>NW_020451171.1:2388091-2688217 GCF_003343035.1 Apteryx rowi
AACAACAACAACAACAACAACAACAACAACAACAACAACAACAACAACAACAACAACAACAACAACAACAACAACAACAACAACAACCACCTTGATTCATAGAGCAGGCAAACCTCCTTTGGCTTCAAAATAAATACCAGCTTGTCAGACTGTTTGACTATATGAAGCACCTGGCATGCTCTTGATACTATCCAAGCTGTAAATCATAATGAGAAAATATCAGAGACCTGGGCTCAGTGACCCATGTGGTTCTCTTCATTTCTGTGTTCCTGTGATTAACTATTCAAACAAGGTCTACAGAACCTGATCTAACTGATCTGCTTGTCTTTAGACGCTCAGGAATATCTCTCCATCTGTTTTCCATGTATCCATCCCCGTGGCACCTGGGATAATGAAGCATTAAAAACACAGGCAGGGCTTCAGTCAGCCTGCTTGAGCTGTGGTGACCTGAGCTTAGGCTCTGGCCCAGATTTTAGCTGTATTTAGGTCTGAGATGCACCTTTGATAAAGCTCCAAAATTTTCCTGACTTTCAGATACTGAATAAATTTAACATGTTTAAAGCTTGGTAGAAAAGATCGTCTTCCAGAAAGTCTCAAAGAATCAAGCAGATCCCTGACTGGATCTTCAGGGGTTTCTTTGTTATGAGCCTATGCTTTAGGCACCACTTCGGCATTTAGACAGCCTGGGTCCCTAAATCAATTGAAAGTGAGATATCTAAAAACCATGGTGGATCTACTCTTAGGTGTCTAAAAACATATAAAGATCATAACTTTCATTATTGTAGGGGGCATCTTGCCTCCATCAAATGTCCATTGTCTTCAATAGACTTCCAATTTTCCCTCTGAAGTGCAGTCTCCTGAGAAACACCTGAGCCAAAAGGCTGGACAAAGCAGGAGGTAGGTGGTCACACAGGAAACAATTGATTAACAAGACCTTCACAGCTTGGCTTTTGCTTTTCTTCCTTACACTTCAAGCAGCTGTTTGTCAGGGCTCTGATAAGGCAACCATGAAACACTGTCTCTTAGAGGCAGCAGACCACTAAAACATGACTTTCTTTCCTTGGCTTGAAGAAGAATATTTATTGTGTCTATCAAATAAATCAAATATGTTTATTAAATTTTTCACCTGCTTTATTAAAAATGCCCTTCCTATTCCACCTCCTCGTGTTCACATTCCACCGTTCTGCCTGGTTTTCTTCACTTACTTCTCTAAATATTTGTCATTAGGTTATTTAAAAAAAAAGAAAAAAGAAAGAGAGATTCATAGGCTTTCAGGAAGAAAAGACTTAAACAGGCTGAGAATTAGTTTATACATTGATTTGTCTTTTATGCTGTTTAGAAAGCCTTAACTGTGAGACAGAAATTTTTGTCATRTATCATGCACACTCTCACACTGAAGCAGCCTTTATTTGACCTCTTAATCAATCTGAGTGCCAGTGCAGGAAAAAAAGAGGGAGATACAAGATAGCTTATATAAACGCCAAGTTGGCTGTGTTCCTCTGAACCATCTGCACTTCTAGCTATGGTCAGACTAAATGTCTGCTAATGGCCCCCTTCTTCTATGATCCATTTATATGTCCCTCTTTTTCTTTTTTCTTTTTTTTTTAAGTGGAAAACAAATGGCATTATTGGACCTGCTCCGCTTCAATGCAGCTGTGAATTGCAGGCCTAGAAAGGCAGCCAAGGAGAAGTCAGACAGCAAAGCCTTTCTGCTTAGAGAAGCAAGGCCAGAACTGCTGATTTGGCTTCATTTTGATACATGATATTACTTTTTTTAATGTATAAATTTTAATGCGGTCCTTAGAGGAAGTGTTTTGAGCTGATGCTTTTTCCATTTCTTTTCTTCTTTCCCCACCCTTTAGAAGAAAAAAGGTCTGTTAGACTTTTTTTTGTTGGGTTATAATTACTGGACCTTGCAACCTGCTAATCAATCTGCAGATAGGATGAAACCTGAAGTCAATGAAAACGATACGTGGCTGATAAGAGTGTGGCCAGGATCAGTTTCCCGAAGGATTCGGCTTCGGCCACAAAACAAYGATTCTCAGTAGCACTGTGATACTAGCGGAGGGTGAGCTGTGTGAGGAGCAGGACCGGGGAAGTGGAGACAAGCCAGCAAAATGGGGCCCTGAGTCCGACTGGGAACTCCAGGTACTCCTAGAGTATAAGTAACAATCAATCACTGTTCTCTAGAGCTGCAGGTGGATCCTAAGTGCTTCCTTTCAGAGCCTGGCTTTTCACAGCAGCCCATCTTGTGTGATGTTAATTTTCCCTGTGGTTAAAAAGCTTGCTTACACTTAGGTATTGAATCATGTATGTGGACAGCTTCCACACACATCCATAAGGATATCCACCTGGTCTTGCTTTGCCTAGGCTGTGTGGGAAAGACCCAGCTCTGACTGGGAAACCCCACCAGTGGGGTTAGCCCAGCACGGTGTCAAGATCCTATCTTGACAATCCATGACAATCCGTTTCTCTTCCCCTGCTCTCCATCGCTTTGCCACATTAGCAAGTGGCTAGCCAAGAATGCATGCTGCATCAAAAAGCAGTCTGCTTTTTTGTGGAAAGCTCTATTTTCAGCCCAACTTTTGTTTCAAAAAAGAAAAGAACTCGGGGAAAGTGAGTGACTATTTAAATGATATCAGCACACTGATGTGTCACCTTTCAAACAAAAACGATACTAAACCCCCCAAAAATAGGTGTTATGGGAGGATAAGCTTTCAGAGTTCCTCTCGGTGTCTTTAAACTAATGTAATACATGTATGTGAACCATCTCTCCTAAAGACTACCTACAGTCCGGGACTGATCTAGTACGGTGATACAGTCAAGCTGTTGTAATTCCTTTCCTGTTAAAGTTGAGGGTTCAGATCTTCAAGGGTACCAAGGCTTTCATTAAAAATCAGCGGGAGCTGGATGTCTACATACCCTGGAAGGTCTGGACTGAGAGTCCTAAATTAGACCCCCCTCAGGTCCATGTTTAGTCACGTACATGCGCGTTCTCATTTTCAAAGTTGCCCAGCACTTAACAGCGCTTGCTGACGTCAGTAGAAGGTGTGATCTATCCAGCGCTTCTGAAAAGGAAACCTGCAGTGGATACTGAGCCCTGCCTGCCATTTGTTAGAGCCAAAATATAAAAATCAGCTCGCCCGCGTGTCGCGCTCGCTGCTGCTGCGTGACTCTCCTTTGAGTGCATAATCTATTCCCCTCCAACAAAATCACAACACAGAGGCATTCAGCACGAGGGACTGTGCTCAGATGAAGTTCACCTTATAGTCAATTAACTTTGCAGAAGGGATTTTTTTTTTCCTCCGTGTCCTTTTCCCCTGAGACCCCCCTGTGCGAGTATGTGTGTGTGCGTGTGTGACCTTTAGGAGGGTCTTATTTTCTGGGCAAAAAGCCAAACACTACACTTTCTTCCCAGCTGTAGGCGGTTTTAAGCCTTGGTGAAGACAGCAGGTTAGATTCATTCCTTGTGTAAGTTGACTGACTCTGTCAGCCTTGGCACCCGGGGGAGTTTGTATTTTGGGTTTCTCAAAATTAAAAATAAAAACAATTACGAATGCACTGACTGAAGGCGGCTTTCACYTCTTCGCCAGCGGAGCCCTCACAAGTGGTGCGTGAGGAAGGGCTCCCAGGCAGTTGCGAACGAGGGTTGCTGAGCCCGCGCTAATCGTGCTCTGCTGTGGCAGGTGTGCATTTCCCGACAGACCCCAGCCTGCAGTCTGTTCATGAGCTGCTCTCCCCGCAACCTTGCCTTCGAGGCCCCCGAGGCCAAGTTGCAAAATTGCTTCCTACAATTTAATCCTGAGTTCAATAGAACTAAAACAACAATGGAAATCTCAGCGGTGGAGAGTGCAAAAGTAAATTGCCGGCGTTGCTTAGAAGTTAGAGATGAGCCGTGCCTCCTCTTCCTCTGCTCTCCTGAAACTGTGGGGGCTGATTTTATGTATAGGCAGATCTCTACTCGTAAGCAAAATCACACAAGCTCACGTCGCCAGGAATAACACCATTACTTTTAATGGAAATAAGTCATTCATGACCTAAAGCTCTGAAATAGTTCCACACAATGTGTTGAATACATAAAGTTTAAGGTTTCTTTTTAATGAAATATGCTTGGGGGGTTTGTCCCCATCTTTAAAAAAATAAAAATAAAAGTAGGGAATTATTGTGCTAGGCTTTCTCTTCCTTGTGAAAACTTGCCCCTTGGAGACAGCAGGTACTGGTTATAAAAGTATTGAGGAAAAATTAGTAGTGAGTAAGAGTATGAATAACACAGTAAGGATAACTCTTATCAACAGATAATTGTAACTAATGCAAGGTCTAATTCACAAATAAGTAGAGTTAGTGCATAAAGAACTAAGATACTCAGCATATCACTGTTTTTATTCATTGCAGAGGATAAATTACAATGGCTTTCTTATTTCATCTGAAATAAACCCAAACCTACCCAACTGTGGGGGTAATGGATCATGAGCTCATAGGAGAGCATGCTGCTAAAACCATGGGTCTCTTGCTTCATAAAGAAATGTTTAAACAGGACTTCTTACAAAAACATGGGAAGAGGGTAGACTATAACCATGAGCCCTGTCTGTATGTATTACACTCTGGTCCTGATCCTATACCACTAAAGTCAATAAGAATGTGGCTAAGCTTCCTGTGGGGACTAGGTTCTTGACTGGGCTTTTTGTATTACATTTTACTCTCTAATATTCTTGTCCAAAGCTTTACACTGTGAGAATTGCAATTGTAACAAAGAGGATTAGTTTAATATTGGTTTTGCATCTGTGTCAACATATGTCTCCCAAAATGTAAGAATAACCTACTACTTGGATCAAATTTTGAGGTACATATAAATCAGTGTGGAGCAGCCCAGAGAAAGTCTAAGGTGCTACAATATGAAGCTGTGTTAGCTCTTATAAGCTATGTATTATTTTTTCCATAAACACTTTGAATATATATAGCCACATTTACTAACATGTAACTGCCCCAACAGATGCCACCTCTGAATCTGAATAGTTGTGTAGGACTGTTGAAGTCGGAATACTAAACTTGAAGAGGAACAGAGGAAGGAGTGTAGCCAAAAAAAAAAAAAAAAAAAAAGGCATGGCACACATTAAAGGAAGAATCTGTTGGTTTTCAGTGACATCTCCTTGCTCCCTGCAGTCTCGTTCATCTAGCCTTATGATTACATACACCCAGTCATATGAACAAATAGGTGTCAATAGGACTCCTTTTGGCATTGGGGGTCTGTTGACAAGTTCTCAAGAATTTTATGGAGAAAACCACCCCCAAATTTCCCAAAACCCATAAGTAAGGGTCAAACGAGGATGGGATCTCATTTCAAACAAGAGGAAGAGACACAAAAGAGAAATGTTKCTTCATCTGACCACAGCAAATAACCAGGGCACCTTAGCTAGGATGTGAGTGACTGGTCCCTGTTCTTCTAATCATATAAGGTGAACATCCCAGCTAGGCCTAGTGGCCTGAATCCTACTGGATGGAAAAAAATACTGTTGCTCAACTGGTTTTCCCTTTCAGTTCTTTCTTTTGAGACTGAATGCAACGTGGACTGAATTAGCCCTGCTTTTACCTGTATGGTGAGGATGTTGTGGAGAACCCAAATATGAAATTACTGGAGAAAAACTCACAGCCACTTGGCCCTGAGAAATATGTCTTTTAAGGCCTGAAATAGGTGCATCTGTGGCATACATTTCTAATGACTAAGATGGCATCAAGATGACAATGAGCACAGTGCTTCATTCCCAGCCAAACATTGTGTGCAGTGTAGCCAATTCATTATTAAAAGGACTGTCTGCAATTTAAGGTGAGTCAGACACAAGCTCTTCTTCTGCCAGAATCAACATCCGAATCCTTTTCAAATAGCCTTCATGTTTTTTGGAGTGACTTCTCTCCTCCCACTGGATCTGGTGGCAATTTTGCAACAATTTAAAGTACTTTGCTTAAGAGGCCCCCACCCCATATTGTCTTGCTGACAGGGTTGTGGGCTAGGATGTGGTACGTCCACAGGAACTGTATTTGCTGAGCAGAGTGGTGAGCAGAAGGCATGTCGCAGAGGTATAGGGGCACCTGTGGAAAAAGCAGCTCCAATAACTCTTCTTCAGATGTTCAGGCTCTGCCTCTCTGTGCGTCAGAGACTCTCTCCCTCTGTGGACCTTGCAGGAGATGAAGAGTAGAGCCATTTCCCCAGCTCTGCTAGATTTGGGCCCTTAATTTGATTTGAAATTAGAAAATGCTGAGCTGTTGATTATATGTCAACATTTGTGGAGTGGTACAATCAACGTTAATGCCTCTGCTCTTTATTTTAAGGGAATCTCCTGTGGGTTTTCATCTTGTATTTTTTTCATGTAAAACCAATTCTCTCATTTAAGGAGGACAGAGATAATTCAAGAAAAGGATATTTAACAGTAACCATGAGCCACAGCCAGCTGACAGGCAGCTGATGATACTTGAATAAACATGCGCTGAATCAGTGGACACTTCTCACCACCCTTTTGAGAAATCTTTTGACTTTAACTACATCCACCTACTGATGGAAGTAGCGTATCACTGTGCCACCAAAATTATCTGAAGGAATAAGGTTATCTAAAACTCCAAATTACCTAAAAATCTTAAACATTAAACAGAGAGTCCTCCTGAACATAGTATCTAGTAGAGCTGATGGCAAAGAGTCAACACAGTTGTATAGTTCTGGCATGGAGTTAGTCTCTACCAGCCAGAGAGGGATATGGACAGAGCTATTGATTTCTGTCACACTCAGCCATCTAGTTATGCCATATACTGGTTTCCCAACCCTCTTCTTCATTTTACACCTACCATCAGTGCTGAATGATCCTCCAAGAGATTGCAGGATGTCTTCAAAAGCAAAACATATGAGTATATTTTCAGGTCTCAACAAAATGTCGTGGCATGTAATATTACCATTGCAATGAAACTGTTGGGCCCAAAATCACTGGGTGTAGTTTTGTGGATTTCAGCTGGTTGTAGGTAGATTCATGTTTCCTTCTTCTGGAACCTAGTTATAGCAATGACAGATAGAGAGAAATACTCTTGTGATTTATATCACAGCTGCAATCACGGTATGTGATCACTTGTGGTAGGAGACATGGATGCCAGTAATCTAAGAGTTATTTAGACTCCAAATCCTATAACGTGTTGGCAGAAATCTTACAACTCCATTAGGTTGTGTGATACTGTATGGAAAATAGACACATCAATCATCTTCAGTTACATATTTAGAATTCATGTGATATTTAAAAGAACAATGATCTTTAAGATATAAAAATAGTATACTCAATTAATCCATTCTGCTCTCTAACAGACTTAGTTAGAGCTACATGGCAAGTGAAATTGTCCCAGTGATTTAAATTCACAGTAGGGAGTGCTAAAATTAACATAGTACTAAAGGTTGGGTGAGAATAATGTGCATGCATGATGAAGCTGTGATCTATCCCAGAGCGCTGTGCAGTCTACCAGAAACAAAGATAAAGTAAGGAAGTGCTGGGTCATGCAATATGAAAAGGAATGATGCCGCGGGTGCTCATGTGTTTCTCACCAAGTGGGTATCTAGCTCCAGAGACACCATGGTGCAGGTCAGTTTTATTTGCTGCTCATCTCCACCATCCGGTGCAGAAAGTCAGGTCTTCAGGGACAAGAGAGAGCAACTTTCTTTTCTCTGGTAATATTTTACTTCTGGTAAACGGAAAAAAGCCCAGAATGAAGTAGGAACTGCCAGATCGGATCAGACACATGGACTAGCTAGTACATACCCAGTCTCCAACAGCAGTCAGGGCCAGATGCCTCAGAGGAATGTGTACTAAGCCTGCAGCAGACAGATGTTGGGTAATCTGTTCCCAGTGAATGTTTCATCCTAAATCATAACAGTTACAGATTGGTTTAAACCGTAAAACATGAAGTCTTACATCCCTTTCATAAAGGTTTTGTTAGCATTATCTATGATCATTCTGGATATTCCTCTTATTTCTGCAAATCTTACTAATTTCTTGGCCTGAATGACATCTTGTGGTGATGAATTCCACAGCCTGGTGCCAGAATTTCAGCCATTTCTCAGTTTTGAATTACTTGCTTTCCTATTTATTAAAGTTTTCTTTTTCTGGTTGATCTTTTTTGCCTAAATGTACATATTTCCTTGTTTATTTTTGGTTTTCATCTTTATACGTGCACCTGAACTAGGTACTTAACCTCAATAATCATGAAAGCTTTTGTGGGATGGACTAAATTTCTCTGGCCAGTTACAAAGTTAAAAGGTCATAGAGTTACACTTCTAGTTGTGCAGTTGATGTTTGTCACTGCAAAAAGTATTTCATTTATATCTGAGTTTTGTAAGCTCTTAACCAAGATGTGAAAGACACAAGTTCTATTCTTACTTCTGCCCAAGCAACAAGAATTTTGAATTTTCCCATTCCATTTTTCTGGACTGTGTCATAGCTCCAAGGTGGACTCAGTTCAGGGGTRCAGTGATCTCAGTCCTTCCTCTTCCACTTTGCATAAGAGAATTAAAAATTTGATTAGTTAAGGAGGAAATTTAGGTTGGCTATTTCAAGGTATTGCCCAATGGCATTTTAATACTAGAAACAAGCAAAAAAAAAAGGCAACAGTTTTGAAGGAGGGATTTATAACTCAATTTCCCAGCGCAGGAAAATGTCCCCACCACTAAGCTAAAAAGTCTGACTCACTATTGTTTCCACTCTCTGACTCCACAGCTCTTGTGCAGCATGGAGGAGCTGGAACTGCTACTTGCCTCATAATTAGGACAGGCCCCTGGGAGCAGCAACTTCAGCCCTCCCTGGGCAGAAAAGCGAGCCCTTTGGCCATTTAGGTAATGCAGGGGACTTTGTATGTTGCATGCAAAGGTGCAAACAAAAGTGCTTACCCAGCGGTAAGACAGACTGMCATTACAGTTGCAGCTGCACGTCTGCACCTGGGATGCAGCAGTATGGGATGGGCACAGACAGGCTAGGGAGCAGACCTACAGAAAAGGACCTGGGGGTTGTGGTGGACAACAAGTTGCCATGAATCAGCAATGCACCTTTGCAGCGTTGAAGAATAACCACATACTGAGCTGTCAGCAAAAGCATAACTAGCAGAGGGAAGTGATTATCACCCTCTGCTCACCACTTGTGAAGCCACATCTGGAGCACTGTGCACAGTTTTGGCCCCTGAAGGACAAGAGAGATAGTGACAAACTGTCGAGTCCAGTGTAGGCCATCAAGATGGTCAAGGAGCTGGAGCACATGACATACAAGAGAGGCAGAAAGAGGTGGATTTGTTCAGCCCGGAAAAGGCCAAGGTGGCATCTAATTGCAGGTTTGACTACTAGAAAAGGACAATAGAGAAGACAGAGCCAGACTCTTCTCAGAGGTGTACAACAAAAGACAACAGTCACCAGGTGCAGCAAATGAAATTCCTATTGGATATATGGAAAAATGTTGACTTCGAGGGTGGATACACAGAGAAGAAGCTTGTGCAGGTCTCCATCCTTGGAGATTTTCAAAAGCTGGCTCAAGTGCCTCAGCAACTTCATCTAACTTTTAAGTCAAAACTGCTTTGAGCAGGAGGTTCGACCAGATGACCTTCAGAAGTCCCTTACAATCTGAACTAGTCTATAATTCTATGATTCTGTATGATTCCTACCTGGAATTAAGCTATCTTAAATTTCATTCTAAATAATTTGGTCAAGGTCCAAAGTGCTATTTAGGATTAACGTCTTTAGAGCACCAGTTCAGACCTTTGGCTTCAAAATCAAGCTTCCTCTCTCAAGAGAATTAATTGTTTCAGAGGAAAAATAAAAATTGATTTTTAAGAAGATTTTGCTCTCCTACAAACATTGTCCAATGCTAATTAAATTCTGCATTTAATTTTCAGTCTCTGCTCAGTGATGAACCTCCTGCCATGATAGCCTGACAGTTATTTGGATTTATTATTGTAAGGAAATTTGAAGCTGAGAAAAGATCAAACCAAACTAAATAAGAGAAAAAAATGAACACCAACATTGTTTTTTGACTATAAGCCTAAAGCTCTGGACAAACCAGCTCAAATTTGAAGAGTTTGGCTACTCCAGCAAATGCTGATCTGAAGCAATAGAGTAATTCTCTAACTATCTCCATCTCCTCTAGCTTTGATCAGAAAACAGTGCTTTGGCATTGATGAAAACCTCCCTCCTGGTACTTAAAGCAGAGAAAGGGTTTTTTTGTTTGTTTATTTGAAACCAGCTGGGGAAATTTCCTACATCACATAATGTAGCATGGTACAGAAATCTCAGARCTAATACTCAGCGAAGTTGGTGCGTCCCCACAATGTGGCTCAGAGGTGCCAAGGATGTGTTACATTTATATGTGTAGTATGTATGCAGGCCTGTGGCTAGCTTCCTGAGCAGGGACTGTTAACATGGATGCCATCCTGTCCTGCTGGGTATGGAGCAGGCTTGGGCAGCGGCATCCCCAGCACCTCTGTTTTACACACCTTTGTGCTGTCTGAACATGCCCCCAGTTTTAGCAGGTTCACTAATCTGCAAAAGGTGATGACATGGGGACACTCACCAGTTTGCCTCAGCTGAAGGCAGCTGGCTTTTGTTGGACTAATTCCTAATTTTAGTGAATTCAGTAGCACTTTGCCCTATTTCTGTCACCTCTGTGGCTCAAATTCTCCTTCCCGAGCCCAGATTGTTGCTCTCYCTCAGACAAAACTGTGAGTCTGCCGGTTCTTACTGCTGAAACAGGTTCAGGTCACTGCAGCCCTTGGAGATTTGGTAAAGAACATTGCAGAGAGCAACATGGGTGATGAATGGATGGAGAGAGGGTATAATTAAATCTTGACATATGTTGTTATAAATCAAAACTGACAGAACCCCCAGAATTATTTTAGAAATCTCTTTGCAGTCTAGAATGTGCAAGTCTTTCAAGTAAAACATAAAACCCAAAATCCTGACCCTTCTTGTCTTTAATGAGTCTACAACCGTATTTTAAATAACTTAGCTAAGCATGTGAAGACTAGGGGCAAAGCATTTCTTGATCAGGGGCAGCAAGTTACGCATTGAAGAAAATGGGTAGGTCCAAGTTTTCCCTTTCCTTAGGACACAGTATAAAGCTTTCAACTAAAGAGCCMTTGTCATCATTAGATGTATATTGTTGGCACTTGGTCTTACCTTTATGCTCCCAGCAACAAGAAAAGACGATACTGCTCAGATCTTTCAAATTTTTCAAAAAATGAGAAAAAATACACTAACCCCTTTCATAACTTTTATCTCAAAAAGACAAGAAATCTGGAGACTTGGTGAAATCCGGTAGGGACTTGGCTGATGTTGCTGATTCTCCATGGAAGCTGTTCAGATTGTGTAGTGATAACTGGGTAAATAAAATTTGTAGTCAGGAAGACTGTCTGCGTGTTGGATCATGACCTTCTGCCTACCCTGATTCCCCCACAGTTTTGATTGGAAATAGGATTATTCAGTACTTCCTGCTCTGAGGGGAGATTTGGACTGTCTGACCTCCAGAAGTCCCTTCCAACTTAAATTACTGCATGATTCCATGATTCTTTTCCGAAATGGTTGTGTAATAGTAAGAAGCATCCATCACACTTGGCAATAATTCCATTTATGCTTTTTTTTTTCTTTCTAGCCAAAGGTTGAACTAAAGAATGATAAAATTTTGGAATTAAAATAAGAGGTTTTAATTAAATTATGTTCTCTCCTTCCTCCTGAGACTATACAATCTTTGAGTTATCACTGATAATATTTCACACTGCCATACCATAGTAATGTATTCTTAGAATTTTTTGTTATTTTAGTTCTAAATGTTTCATGAGAGGAGAGGGATGGTCTCAAAGTCTGAAGTAAGATTTTTCTATGTTTCTTAAAGTTTTCACCTACTAAGATTTCCAAGCACTTTTTAGCAATATGAGATGAAAAACAGAAGACCTAATAGCACAATTTATAAAATCAGCCCTACATTGACTTTCAGGATATTAGTAGTCCATAAGCTGAAAGAATTTCACCAGCATGTGTATAATGTCTTCCTTTGGTCGTTTTTTCTATTTTCTCATGTTTGCCAGAAAAGCTATAGTATCTTTTTGTTTTCAATAATATTTTTGCTGATAAAACAAGACAGTAGCTTACAAATGTTGTCTCTCTCTTCTTATTTAAGTCATGAAGACCCATCCTGTCACTTTTCTCTAACAAACCAATTCCTGAGCTGGACAGATAAAGAGTTGAATATTCTTTTACCAGGCCTGCATGTGTAACTGCCTTACAAAGCACTCAGGTTTGGGTATCAGTCAAAAGAAGCATATGTGAAAATTTACCATTTTAGCAGATGGAATCAGAACAGCTCAGTTGCATACAGTAGAAGCCTTAGTATCTCCACAGCTGGCGAGTTTCCTGTGGTCTAAAGGATTGGAGCTTTTGCTTTTGGAGACAGAGGATCTAAATCAAGTTTTAGTTCAGAAAACACTTTGTGTTTAAAATCTTAAGATGCTTTAGAGATGTTCCCTCCAGAATACAAAACCAAAAGGTTAGGTTATTTGGGGGGAAAAATGTAGCTTTTCTCCTCTGCCCCCTCCATCCTGAACTGGAAGCAGTGATACGGTGAAAGGGTGGTTTTGGCTTGTGTAACCGCTTGCAGAATGGGTTTTTTCTTGATGCTGCTCTTCGGCCAGGGATCCCACCTCTTGCCTCTCCTGACCACTATGACTGTGTTGACAGAGGTCTGCAGTGAAAAGATCGACTCCTGAATTTTATTGTACTGCTTCTGAGAAGTCTAGTGTAATAGGAGAGTGTGTTATAAAATTAGCAATTAATATTACATGGTTGTGAGTCACCTACTACACAGTGATTTTGCCAAGAGTAAAAACACTTTCTTGGAAACCCTTTCGGCTGGAAAGTTAACTATTTCTGGCAGCATAGTCTTAAAGAATTGTCTTGTACACAAGAAAGTCAAAATCCTTTTTCAACACCATGTGAATTCAAGCGTGTTTGTTCACACACTTCTTCGACAGTCAGAACATTTTTAACCAAATGAAACCTTGTCGGCACTGACAACTGGTATGGGGCTATGCTGGTTTCAAAGGAGATTTCAAAGGAAAGGCTAGTGCTTCCCCCACGCTGTAGGGTTGGTGGTGAAGGCACTGATGTGGGACGTGGAACCGTGAGCTTCGATCTTCTGCCCCAGTACAGACAGGGATAAAGGTTGGTCAAATCCTGTTCAGGATCGGGCAGAAAGAAGTCTTGAAACATTGCCCCATGTCTGTGTTTTAGCTGCTGGGTACCACCTCTCTTTAAACAGTAAGGCTTAGCTTTCATTCACAAAGTGGATGTGGATACATCTCTGTTGAAGTAGTCAAATGTCATGTTTTCTTCCCAAAAGGATCTTTCTTTGCAGCGGACAAATATTGAAATTGAGGAAGCTGCCTTGAAATGGAACTGTCAATATTTGGTCATCTCTATTTGAGCACGACCTATTCTTTAAGTAGAGGGGTGGACTGGGAGTATTGGATTCTGGTCCCGACATGGTTACCATAATGACTCTGAGTGATTGTTTGCCTGCTGCAAAGAAAAAGTGAAATCCTGTTTCCCCATCTTTTATGGCTGGTAGAGCTAAGTGKTGTACTTTGACACCTTCAGTTGTATGTTTTATTATTCAGGCACTCTTCTATCAAATGCAGCATTCTGAAGCAAAATGACCTTCAGTTGTCCACCCTCATTGTTTTCTACAGACTGCTGTTCTTGTGGTGTTATGCCCTGTAAAATCTCTGGTGGTACTGCTCTCTGGCAAAATCAGAAAGATTTGGCCCTCCATGTAGACAGCAGCCTGAGAAAGCTTTGGAAACATTAATCATTTCTCTCCGTAGCAGTCCAGCTGACAGATCTACTTATTAGGACTCATGATGTGAAGATTCAAGGCTCCCTGTGAACCCGGGCCATGCTCCTGCACTGTCTCAGCCCCCTAAATCACAGTGGTCACACTGCCCCAGCTGTATAGGGAAGCTGGTTCCTTTCATCCCAAATTGCACGGATGAAAATGGGCCAAGTACTCAGATCTGTGGTGTCACACGTCTGCTCCGTCTTCAAGCCTCATACTATCCTGGGTTTCGCCCTCATTTTCCACTTAATCCGGGGATCTTAAAAACAAACCAAAATTGATTTTAAATTTGTTCTTAGCAAAAGGAGGCTGAAACAAAACCCTGAAGAGCTGAATCGTTGCTGAGCACACTCCCTGCTGAATCAGGACTGCCTGGCCGCTCTTGCTTTCCCATCACCTTTTGCTAATAGTGTTAGCTATCAGACACCTTCTTAAATTTCCATACACCTCCAATGTCTTTTCTTTAAAGAAAACGCCCATTGATGGAGACAGCTTTTTCCCCTGTGGCCAGATGACACAGGACACAATGCTGAAAGCTCCAGAGAGCACCGAGTTTGACGGGGAGCTGGTTCTTCATACCATATTTTAACAGACAAACATGCAAGGAAAACAACAAGGACAGTTACCCTGTGTAATGAAAGCTCAATGATTTAAAAAGCAGCAGCATGTGCGCGAGGAAGGGAGGCTGGGGGCTGGGCAGGCAGATTTCTCTTGCCAGACCAGGGGTAACAAATAATTATCTTGATCCAATAGACCATGTGAAAGGATATTATTGGGGTATGAAAAAATTCTTTTGGGGGGACAGAATGTATTTTTCTGCCCTTTTTCTAAAGCCCTGTTATTTTGCTGTTCTTTGCTTGCATCTGTTAAATGCTGGAATGTCTGCAGGGACGTTTTGAAAAGCTGCACAATGTCAATTAAATTTGCCGAGCAGTATATCTTTTTGGCGTACGTGTGACCTTTTCTGTTTGTCATTTCCTGGGCATCACACCAAGTGATCCTCTTAGGATGCTGGCTTTGTGGAGCAGGCCCACAGCAGCAGGACTGCAGGAACTGCAGGTTTCTGGGACCGCTGCCAACCTCCGGATAATTGCCATCAGCAGGAAAGAGCTAGAAAAGCTTGGCTGAGTCCATCTTTTACAGATAGATTGACCCCTTTCTGCCACTGCAGAATCACAGTCAGAGAGAAACACATATCCAAAAAGAGAGAGAGGGGAGCGAAGGAGGGGGAGAGAGGAATGATTACAGCAGGAAAGCCGCATCTGAGCTGAACAGGGGAGATTTGGAGGTTACACTCGCTGCTTCACCATCACCAATAATTTTAATATCTCCTGTTTTAAGACAGACAAATCTGAGAATGAAGCTTAAATGCTTCGCTCTGTTGTAATAAAACCAGTGTTTCTGTGAAAGCAAAGTCAATGTTCTGAGACTGGGGTAGGAAGGGGGATTCAATACCTTCGTGTGATGCAGCTGCTGGGAAATAGCCATTTTAACATATATGCAGCAAGCAAAAGAGAGAGAGAAGAATGCACACTGAAAGCCACTGCAGGTGCTTGGAAAGGAGATGAGGGGCAGTGAAAGGAAAAAGAAAGAAGAGACTACCTAACCACAGTTTGGTAGCTATACCAAGATGCTTAGAAAAACAGTGAGAGCCACAAATGCACCTCATGAAAGCTGGGTGTGGAAACAGTGTCATTAATATCCCCATGTCCAGCAAGCGACCTGAATATCATTTGACAGAACGGAGGTAAGTGGTGGTGATGTGGCCAGCCAGTGATTTCAGCAACCAAAACCTCAGCTACATCACCTTCTCCACATGCTCTCCCACTTCAGYACTATTGTAGACTCCAGCTTTGGTGCCCCTAGGGGATATCTGCCCTGATCATGGTGCAGGTGTTCATGAGCTCAGTGGGAGATCTTCCAGATGAGTGCTGGGATTACACCCCAAACCTGAGCAGCCTGCCTTGGCATATTTCAGTAGAGCTGGTTCAGGCAACAGACAAAATCTGGCTTAAATATCAAGCCTTCATGAGGCAAATCCAAACTGTGAGGTCCAAATCCAGTTCTAACTCCACTAGAAAAACTAAAGAGACAAGAAAGTTAAAGAGAGAAGCAGTTGTCCCTTCACTACACTTGTGTGTCCTACATAAGGGGTTGGGACACTACAGCTCTGCCTCCTCTCGCCTCTCCTGGAGGAGCATCCTTCCACCACTCACTAAAGAGCAGTTGTCACACAGAAAAGAGTAAGYTTGAACCACAAAAGTGCATAAAATTAGGTGTGAGCTCTGAACATCAAAGATGTCTATTGAAAAAATAGTTTCTGGGACAGAATTCCCTCTGGCGTGTGTCTAGGTCAGTGCAGTCTCTGTTAATATTAAACCGTTTGATGCTATAAAGGCCACATTATCCAAACTCATTCACCAGCAATGATTCTCTTTCTCTCCCCTCACCCAGATCTATCTCTCAGTTGCCAACATAAATAGTACTTGGGTTACAGTGATGTCCTGTGGCTCCAAACTCAGGGAGCTTCAACGTGTAAGGTGCTGAGCAAACATATAGGAAGGCATAGTCCTGTCAAATGTTATCCAGGTCATATAATCCGTAGCTATATTCCCTCCTGCAGAGAACACACTTWGCTTAGCAAATGCCTGGCCGGCTTCTGTACGTGGCACTCAGTATCAGTGAGTGACATCTCGCAGATGACACATTATTGGTAGAGCAGGTGCTGGTAGTGAGGACTATATTTAAAAAGCACAGGTCTAAAAATGTCTTTGCAAAACACTGTGCTTGTCAGGTCTCAGTCATTTCCAGAACAGATTTATTCTTTGACGAGACCTTTCTCCCCTTCCTCCACCGTTAACAAACTCTCACCAGAATGAGAAAGCCAAGGGTGCTTCCCCTGGGTCATCAGCTGAAAAGACACTCAATCCAGCATACAAAATCGGTATCATTCACATCAAAGAAGATGTGCATGTTAGAGGAGGTTCCGGAACCGTACATTAGAGGGTGTTTTTAGGGAAAACTAGGTAAATTCTCTTTAAGTTTATTGTTGCAGCAGCTTCTATTTGTCATAGTGCAAATCTGCCTTCATCAGACCCCCGCAGTTATTGTGGGCAAGGGCAGATGAACACCTCACCATGGACTAAGCAATAATGTGGATTTTCAACTTTCATCTACTCTGTGGTAACCATGTCTGTTTGTACCCTAATCCTGAGGAAAATGTGAGATAACCCACTCTGGGGCTGGCACGAGTAAGAGCATTTACATGACGCTCTCTGTAGAGCAGCTAACATGCTGCAGGTTCACACCCTGGGTTACCTTGTCTGTCTGTCTTTGTCCCATCACATTTTCCCTCGTACATCTCCAATGCTGTTCAGCAGTTTGCCACTCTAGGCCTGCTTCTGAGAGCCAGAGGGTAATTTAGGGCTGTCCAAAGGATGCCCAACCACCAGTGCACCAGCTGTAACGGTTGGGAATTGATGACTGCCCTTAAAAATGCACTTCTGTGTGAGGGTCATTTCAAGTGTTAAGCTCCAACACCAGGTTTGGAAGTTAGGTATGGGTTTACGTGGAGGACATCCGAGTCAAGGCAGAAAAGCACTTAAGGCCTTTTATTTTGTGCCCAGGATGTAAGTTTGGGACCAGTGCTGGAGTTTTTCTCTGGAGGCAGCCCCTATTTGATCCACCTGTGGACATCTGCTGGGGGAAGAGAAGGTGATGAGATGCTGTTCTGGCTGCTGGCCACAAACACTCATGCTGTCTTCCTAAGTTGACTTGAAAAGCATTGCCAGACCTCAGCTTATATATGTTATACAATTCCCCTTTCCGCATGCTGCCTAGACTAATCCTAGTCTGAGTGTGGTCACTGGTAAATGCAGGGGAACAAACTTGAAATTTAAACTGGAAACCCACTTGTTTATTCCTTGGAAATTGGAATTGAATTGGAATTTTCTTTAATAAATGTAAGTTAAGAAACTATATATTGTGGCTGGAGGAGCTGTCAGTGTCAACAAAGTCATCCACTCCTGTGGGCAACATGTAAAGAGGAAAAAACCTCTGTGTATTTTATTTGGTTTCCATTTGCCACCCCCATTTACAGCTGAGGCATGTGAGTGCTTCGAATAGCCTCACCGAAGTCACGAGGACTTTGTTTGCAAAAGCAGCCTAGCTCCTTAAAATGAAATAAAAAATGTCTCACAAGCAAATCCCCCAGCCCCGTTGGCTACCTGGCTAGTGAAAGGCTGCCCGTGTGCCAGCTGTGAAATCTTGATATAAACCCCACAGCTCATACAGGATTCCTGGCATGGGTTTGATTAAGAGCTAGTGTGTCTTTATGAAAGAGAGTCAACCGGACACAGATGTTTTTGTTTTTCTGCACTCTCAAAGGAAAGCATCTCTCTCCTCCCTCCTCTTTCTGCCTCCTCCAGTCTTCAGTTACATTCTTTATATCTGTTTTTGTTTTTATCTCATCCTTATTTTTATTTGTGTGCATATTAAAGGTAGCCTGCTGTAGGCTCCTAAATTGGGTGGAGGAAAAAAAGAGAGAAAATGCCAACACATCAGCCTATAAATAGCCAACCTGCTTACAAACTCACTCATTAAAAAAAATTCCTCTTAGAAAACTTCCCTGCTCAGTCGAAATCCAAGGCTCACCCGCTTAAGTCCTTCATCAGAGCAATGCAGTTTGCACTATGTTAACAAATCCAGATTGTACCAGGCCAAGAAAGAGAAAGAAGAAAATGCAGAGCCCTTTGGAAAAAGTGCCCTGCTAGGAGCTCCCTTAACTTCATGCAGTGGTGGTTCCTCTGGAAACACTTCAGTCACACCAGTGCTGCACCAGGGAAGTGGGGAGCAGGGTCTGACCAAGAGACAGGAAAAACTCAGCTGAGAAGATTTTCTTTTTTAAATGTCTTCAGGGAAAAAATCCCCTCCTCCCTCTGCAATTTTTCGACAGGTTCCTCCCTGCAGGACCATCTAGCACCACTGCAGCTCCAACAGCTCTAGTCATCTTCCTGGGTTAAGTGCCAAATATGACATTCTCCCAAGGTTGGTTTCTACACTCAACCTATCTATCTGAGATACTGAGTTACCCTCCGTAATTCTGCTTTAGTGCCCTATTCGCATCTAATTCCCCACAGTCACTACGTGGATCCTCCTCACCTGCTCATATAACCGCCACTTCTGGTGTGCCAAGGCGCACACTTCATCAGAAATTCTCCTTGGCGTTCACTCGGGCATTATCTGATTCGCTAAAGGAACGAGCTGAAGGATCCTCCTGTTGTTTTCACTGTCCTACATTGCCCTGCCTCCTCTCTGCCTTTTGTTAAACACCTCTCACATTTTCAAGTCTAAAATGAGAAAGCTTTGGATTTCTCACACACGGTACAAAAGACACTCCAAAAATGAACCAAAAAAAGAGATCTACGTTACTACTGACTTTTGCTCCATTCAGTTTCAGTTGTTTCATCTGAAGCACCTTTGGGAAGCCCAGCAACTGGAAGCAGCGAGTGCCCTGCACCCTGCAAACTGGGTGCCTTGCAGACATATCAGGTTGGCAGGTCAAGACTTGAGGCACCCAACACCACCAGTCACTTTGGACAAGCTAGACTAGTAGCAACGATACCCCTGTATCTTCCCTTTCCAGAGTACAGACCCCCTGTTTGTGCAAACAGCTGCTGCAACATTGAGCTCCAGGCAGGTGCCAAGCTGTGTGTGTGAACAGAGCATCATTTATGTGCTTGGATCCTGCATGTTTCAAGGCAGATGTCAAGGAATACAGGGTGCTGTGATGGGTTGTACCTAGTCTGTTCACTGCTGACAGTATGTTATGCCCCTACTAGAGTTGCTCCTGGAGAGCAAGAAAGAAAACTGCTTATTCACCTCTTTCTAGTTGCTGCAGAAAGGGGTAGGTGAAACATTTGGGAGGCAGAAGAGACTGTGCCCTCCCTGAGGAGCTCAGAGCACGTTCAGCTGCAAGAGTCAGGGGGGACGGGGAAAGACCCAGCAGGAAGGTCTGTGGTACAAGGGAGAAAGCAGTGCACGCCATCAGGCTTCAGAGGTGATGGAGAGAAAGAGGCTCGTCCTAGGGTCCAGAGGGGTAATGCAGAGTTTGTCACAGCTAAAGAGGCCACCAGCACTGGCTGGGCTGAGAATACACCCATATATGACGCTTTGTTAGTGATCTCTTTTGCTGGGAAGAAGAATTATTATAAAGAAGAGTTACAAGATGATAACATCCAACACGTGACCTGTTCCCACCACTATCTCCATCCTGCTCCCCATGCCAGCACCTGTGTCTGAAACGGGGATCACAGTTTTGTCACGGCCATTTACTCGTGCAAGTTTCCCACAGTTTTGACTCTAAGCAGTAAGTCACCATTGGCTCCGCAGACACCGATGAGAAGAGACCTGTGGGAGCTCAGGAAACTTTTGATGAGTTTACATTAAATTTCAAGGTTACAAGGAAACTAGAAATAAAGCAAGTCTGTCATTTTTCAGCACAAGTGTTGCACATGTGAAATCTCCAATTTTTTCTTTTGTTTTTTTCTTTTTTTCCCCCTTTTACCAGTTGCTAAGACAAATACAAATAAATTATCGTTTTCTTCATCTCCAGAGATCTTGCCTGATTGAGAACTGAAATACTCATGTTACTTTCTCACCCAGTCTGGACTATGTGTGGAGAGCTTACCATATTGTCCTCCACGTCCTCAGCTTACCATACTGTCCTCCTCTTCTCACACAATAAGCAAACAAACAAAAAATATACCTGCTACCTCTTTCCCCCTTGAATTTCTCAGGGAGTTAGGAGAGGCACGTAATGACCTACTGCAAAAGTGGGAAATAAATTATTGCCAAAACTGCAAAAGCAAAATATTTCTCCTCTAAACATGTTGTTTTTTACTTTGTATGTCTTGGCAGTCTAACCCTCTGAAAACACCTCCCTGAATTCTCTGCACTTCAACAGAGCAACTCAAGGATAAACCTTCCAGTAAATCCTATGTGACTGAAGCTATAGGAGCCTGACTGTGAGTAAAAACATTTTAAATGTGATTACTATACCTGTTAGTAACCAAAGAGCCCTTTTGGAGAAAATGCTTTCCTTGTAAACATCTGAATCCAATCATCTAAATCTGGAAGCCCACATCTATGTAATATCCAGCGTTCTCGTCTCTCTGTTGTCCATCCCCTGCCTCAAAAGAAAAGAGTTTACCCTGTCCATCTATCATTTAAATGGTAATGAGTTATATGAATTCCACCTCACTTCTGAGATTCAGAGCAAGCTTGGGTTTATTTATTCATTTAAAGACACGGGAACAAGTTTGACATTGCTGAACATGTCCCAGATTTATGGAAAATAAAACTGTACTAATCTACTGCGTTTATTAGCTTTTCTGTCGGATGCCTCCACGAGTATCCAGAGATGTGAGTTTGCCCTGCAGTTCTGTTCTGACTGGAACAGCATCTCCTGAAATGTAAATGTTATCTTAAGGTCATATGCTGATGAAAACCACTGTTTTGCCAAACTCTAATTTCTTGGTCATTTGACAAAGCAGCTGCTGTGCAGTTATATGGCACAAAGAAAGCTATTAAAGATGGATGAGTTACATGTTTGATTTGGCATATATTATACTGCTTCCAGAGATAAAAATTAAGATAGACTATTATTTTTCCTGGTTTAACTGAATAAATAAATGACCTCTCATTAATACATACAACTAATACATACGGGAATGATACTCCTAAATGAAATTGCTCATCTACACCTTACATTCCTCTGAGTGTTTCTGTGCATGCATTTTAAAGGAACAAAGCAAATATCTTAATGTCAGATATAATTAATTTGCAGCATCATAGATTAGTATTGAGAAAAAATTCCTGATTTGGAGGAAAATGCAGAGATTAGACAATTGTGTGTGTCATGTGACAGTAAACTCTGCAGCTGGTGTACATTAATGAGAATAAAAATTACAAGGTTTAGGTAATCAACAGCTGGTGTCAGCTGGTACAGCACCACATCAGTGCCTCCGAGGTCTGTGAAGATTGTTTTTGACCATCTGGAGGGTTTCTAGCGTTGGCCAATGTCAAAARGATGAGACTGGAGGCTTCGGCTGCTGCTTTGGCAATCTGGGGGAGCCATGGCCATCCCC
The DNA here is from genome assembly GCF_003343035.1 of Apteryx rowi. Lineage (NCBI taxonomy): Eukaryota > Metazoa > Chordata > Aves > Apterygiformes > Apterygidae > Apteryx > Apteryx rowi. Next base: position 2,410,128 of record NW_020451171.1, read on the forward strand.
ACGTGTACGAGCGAGGAGCACAGAGTGCGGCTTCAAGAAAAGCTGTGGTTTTGACAGGTTTTGGGGGGCGATGCTGTCATATCTAGTCATTCAAGGGATTTTGAGTGTGCTGACAGGGCAGTCATGCTGCAGCAGTGTAAGTTATGGGTTACACTAAGCTCAGTGTCCAGGAAGAGCTGGAAGACATAACACTGGGGCTGCAGCAGGGTCTGGTCTTCACTTTTAGGCTCTGAGTCATTGGTTCTGGAAACAGAGATGTTTCTTGCAAGCTGAGCTTTTGGGGATGCACGGAGCAGGAGGTGTTGCTCTGCTCACTGACTGACTTCTTGCGAGGAGAAATCGCAATTATTCTCAGGAAAAAAAAAATCAGCAGTGTTTTCTCATGCTAGAAAGTACTTTAGCTCAGGAGTTATTTTAGTACTTTGTGATGGAAAATTAAGAAACCTGGAGTTTGGGATTTCTGTGGTCTCTTTTATTATTTTTTTTCCCCTCCCTTTTTATACAAGAGATTGAGATAATTTCCAAGCGAGGAAAATAACTTAGCATTTTGGATAGGACTTTACTTGGGCAGTATATTCCAGCATTCATTTATACATTAACCCTTACATAGCCAAGAAAACAGGAAAATTGTCCCAGTGAGAAATAAACAYGAGTAATAAAGCACTGTGTTCAGACCAGAAACCTAATGCAAAAAGAATAAGACTTATTAATAGGTCAGACTACCAGAAGACACATTTCTCTAGCAATTTATCTAGTTGAATGACAAGGAATCTTCCTCTCCTATTTATTGATAACTTGGACAGGTYACATCACAAAACTTGGTTCCAAGATGGAGATCTGGAATCAAAAAGGTCTCCTGGATACATTTTAGAGAGGAGGGAAACATGAATGTGAAGCATCTCACGTTCAGTGATTGCCCCGCTCATTTCAAGGGTGTGTGGTCCAAGAAGGAGGGATTTCCCTTTACAGCCTGTGGGACAAATGCAGGACTTCTCTGCTGGGCATCGCGTGGSGCTTCATTCAGGCTGAAGAAGGGCAGCGTTGAGAAACTCGGAGCTGTTTGCTTGTGGCTTTGCCACTGGTCTACTAAGAGACCTTGGGAAGAGCATATCAGCTCACCCTGCGCCTCGGTCTGCTGAAACAGCAATGTTTACCTTCTTCATAAAGCACTTCTTGTTTACCGATGAAAGCTATGTGTTGGGATCTGTATCTTACAGYCCCAACCCTAAGCCCGTTGGGTTATCTGAGGCCTGACCCATTGCATCTCCAAGGGATGGGAACAGCCTCAAGTCTTATTGCCCGTGCACATTGCCTGGTGTGGTGGTTCTTTATTGCAGCGGAGACCTCTACCACAGCAACAGCATATTGCAGTTTGTGCCTCTCTTCTTACAAAATTTAGTTCACATGCTGAGGTTTTCTGCTCTTGCAATTTACTTGTTTGGATTAGCTAAGGCACCACCCTACGGCACATAATTCTTGTGAAACTTGTTAGCTCTCCTTAAAATAAGTAAATAAATAAATAAGTAGGCTGGAATTCATTACTGAAATTGAGTAACAGCCCAGCAGAAAATTCAACAATAAAACATCTACGTTGTAAAACATCAATATTTGCAATAAACCATGAGCTGAGAGGAGGCATGGTAAAATAACTTCTTCCACTCATGGAATACAGTTTCCTCATGACAAAAACACAGTGAGACACAAACTGAGCTAAAAGGGAATTACTGGTGCTGCAAGGTATCTGCAGAAACTCACTCAACCACGGCACCTTGTTCTTGCTTAATATAATTCCTCTTTGAGCAGAGCACATTCCTTCCCCAGAGCTCAAGGCATGGGAAGGAGCGATCATAAAAGGAAAGGAGTAGTGCAATAAGGCTTATGTGCATCTACTCTGTGTACAAAGGCTTTATGCCACACTTGTGGTCCCAAAACATCCACTTAACATCCAGCTGACATTTAGGTGTGAAAAATGAATGATATGGCACTCCTCRTCCTGGCTGATTGGATCTAATTGCTCTGCCCTAGTATTTGCATTCTGCTTATGTTATTGCTATATAAAGTTCTATTCTTTGCCATTCCTAAGATTCAGGGATTTTTAGCCCAAAGGATCATCGCTCTTAGATCACCTATGTCACAGGTTGTTAAGTTTCCTCCAGTTACCCCGAGGATTGAACCCAGGGATTGATGTGCAGTGAAAGTTGATTTCCAGAGAGATACCAGCCTTGATTTGCAGGAATCAAGAAATAGAGACCCCATTGCTTTCCTTAACAGTTTGTTCTTGTTGTTAAACCCCTTGAGCAAAAAGTTAATCTTATTCTAAATTACACTGGTCCTTCTCATGCCTTCCTCTGACTGATTACAGAGCCCTTTTCTAGCCAGGTTCTTCTCCCCACGCAAATATTTCTGCAGTAGTCAAGTCACCTCTCCATCTTCTCTTTGTCCAAGTAAGCAGGTTGATCATGAAACATCTCTCATTCCCAGGGATTTTCTTCTGTCCTTGTCTGGATCTTTTCTGCAGTTTTTCCAGTGCTTCTACATCCTGGAAAGAAAACAAACCGGGATGCAGCATTACCATTTCAGACACCCTGATTTTGTATGCAGGTGCAGAGCTGCAATCAGATCCTATTCAAACAGGAATATGCTTACAGGCAAGACCTCTGACCTTTAACGTTAAAGGCCTTGAAATGCAGTACATGGAGTATGTATAGAGCACATACAGCATATATAGAGAGACAGAAATACATATCAGTCTAGATGTATCACAGATCTGTAGAATAACAGCCATAGAAGTAATAATTCTGTAGCAGCTTAGGTTATGCCTTGACATAAGTTTAGCTGATTAATGCCAGGAAAAGAAAAATAGCAGGAAAGAAGACAGAAGCAGGACGTGTCAGAAGCAAGGAATGAGTCAGGGTCTTCCATAAGAGGGGAGAGTACAATAAGCAGAGCCGCTAATAACAAATTAGGTAGATCTGCTTGCCTTTTCTAAGCTAGGGCAGTTCTAAATTAATGTTAATATCTTAATGGAGACCTCCTGCCCTGGACTTATGTTCATGCAGATGTTTCTGTCCCTTTCAAGAGCTTTGCTGAAAATTTGGTCTCTGGATCACAGGCAACTTAGGTAAAACTTAGTTCCTAGCAGGCTGGGCTCTTTAGTATCACCTATAACATAGACTTCAGTCCAGTGTAAATCCTGTCATCTGTAGCCTACAAGCAATATCATTCACACTCATACATTTAGGAATTCCTAAATTCTCAAACATGACATTATGTCATGTTTATATCATGTCCTTTGTTTGCTGACTATATCATTAAGTCAAGATTTTAATTAAAATACGTTGAAATATATTGCTGTAAGGCCTGAGCTTCTTTGGGGTGAGCTCCTTACTTCTCGTGTTTCCCAGCTCTGTTTTGGGGAACAACAAGCTTCACAAGACACAGCGATGCTTACTGGCTACTCCTAATGATGGGGGGTAAAAACTCCCTCTCCGATCAAGGTGAGTCAGCCTCTGCGGTCACCTCCCTCCTGCCGTTCACAGTAGTCTATCTGTCCACTCAGGGGTCGCTACATGTTCTGGAATGAATAGGGACGTGATATGTGATGGGTGCAGGACATGCGTTCGGTGTTCATGCACGGACAACATTGCATTTGGCTGTATTAAAACATGTTTTGCCTGAATAAGCCAAGCTTCACATGTGATCTAGGTTATGCTGTCCCTGCAGTTATTTATACCTCTACCGATCTTTATCTGCTGCAGATTCTATCAGCAGCTACTTTATATTTAATTCTAAGTTACTGATGAAAACATCCTATAGCCCTAAGCATAGGACTGATTCTGTGGAGATGCTGTTAAAAATGCCTCAAGTTAACAATGATTCATCTGAATTTTCAGACCTGTCATTTACTCTTTTGTCAAATGATATCATCCTATGTGGCTTTTTCCCTTCCCTTCCCTTCCCTTCCCTTCCCTTCCCTTCCCTTCCCTTCCCTTCCCTTCCATTTCTCTTTGAAAATTAAGACCTTGATATCCAACAATGGTCTTTTCTGCATCAGCTTTCTGGCAACTCTGTTAGCAGTGGTGGGTTCTTATCCATGAGAAAGCATGTGATTGTATAGAGCCACAATGTAAATTGGAAAGCAGAGGCCATTTTCCTGTGTTCTGGCATGAATGCAGTTCATGAGAATAAAATGTAAATATACATATACACAAGCCAGTTACTAAGGACTTGTTGGTTTCTTTTTGGATATACAGTGCAGATAGGTTTGGGGCTTATGCTTGTTTTATTTTTGRGTACTGTTCTTAAATAAACGAATTGGTTCCGGCTATATGTTTTGTTTTAGCAGTGTGATTTAAAACACATCCAAAATGTTTCAGTGGAGTTAAAAGATTTAACTTTGCATTAAAAAAATAACCCAAAACAACAACCCACAGAACTATAGAAACAGCTGGGCATTTTAGCCATTGCCCAGATAGGATGTTAGAATTTGGCTATCAACCTAATCTGCTTAATATGGTTTGGGTTTATGAGGTAAGTCATGGTGGTTAATGTTTAGTGAGCTGAAACAAGAATGGAAGAAAATGATAATGGAAAAGCTTGGTTTAAAAAACAACTTTTCATAGATGGCTATAAGGGAGATGATTGGACTCGTGGTGTGTATCACATATTTTGGCTAAGCTGGCCTTTGAAAGCCTTTGAGCTGAGATAAGCATGATCGTCAGAGCAAGACTTTTTAGCTCAAAACACTCCTAATGTTGGACTATTGGCATGAGGTGATGACAGCTGCGGAACACAGAGGGGGGAAAAAGCTGTAGCATTATGTCTTTGTTATGRAAAACAGCAGCACAGGAGAGGCAGTATCGCCTAAATTGGCCTTGTGTGATTTTGGAGGGGCCTCTGATGGTGTGACCCTACTCCGAAGGTGACTCCCTGTCTTCTGCTGCCTGCGTGCACAGGCTCGCACCCCCTGCCTTCCAGGAGAAACAGAAATTGTATTTCTCCTTTTTTCTCCCTTAGCCTTTTAGAGCTGGGACAGMCAGGGTTGTGTCTCCACCATGCATAGATATGAGCTTTGGGCACAGAAAGCAAGATAGTTAAGGCGATATGGTGATAAGCGCAGACTAATTAACCCCAGGGCACTAATTAGCCCACATGTAACTGTTGATCCTGGAGCTAGTTTGGTTACTCTCTGTACCATACTCCAAAGGGCCCATATGTAGACAGGCCCTAGAAAACAGTGAATCGGGTTTTGTCTTGCACATGGAAGTCTCTAAGATAATTAGGCCTTATTACCCTTCCCCTGGACAGCCCACAGAGGCCTTCTCTCTAGTCCTAATGTAGAAATAACAAGGTTTTATAGATACCCCTGAGGGCCTGGCCCCAGGGAAAACCCCATCCATCCCCCTGTAAAAACTGCAGAGGACAAGATGTGACGCCGATGGTGAGAAATGTGCCTGCAAACCAGCCTGCGGTAGCTCTCCAAAGCCTTCGTGTGCCTGTCTGTCACTGCACCGAACACACTGCTCTCACGTCTTCAGATAAATGAACAGAGTGATTTGTTCCCAGGTTCTGCCTTGAGCTTTGCTCCTAGCTTCATGGGCTCTCCAGGAGGTCATACAGTGGGAAAGGGGTGCACACCAAGGGTAGGACCAACCTCAGCACCCATCAGGTGGCTCCAAGGTCRGGTTTGAGCAGGGATGAACTCTCATCGGCTTTCAGATTCAGAAATGAGTAGGGAGAGGTTGAAAAAAAAATTCCTGTGTATTCAGTGCACAAAAATTCAGGAGAAACAGCAAACACGAAATCCCATTTTGCCATTTTAAGTCACTTTCAGAGCAAAACTAGCTACCAAAGAACGGTCTTTTATTCTGACCTCGTCTCCATGCAAAGGCTTTTCCACAGCCTGGTTTCTGCTGGGGGGAGGACCTCAGGGGAGAACACTGATAAAATGGAAGAATCACTTCCTCTGACTCTATCTTCAACACCAGCACTTATAGCACAAATTCCCTCCAAGCACAGCAGAATTCTGGTTTCTCAATTTCTGGTTTTTCAAAGCTCTGGAGAAGAGCGTTATTTTTAACACAGTCAGTGCCTATTCATCACAGCCTATTCAAATTTGCTTTTTGTCTGGTGCCTGGAACACCTAACGGGGAGGTGAATGATTTTGAATAATATCCTTCGTTAGTGGTCTAACAAAGAGCCGATGTGCTAGGCCTGAGCTAACACCTCAGGACCTGATTTTTTTTTGAGATGGAAATGCACGTTGAGTCCTGCAAGTGTATGGGCTCTTTTTAGCAAGCATTGTCCTCCTCTTGACATGGTGCAAGTATGCCCTGGTTTCTCTTCCCTGGTTTGCTATGAGGTCTGCTCCTGCTTCGGAAAGCACTCTGAGAGCTGCTATCAAAGAGCAGTGCCCTAACCAGTGGTGCAAAGACACAGCTCCTACCTCCTTCAGATCCCCTCTCCACCTTCTCTTCCTTATTCACTCTGACAGGCTTTGACTACGTCAAAAGCCCAAGTTTTAGCTACACATTTTTCTTTCCGCTTGAATATTTCTGTACATGAAAAGCTTTGCTTTTATAAAGACACGCAGTTTAGTCTTCAAGTCACTGAGGAATGTCATCAGCATCTCAAATACAGCATCCCCTCTGCAAGCCCGTAACGCTGCGCTCAGGCGGCTGCTCGTCTGTCTCATGTCCCTTGATGTTCTGGATTCGCATTCTCGGGGGAATCCATTACCATCCGCACTGGCAGGCAAGTCTTTTTTCCCCCATTAATAATTATCCAGGGAAGGTATAATTAAAATAGGTTCTGAGGCAATGAAGGACCTCTGTCCATTCTTCCTGCTTATGGAGCCAAATGGAAACTTTAATGTAGATTTGGAGATAACTCCTGAAGGGTTTTGCACCTTTGCCATGTTCTTGTTGTCATTAACCGTGATCTAATCCTCCATTTCATTTCATTAACCTGAACAGGGGGAAATTCTGCAACATGACTCCAACGCAGCACCAGTAAAATTTCCCTAGACACCCAACAAAGCTCTATCAGTATAAAATGGATAATTTCATGGAGCTGGACAGGAACTCAGGAAATTAGGATCCAGTTATCATATATTTCCCTCATGATCTTGCCCAAATCCCTGAATCTCTGTATCTTGTTCTTATGCAGAATTAAAAAGGTCATCTTTCATCCAGACTCTGAGTTAGTCGGACTTTCAGAAGGGACATTGCCTCTTCTAGTGCATGGGCCCAGTTCCTTGTAAGGCCTGTCCTCAGCGCTGCAAACAACCCATGCCAGCACCAAGAAACCCAGCTCTATAACTGAGGTCTCTTAGCAGTCTTCTTCTAAATCTGATCTGAGATCACTTGCCCTGGGTYTATACTGGCAATTGGGCTGCCATGGAGTGCCTGGAAGCCACGACGGGAGCAAGGGGGCACGTGCAATGCTGTGTGCGCAGTTTGGCCCCTGGATTTGAAATCTTTCGCTGTCTCCCTTAACGGCTGTCATTCAATTTGTCTTAAGAAAAAAAAAAAAAAGGAGCAAATGAAACAACGGAAAATAAATATGCCTCCCATTTTTCAAAACTTGATGTTTTTTAACTAAACCCTATATTATTCATATGCTGTATATTTTATTGCTGTTAGTTTCAAAGCTGTTGGAAATCATAGATCAGTTTCTCAACCACAATGTCTTTATTATGCATACATAAATCATGCATGGAAGGGCCCTGACAGTTGACGATGTAAACTCTCAGGAAGCAAAGCCCCTAAGCCATGTAAAAAATGTATGTCACAGGCAAAGATGTATGTCATCTCTATTTCCTTTTTATGGATATTCTTGTCTTGTCATTATCGAGGGAGATTTTTTTTCCCTTTATTTCCTATTTAAATGTAGTTAGCGCAGAGGTAATTTGCAATGGTATTTCAACGAGACAAATGGAGTACACTTCCCCACATCTGCCTGCGTCTTCAAGGATGAGCGTGTTGTAATTATACTGTTCCAGTTTCATTAACAGCTCTGCCGTGCCCAATATGGCTCATAACTATTCTGGTGAAATGCAGGACAAAGTTCAGTGAATTGTCAGGAGCATTTGGGTGATATAGGACTCATGCAAATAACCTTAGAATTGGATTGTTTTGAAGCCATAGGTTGGTTGCGAGAGTTGCCAGAATTGTTTTGAGTAGAAAAACCTGAAAGCCAAGGATTTCTCATTGCTCCRCAGCTGAAAATCAGAAATTAGCTAAAACCTGAGAATTATTTTGCTGAGAATGCTGAAGGTTAAAGAAGGTGAATTTGTGGTTGACATTTTCAGTTTCCAGAACAAAGTTGTTTTGATTTTCATTTCCTTGATTGTTTTTTCCTTTGTGGGGGGAGCAGTTCAGTGAATTTGTTTCTGTGAGAAGAAACACCTTTTTGATGGAAATTTTGTGTTAGTCATGAAAAGCAAATTGTAGCAGATGAAACCTGAACCGGATCTGTTGGCCAGTCCTCTGAAACGCCAAGGMGAAAGTAAAGAACAACCATTCACATGGGAAATTGGAGAAACCATGTCTAATACAGCACTGGACTATGAGCTCTTGTTTATATGTTGCGGACTAAGGGACAACTCTGTGACCAACCAAAAAATGATTGAAGGCCTTGATAAACTGTTCTTTTCTGCTACAAGCATGCATACACTGAGCTTTCAAAAGCAGAGCACTAAAGACAGACTGTTAAGCCCACTTTTGGTCACCTGAAAAGTGGTGAGCATCTAACAGCTCCCATTGCCACCCATCCTTATGGTTATATCTACTGAATTGCTACGCGCAGATCAGCGTAGATGTTGTCCTGCGTGTTGTTACTGCCTGGTGAAAAGGTGCCTCCTAACTGACTATGTACAAAAATGGACTTTTTCTTCAAGCAGGACAATTTTTTTGAGCTGATCTTCCTTCATGTCTTCCTCTGTTCACATTCATCTTCCAGATTTACTGCTATGTGATTCCTCCTATTTATTGAGCAGCTAAAACTAATTCACTCTAGTTACAGGATAAGGCAGGCACATGGACACGCGCACACACACACACACACGAAAAACAGCTCATCCTTCTTCCTTAACTCTCAACCTGGCTGAGCAACCACATTGCTGATGCCTCCTCCACGGCTGCCACGTTGGGGGTTTCATCGGAGCATATTTCCTTGAGCTTCCTTCAACATCAGCTGAGCTAAGTAGGTCATTTTAAGCCACAATTCACCTCACATATTTTAGACCTCTGCTTTTGATGAAGTCCCTATTTCTCTGCACTGACCAGGGAGGAACTGAAGGCAAGTAGCTCAGCTGCAGCTCAGAGAAATCCCATCCACTATGTCTAAGCTCATTGGGGAATCCTCTTCTTGSCTGGCACAACTTGGGATACCATTAAAAAGAATCAAGATCAGCAAGTGAACGCTGTGATGTCTGCTTCATGAGAGAAACATACACAAAAAGGAGCAGCGTATGTATAATTCTGTCTGTAGGGGAAATTCAGAACCAGCTGAGACGTTTGCTACTTCTTTTATCCTCTTGCCTATGCAAATTAGTGGGGTTCAGATCTAAATGCAAATGTGTTAAAAGGAAACCTGAAAGTTTTTGTATGCTAGTTCTGCTCTCCTCCTTTGGAAGGACACCTGTGGATACATTTTCATTAATAATTTTACCGTATCTCTTCTCTGATGTAAATTTACAAGCAAGAGGCAGGAAAAATGCCAAATCAAATGTTGGAGCCTGACTAGTAAGATAATTAGCATATGATGCATGAGAAAGAAGAATCCCAAGAAGCAAAGCTAGAAGTACGTGTATCTATTCGTGACAGTATTTCTGGGAAGTTTCAATTCACTGAGGATCAGCTGTGTTTGCATTTTGCTCTTTCCTTCTCTCACTTAGTGAATCTCCTAGGAATGCCCTTTTTCCATGAGATTTCTAACTGATGAAGTAGCTGCAGGAAAGAGGAAAGAAAAGCAACTTAAAAATAGATAAGCTGCTTATCTCTTTAGCAGAGTTGAATTTGCTGCTGTGTGGAGGAGGATGCTATCAAAAACAGAAGTTTAGAAGTTTGTAATGCTGGAAAAGTTTCTAGATGTGCATCACCAGAACATAACTCAKGCTGCATTTTATTCCACAAGTTGCTTATAAATCACTGTTAGAGATTAGATCAATCCAGGTACATTTAATTTTGTTCTTCTAAAATCAATCATGGTTGGTTTTTCGCCTGAGAAACCAGGGTTTGTGTGATCATGCTTTGTGTCTGTCCAGCCATCTGTCAGTCTCTTTCAACAACATGTAAACCCACTGATCAACTTTGACAGAAGGGTAGAGGTCTCAAAGATATTATGTTCCAGTGCTTTTCATGAAAATCAGTAGCTTTTCTGTTCAGTTTTAGCTGCCAGCTGGCCTTTAAGCATACGACTACTGGTCGCTAATCAGCACATGCATAGCTAAGGAGCAGCCACCACGAGTGCTGCTTCTGGCTAATTAGGGCTCAGAGGAAGGAACAGAGAGTGTCRAAGAGGACAGGAACTGGGGACGAACATGGGAACTGAATTCTCACAGCACCCAGGGGATGGGCACATCTCAGAAAGCTGAGGTCGTCACAACGGGGTGGAAGAAAAACAGGACTCAGATCCATAAGAAACTGAACTTTGTCAGTTCCTCAGCTAATCCAGCGACTTCTTTTTCTTATGGCATTTGATTTAACACTTGCTGATAGTAAAGGAAAAATTCCCATTGACTCTCAGGGGCATTAGATCTGGCCCAGGGCTGGGGAGAGATTTATTAAAGCAGCAACCATTGTATTCAAATGGCAATTCAYAAAACAAGAGTTTTGAGAGATGTTCGCTGCTGATATTTTGATTTGGTTTATTGTACAAATAGGCAGCTATTTGGAAAAGAAAGCCATCTTTGGATTTGAACAGAAAACAAAATGCTACATTTGGAAAAGATTGGGTAGATACCAGCTTATCGCCACAGCCAAACTTAAATAGAAAATATTGCATTTTAATGATCCGTACTTTAAATGGCATCTTTGATCTGGTGCCTTTCTTTATTTTACTTTGGTTTTAAAAAAGAAAAGCTGTCTTAGAAGACAGAAGACCAMTTATTATTATTTGAATGGACACGACATCCAATACTAACCTATTGCCTTCCAAGAATGACTACATTTTTTGTATGAACAGTAACACAATATCAGCCTAAATCCTTCACTTCTACTTGGCCGTTCTCAAAGGTTTCCTTGGAAGACTCCAATTTCTTCTACCCTTGACAGGAGATCCAGCTCCTCTCGTACATTGTTGGAAGTGAACTGAACCTACCTCTCTCTTTCTGACCATGAATCTTGAATTTTTTCCTACACCGCTTTACAGAACAGTGGTTATGGCAATTTCCTGAGAGGTCAAAACCAGGGATTTGACACCCTCATACAGGGAAAGGATTGGGTGTGGATATCCCATTTTGTGTGTGACAATTGCTGTTACATGAAAGAAGAGTCTCTCCTCTTGTGTTTTAAAAAATGGCAGAAGTCAGTTCTGCCCTGGAGGTAATCTGAGATGGCCTATTGGCTCACACTTCTCAGGGGAGAAAACCAAAGTCATTGCTGATTTCTGGGAATTTATTGGGAGTGAAAAAGAACTTCAGGCATCTGGCAAAACTAAGCATAAAAACCTGAGGTTCCCTTGCAATCTACCTGCCCGTGGGGCTAAATAACAGCTGAATCAGCATCATCATTTTGGATTGAGGCACTTAAAAATCACACTTGAAGCAACTCCAGCTCTTCCCAGGCTCTGGCCTTTCCATGCTGTGACAGTAGAGGTAGCTACAGCCCGTCTGGCGTGCACGAAGTCTGGTGTGCAAAACCAGTGTGCTTTAACGTCTGCTTCCAGGCTTGCTGTGTGTTACCTTCCTTGTGCAAAAGGGTTTTGAATAGAGATGCCTTGAGTTCCTGTACAGTGTCCTAAATCCTCATTCTGCTCCATCGCCATCTTTCTCCCAGTTCTGGACTCTGGTTTTTATTCAAGGAGCGTTCATCACTGTGCTATGATTCATGGATCTTAAGGTCAGAAGACACCAATAGGATCACCTAGTCTGACCTACTATACAACGCAGACCATACATTTCACCCAGTGATTCTTGCATCTGGCTCAACAAATCAAGACTCTGAATCTGTGGTATATTTATTGCATGGGAAAGGTGTCAGATTRATAGTGTTGGCTATTGAAAATCTCTTCTCAGCCACTCAGCAGGTACATCACAGTGGAGTAAGCTTTATCCAGCACTTCCCCTTGTTCCAGTTATCTCTGATAATAACATTTGGTTGCTGTCAACTTGATCTGTCTGTAAAACAAAAGAAGGTTTTGTCATCCCCTCATTAATCACCTAAGCCATAAATTTCTCATCTAGTCTTTATTTTTATTTTTTTTACATTTTGTGCCGTTTGTGTCATGCTGGAGGCTATTGTTGGCAAAGCCAAGTTTTAAAATAATAGCAGCATTGCTTCTCTTATTCCAACTTTACTTTACTCTCTTATATTGAAATTTCAGAAACATTAGGGTTCCYTAAAACATGAGTCCTCCTTTCAGGACAGTGAATTTTTCAAGGTGCTCTCAGTCATGTGCCTTCCTCTCTTTACAGTGTAAACACCCCAGTTCTCCAACACAGCTTGAATCTTATCCTAAAATATTTTCCTGTCTCTGTGTTGAAATTTCATCTTTAAAGAATCCTTGGTCTCACGGCTCAGTAGAGAGACTTGACTTTGCATGTTAGGAGTATTTTTAACCTATCGGTGCAGACTCACTGGTGTGCTGTTTGGTTGATGCCCAAAGCTGGTACACCCTAGTGAGTTTATGTTTGCTCCACACCACTCTAACTAGTGTATCTATCTTAGAAAATTTTGTGTTTTCTAACAACACCTGTATGTTTCAAAGCATTCTCATTAAGCTCAAGGAAGCAGCCATTTTGCTACCATCATCTTTGCTGTTCCTTCGTGAAGATCTCCCACTTGTGGCTGATGTTTCCCTGGTCTATACAAGTCATTTTTGACTTAGGAAAGATAACCACTGTATGTAAATGGGAGCCTAAAGGTCTCAAAAGTGCCACCTTCATTAGACTTTCAGCCTATCCTGGATCCTGACAGCAGAGTCAAATGCACAGTTAGCCATTCCTATAATTTTTATATCAGGCRACAGACACGCTGGTCCCATCCATTACCTGTTGCAATGAAACATCTTTGTCTCCTCTGTATGCTTTTGTGCTATTCCATAAATTCTGTGCCATGGGAGGCGTCAGCCCTATTTAGCCCCCAAAAAGCCTACCCACCTCTGTAAAGCTCTTGCAAACGGTGACTGAGCAGACAATTTGTTGAAGTTTAGCCACCGAAGAAGCGCTGCAGGGAAAACACCAAAAGCAACTGCTTCTTTGCCCCACCGTCCTCCCCCAGCCCAGCTGCCAAGCTTTGCAAGCAGCTGGGGGCCCTTCAGCGGGCTTTCCCTTGGAGAAGGCTTTAATTCAGGAGCGAGCAATGGAAGTGGACTGCAAAAGGAAGACATAAACTCCAGTCTCACCCTCAGCTGGATATTCTGGTTTCTGTGAGACCTCTCAAGAGAGGAGAAGGGTGCCTTGGAGGCATGTTTTGGGGCAGAATCGCCTGGAGAGAAATTTTGGGTGCTGCTGGGAGCCGTTCCAGCACTTCAGCAGATGAGTCAGTAGCGAGCGGCCTCCTACAACGATATAACTGTATTGCATGTAAGTGGGATGTATTTTTGACAGTAAGTTCGCAGGCCTGGGGTGGGCCACCTGGCAATTGGATATTTGCCAGTGAGCCACATTCCCCAAGAGCCAGCGCTGCTCCGCTTAGTCCTGTGCACGTATTTCCAGGGAGCATCCTTTGCACCGTGAGCTCCCAATAGACCCGCTGATGCTCCCAGGGTAGTGAGCAGAAACTGGAAGGGAGAGGAGAAAAAGGCAGAAAAAGCAGCAGGAGAGGAAAGAAGGAGGAAAAAAAGGTGCAAAGAAAGCAGAACTGCATTGTGCATAGAAATAAAACAAAAGGATACAGTATGGGAAAAAAGCAAGAAGAGGTGGCAAATAGAGCAAAGGGAAAACCGGAGGAATGGAAAGGAAACAGAGGGGGGAAAAAAAGAAAGAAAGATAAACACAGCTGGGTGGGGTTTTTATAGTTTCATAGTAAAAATGTGCAAACAAAGCCACGTAACTGCTGCCGTGTTATTCGAGTACATAATGGTGGCAGCTGCGGGAAGGACTTGGGTCCTCACCTGGAATGACTGTGCACAGCCCCACCGGGGCAATACGGCTTGCAGCCCCCGAGGGCTGATTCAGTTACAAAACTAGTACGTGATATACACAGCGTTACAAGCTTGAGCAGGTGAGGTGTTTTCAAAACCAAGGCCTACGTTTCTGCCTAGCTAAGCACAGTCAAAATAGCTCCAAAAACTGACCTGAAAAAGCATCTGCAAGGCGAAAGAGTCCAAGCGAGAGCTTGGTTCTGCGGCTTGGAGAGACCCTGTGTTTAATGAGCAGCTGTCTGCCTTTATTTGTGCTGGGCACAGCTCTAAGGTGGTTTTGACTTCGGTGAAATGTGGGAAAATTGCAGGGGGGGGAGGTCCAGAATTTCACACTTCCAGACAAATGCTGTTAAAATTTCATTTTTGGAGCAAAAAAAAAGTAGTCTGGGTTGGCTACAAAAGGATCTGCTTGGACTTTTTCATCTTTTTGTAAACGAAATTGAGAGTCTTGGGGTAGGGAAAAGGGTTTTTTTCAGCACTAATAAAACACACACAAGCACGCATGCACACACACACACACACACACACATATATATATACACACACACACGTGTGTGTGTGTGTGTGTGTGTGTATTTATACATATACATATATATATGCATTAGTGGATTTCTCATTTTTTAAGCAACTCCTTTTTCCTTCCACCATCTGTCTCTTCTTCCACCCTTTGGAAATAGCTTAGCTGGGAAAATAGATTCAGATTTTCTTGTGAAACTAGAATTCTTTGCGTTAGATTTCCTAGGTTTTTCTAGTTGACTTCATCCACCCAGGCTCTGAAACTGTCATCTCTTGACATCACCAGTAAAAACAAACAAGCAAACTGCATACCTTCTGGACRTACTAGCGCAATGTGTCTGTCCTCTCTTTGGCAGCTTTTGACTTTTCAGTGCAAGTCTGGCGGCAGCATCCCCTGAAACGAATGCATCAGAGTGCGGCCCTGAGCCGTCGTTTCAGACTCTCAGCAAACTCAGGCAGGCATGGTTGAACCGATCACATCTGCTTCACGTTTTGAAAATACTATTTTCTGGATCTGGACAGATGCTGCAGGTGTGAATAAGAATCCAGGACGGCATGTGAGGCTTTTGCCATCACGTAGTCAGGACAACGTGAACAGGAGCAGGTAATGTTAAACGAGGAGGGAAAGGCAGCCTGTCCTTAGACACCCTTCTTCGCGATAAACCCATTCTGAACTGTGCAGCGGAAAAATCGCCCTTCTCTCTTGCACACGCTGTACTTTGGGGGAATGTACCATTCTCCACTAGTTTTCAGAGATCTCAAACTGACCAAGGCTGAAGCTCAATGCTGCAAAGTCTGTTTCGGAAGCAGCTGATGGGGTTGTTGCTCAATGAAATGTTGCTCATTTACATGCACCGTCTTTCTGTAGCGCCGCTTGATAATGGAAATGAAACTGGAGTCATTATTTTTCAATACTACCTTGAGAATTTTATTGGCTTTGAACCCTGAAACGATAAGCAGCGTATAGCAAGTTAGCAGCACAATTCCAAATGTAACGTTGCACCCAATACAGGCACAATTTCAGACTGTGTTAGCTTTTG
Organism: Apteryx rowi; assembly: GCF_003343035.1. Taxonomy (NCBI): domain Eukaryota; kingdom Metazoa; phylum Chordata; class Aves; order Apterygiformes; family Apterygidae; genus Apteryx; species Apteryx rowi. Next base: position 2,425,991 of record NW_020451171.1, read on the forward strand.
GTGGCTAACACCACCCCTGTGTCTAGGGCCTGATTTACGGATGTTGAGCAGAGCTCTTACGAAGTGTATGACAGTTTGCTACGCTAAGCCGTTACGGCTTTGTTGTAGGCAGCGCCTCTCCAGGTTCAGTGGGCCTTTCTTGGCACAAGGAGGCATACAAGCACTGCCAAAATATAGCACACCTCTGCCCTTTCTTAAAGTAAAAGCCAATGTATTTGGAGGACTGCCACTCATTTAACTAGACTCCCTGATTGCATCATTAATTGCAATTTACGGTATTCATTTACAGCCAGGAGATAGAGGCAATGAGCTTTCACATTTGGTTTGTAGTACAGTATCTCCACAATCTGTAACTCTAAGTAAAAAGCGTCTCCAGAGAAGAGTGTAATAGTCCATCCTGTGCTTAACAAACAAAAAGAAGCTTAAAGGGTTTAATTCTCAACAGTGCATGGGGACTGAAAAGAAAACTACTGCTTCTGTAACACAGCAGGGATTTCAACCATTATTCCAGTATTTTGTTCTTGAAAAGTGTCATTTTCGGGGGGGTCAGTGGATGAGCTCAGGCTGCCCTGACGGCCGCGCCGTGCTGAGCAGGGTACCCGTCAGAGCTCCCCGGCTAAGCCTGGATAAACCTTGTCGGTTTGTAGATGGCAGATGCTGGTGCYGGTGATTCAGTCGCTGGATCTCTTCCATCTGACTCAGTATTGAACCAGCTCCCAAGCGAACGCTGCTGGAGGGGTCATCCTGCAGGAAAGCAGAAAGTCTAGTGTGCTAAGCCCTCGGAGCTGTCAGAGATTTCCTGGGCCTTTTTTGCAACTTTGGAGGTGTTTATGGGTATCTGTGCAAAGTACAGCCTGGGTCGTGGTGTGCTTTCCTTAATAGTATTTAGAGTTCGCAAGACGATGATGGTTCCCAGGCAGAGCACTGAAGCCAGGACAAGGAACTCAGCTCTGAGAGGACTCAAAGCTCRGATGAGGAGAAAAAGTTTATCTGTTTTGTACCAGCTTTCTTAATCGCATCAGGAGTGAGTCCTGGCTCTGTAATAAGCAGTGTCCACAGTATTGTAGAGTGCAGCCTATAGCACACACCAGCCTCTGCTCCACACATGGATTTATTCTTGGTCTGCTTTGAACTGGAGCAACCAACGCTGGGGCCAGAAGATCAGCCTGAACACCATTTTAAAGGTTGCAAGGCTTGCTGCAACTTGGATTTTGTGCTAGCTCGTATCAAACCAGCTGAATTGCTGACAACAACTAGGTTGTGGTGGTTCAGGAGCAGAGTGGTGGCAAAATCCCACGCCAGTATCTCAACTTCCCCATTTCAAGGTTATTTCTTTGTTAGCTGCTCTCGGCAGTTAGCAGTGTTTTTATTGCTAGGGTCATGTAGAAAGTGCAGGAGCTTGGAGTGATTGCCGTGCTACATGGCAGCTTGGCCGTGCATTAAGCTGATTGTTAATCAAGCTTCTAACAAGACTCAGCTCTGTTCTTTCCAACAGGCCAAACATCCGTTGAATGAAGACAGTGTCTCAAGTATCAATTGTCTGATTTCAACTGTAATATTTATGAGTTGCATTGAGAAAGAAGTACTCAAGAGTGTGTATAGGCTAAAATTTACCTGGGATCTTTTCTTTTTTTTAAAAAAAAGCTGTTGCTCAAGCTGCAGGAAAACAGAGCACTTTGTTGCTGCATAGTAAGGTATTTCTTCATTTTTCCCCCAAATCCATCTCCACAGATTGCAGGGAAAAACCTCAGCTGATAGGATCGTCTGTGACTGCACCATGATTTCAGCTGAATGGTCCTTATGCGTGCTCCCTCAGTGCAACCAGAACCCAGAGAAATGCCCAAAGGAATATTTTTCTCTTGAGCACATGCAACCCTACAAAGACTGGGAGAGTCAAGCCCCCAGCTGAGGCCCTGAGGCAGTCTGTCTATTTTATCTGGAATTGCAGATGTATTTAAAATAGGTTTTAGGGCTCAGGCTTAGCCCTGGGCTAGTGTGGCAAGGCAGCCCCCGGACCCGAGCAAGCTGCCGCCCTGACAGTCTCTGAACTGAACCGTGTTTCAGGTCTGGGGTAACACATGAAGGGGGCTTCAGTCTGTCTGTATCCATCAGTATAAGCACGCCATGAGATTCTCTGTGGAAATTTCTCTCCTAGGTGTATAGTTTTCTCTCTCTTTTGTTCTTCTCCTTTGTACTTTTCTTCCTTTCATTCTGCTGATATCACTTGGGCTGAGCAAAGAATTGATTCTTCAGTTTGGCTGACAAAGCAGAAAACACAGAATAAGAGAAGTAGCATAGCTATACACAAAACAAAGCTGTTGACTTTTTCTCAGCAAAACAGAGAAATCCCCCAAAGATGCTGTTTCAAACCAAACTTTGTTTTCAGAAGCCCAGGAGCAAAGTGGCAGACTCACAAAACAGCATCAGCATCTGCTTATGGTTCTCTTCCTCCCCAGCAGCCTGCACATGAGAGACTTAAATTTAGTTTCCTTCTTTCCCCAGGGATCTTCAGGCACTTACCTGGACACATCCTAWTTCAGATCCATTCAGTCTGACCAGCAGGACAGATCTGAATTAAAAGCTTTCACCCTTTCATGACAGGTTTCTCACCACCAACTGTGCAGCATCCAGGGGGATGAGCGTAACGGTGGGATGGCAGTAAGGTTGTCGCCGTGTTTGGCTGGGAGTGAGAACTGGCTTTGTCCAGTTGACAACTGGACCCTTTCTTTGTCTTGATTTATGTGTCCTTCTTCCTGGATTTGTGTATGCCAGAGAAACTGCCCCTGCAATATTACTATTCATATAGGTATTAGCATGTCCTGCGTCCTAGGGATTGTCCTGCTTCTCTCTGGGTTAATCCCAAAGTGAATATCACTGATTTTCTGAAAAAAAGAAAACACATTCTTCTTACAAAAATAGGAAAACTTTTTTTCAGAGTCTTCTTAAGGCAGTGCTTAAGACATGGATATTGCAGAAGCTGTAGGACAAATTCTGAACTTGACTACAGTATGTTTATCCATCTYTAAATGTCATTTTTAAACAAATTAGGATCCATGACAAGTTCATAAAACATACTAATAACATGTCATACTAGTTATTTACCAGATTTTGTAGATAAGCTGTCTGGTGGCCAACACAGACAGCCTGTCTCAGGGACATCTTGGGATGTCAGAGCTTTGGCTAATTTGATAATGAAGCCTTCAGGGTTCCTGGCTGGATTTTGAGCTGTCTGGAAGAAGTCAGCTTGTCCCACAGGTTGTATAGCTATGTTAATAGCTGTGCTGAGACTGAGTTTATTTTTGTGCATTGCTTTTGATCACTGCAATCATATATAGTTCTTTTTACCTAATAAAGCATGTTACCAAGAGCAGCATGGACTCAGTTTAACATTATTTTATCTTAAATTCCATTGGGATGGATTAATCTTACCTAATTTTAGACATCAATAATATRGATGCCTACATCTGTGTTAGTTCTCCAGACTCCCAAAAGAGGAGTTGGAAAGAAATAGCACATTTGGGGTGTGATTCATCTTATCTATGTTAGGCACCTAAAGCAGGTCAGATGAATTCTGCCTTACAAGTATCTATACGTATTAACTATAAAAGGAGTAGAGAGCTACTTCAGTGTAGGGGTGTGTTGTAAATGGCTGCAATAGATGAGATGATCAGTTTTGCCTCACCTGGGATGGAGCAACTCACCCAGGTGTATGCACATAGCCCGTACCAGACGTGAAGAGACATTTTAAGCCTCAGTGAACCTCACATGCAGTGAGCTCTCAGGCCATTATAACTTGAAGGTGGGCTTGGTTGCTACAGCCAGTGTAGGGTAAAGATGGGAATGGACATTACTTTCCACCTCAAGGAGCCATCAGAGAGCAGTAGCCGCCTTTCAGGACCAGCAAAGAGAACATCCACCAGAGCTGACAGTGTGGAACTGTGGCTAAACAACGCCCTCCTCTTTCTCCCAGTTTCTTCTGAAAAGCACACGCATTTAACACTCCTAAGAATCACAGCTCAGACCGCTATGTTTCATGTGGAGAGTTCTAAATCAGGATCCGGTTTCCTTGTGAATTAATCCTTGCCGAAAGCTGCTTTTTTTTTTTCCCTCTTAAGAAGTTTAGATAAATTTGAAGTTGACTTTCCCATCACCCATTTGAGCAACCTTATAAAAATAAGCTTGGATGACCATATTTAAAACAGTTCACACCTACTAAGGTTAAAAGCTGACTCTTAAATATTGTCTTGCTAYAGCATGTTGCAGTGAAGCACTTTTAGGAAATAGGTGAAAAACACCATCACAGTTTCATAGCTGGAGCTGCTCATGTGGTCTTCCCAATGAGAGGGCTTCARTTACCAAAGTAGCCGCTGAAGGGTCCACCCAGCAGAAAGCAGTTCACCTCTGGGAGGTCTAATAGCATGCCAGCTCATGCCAGCTSTTCCATATGTCTTCATGGGAAGGAGCTGTCACACCATGGCTGCTTCTTGAGAGAACAGTGAGAAGTCTGCTCCTAAAAAGCTACTCATGGTCTGGACCAAAACCTTGTTGCTTGAATGACCCTGCTTCATCTTATTTGGAGAAGAATTTAAAATCTAGCATGTTTCAGGCTTTAAGGTAGTTATTATAGATGGATTTTGCACAATTAAATCTTTGCTACTCCATTGCTTGATGGATTTCTACCTCGTTTTCAGTGTTCTCTGATATGCCACACTGCATTATTGCTAGCTGACATTCAAAAAAGCCATTCTTCACACTTTGGATTCAGCTCCCCTCTGTGATCAGCTAGTGTTCAGAGATGTTCATCTGCAGTTCGGCAATGTAGCACAATATCCAAAATCTTCCCTGATCTTTTGTTGCATCTTATACCAATTTAACCTTGCTTTTAAAAAAGCTATGGAGGGGGTTATTCTAATACAAGCTGGAGTGCTCTTTTATTCTCCTAATATGCTCTCAGTTGAATTGCATTTCTGTACAAACAAAAAGAGAAATGTATTTTTTTCTTCACTGAAGGGTAAAATCTTAGGCAATGATTTGAAATTTACTGTGGAGAGGGGGACACATGTCCCTTCCCGGGGAGAGCCTATAGCAGAGCAACCTAAATAGTTTCTGAAAGACCATCGTACATATTCCTACTATTTGTGATCAAAAGGCAATACTTCTGAGCAGCGCATGAAAAGGCCAACGGGATTCTGGGCCCCAGCTGAGGAAATATCCAAGAGTGTATCATAACCGGCTTAAGGATTTGATCTGCGTGCTCGTACACACGGTTGATACCGGAGGACCTTTTGTCAACCAATCAAACGTTCTCCTTCCAAAATGCTGCTAAATAGAGATATCTGCTGAACGGACTGGCAGATTGTCAGGCATTTTGTGCACAATGGCACTAGCTGAAATTTCCAGGAAAGGCTGCCAGTTACCTGTGAGCAGACTTCAATAGTGATTATCAGATCTCCTCTTTTCTTTTTTCTTTCTTTCTTTTTTTTTTTTGCTTAATTCTGCTCCGGTTTAAGCACGCAAGCTGCTGTTTTTTCCTTCACCACTACAAAATAAGTTGTTAGAAACTCCACTGACATATCATGTCACACTGCATCAACATCACCATGTAATCATGGGATTACACAGTCTGAGAGAAAAAGCTGGTGAGACCAGCTAGGAAATTTGGAAGTGCTTTTCCACGCAGAGCTCAGCCGTACTAATTGCAGAGGGGAAGGCACTGTGATCTTTAAGCAGGCAGATCTGGAACTGCTTTCAAGTCACAGCTTTTCAGTCAAGGGCTCCAAAAAGGTTAGGCAAACTTTACTTAGTGAATTCTTATAATCAGAGCTGGAAAGGAATTTTTGGAACAAAATGTTTTGTTCATCAGAAAATGTTACTTTCATAGGAACAAAATTGTTCAGAGAAGCACATATGTTTTAAATTTTTTCTTGAAAGGAGTTTCCAATCAGTATGACAGACAAAGAAAAGGAAATTCTTCCTGAGCACCTAAAAGCCCAATTCCTGGGCTTTGAAATGCTGGGAGTCCCACATTTTATCCTAGGAGTGAGGTAGCCAGCTGTTCTGAGGCTAGGTCCATTTCCCATGAACTTTTCCAAAGATCTCAATTTGGAATGTAATAGAATTCATTTCTAATATCAGTTTCTCAGTCTAGGAAAAAATGCTTTCCACACAACTCCAGTTATATCATCCCGATAGATGTGATTCCCCCATGCCAAGGAAAGACATTTTTGTCATGGGAGGGTTAGACAGTTCAGAAGAAGTGACAAAAGTAGAGCCCACAATCGTAGCACCCTGTCCGTCTCTCTGCTATATAATCTGAAAAGCAAAGGGGGATGAGAAAACCCATTTCAGTAGCAGGTTCCAGTCCAGAGCATCCAGAAAAATCTGGGGCAAAACAACTAATTTCTCCTTTTTCAGTAAAAAGTTTAAAACGGAGCTCGATCTTCAGCTGGCACAAATCAGTTCAGCTGCATTAACCTCACTAGACCTAGGCTAATCTATACTGATTGAGGACTGCAAGAATATCTCAATACCTCATGATGAACTATAATCCCCAGGTTTTAGCGAAAGAGTTGCTGTTAATCCCATAATATACACGCATTCTCCATTTAGCAAACACTCAACAAAGTTAAAAAAACCCGAAGGCAGTGCGAATCTCAGCTCTGAGCTGCAGCTCCCCGGCATGTGGGGACTCCAGCATGGTGTTTCCAAGCTGTCATTCAAGCCAGGTTGCACGTGCGTTTTGTTTGGTCCAATTCCCAGCTGCCTTTTGCAGATTCTCCGTCAACGCAGCCTGTCCAAGGGTGCCTGTCCATCACTCACAAGCTCTCCTTACACGCGTTTGAATTTCACATGACTCCCGTGAGTTGTTTCTAGGCCACGAGGTAGCTTGTTTCCAGCCAGGCTGGCGCTGCACTGAGCTGCAGAGACAAGCAGAAGTTCCCTTTTCTCTTACAGACATTTCCATCGTGACACACAAATGAAAATCATGTGATTGACTCTTTCCCAGTCTGCATAGTTTTTCCCCCACCATACAGGATCGCCATGTGTCTTATTATAGAGAGATGATCTTTGTGAGAAACAACATTTCCCAGTCATAATATCTTTGAAACAGGCTGTTCTTCGCTGGGTTTGGCCCATTCTCTCCTAGACTTTAAGTAAACAGAAAAAGTATATTACACCCTGTCAATCCCCCACAGTTTATGCAGAACTGTCCAAGTCAGCACAATCTCGCACATCGTATTTTTGGGAAGAGCCATCTGTCATAAACAAAACGTGGCCATGTGTGGCTCACTACCATGTACTACAACGCGGAGTCCCGGAGTGGGATTTCTAATGGCTGCACTGCTTCGACCCCCAGGCTCGGGGGCAAGTGCTGCTGGATGAGGAGCAGCCCATCTCCAGCCGGAAGGTCCAGGTAGCCAGATTCTCCCTTGGCTTTGGCTTCCTGTGAGTATTCATACCTAGGCACAAAATGAAATCTTGCTGACTTAGCGTCTTTTTCTAAAATTCATCCAGTTATCATAAAAGTTTAGATCATGATTGAAATTGTAAGATGGAAATGAGTTAGACCCAAGTTGTGAGCGTATGCCTGGCAAAGGCAGGCATGGCTCAGATTTACAACTGGACGTAGCTCCACTTGTGTACTTCCCAGTAGCTGAGAATCTGCACCTAACRTACATAAATTTGACTGCCATTGGCTTTATCTGTGACTGTTTCAATCAGCAAATACATACAGCTGAACTAGAAGCTGTACTAGAAGTGGCTAGAAAATCAGACTTATGTGAGTGCTGTTAGCATGCTGAAATCATGTTTTCAGGGTTGAACTGGAGTRAAAATTTGAAACTTTCAAAAAATTTTCAGAGAACAGAAATACTGAAACTCCTCATTTAGAAATATTGATGTAATATTTTGGAAAAGTAGAAATGTTATAATGTTGAAAAACACTGTAATAAAATATTGGATATAATATGCTATATTAAACTACATGATGAAATTAGTAGTTGCTAAAAGTCAAAACAAAACAATATGATAAACTCAAAATTGCATTTTTTGTTTGTCAAAACAAATCATTTCTACATTAGTGGCACAAATAAGAAAATCAAAGCAATTTCCTGAGACATATTTTGCACTGAAAATGTCATTGAAATAGTCATGTTCCTACAAAATATTCCAGTTTCAATGAGTTTTCATTTTAAACATAAAATTGTTCTATCAAAAATGTTTTGACTGGATTTGCTCCATATATCTCATAAGTTATGAACAGTTTATATTTATATTTGATTTTGCTTTCATATGATGTCCTGAGACAGGTTAGTAAAAAAGAAAACCTCGCATTAGCAAGCTGTTAGGAAGTCAAGGGACAGATTTCTGAGCAGTATAAATACATGAGCCCATACCAGCAGAGTAACTGCCTCTGTGTTTTGAATTATTTTCATATAAAATTTAGCATCGACACGTCTGACATAGATGAAATCCCTATTATTACAAATATGATGTTTGGCATTCCGGGAGACTCACTTTGTATTAAACATCGGGAATCAGYAGGGTGGTCAAGCACATATTCTTATTTGCAATACGAATAATTTCGCTGAAGGCCCTGTGAGGACTCCCATCCTGAAAGGTGGTTGGGTGCTGAACTTGGCCGCGCACTTTGGGAAGACACAGTGACCGCCCTAAAGGGATTGACCCCAAACTTATTGAAGTCAGTGAAAGTTTTCCACTTAGTTCAGAGGTCTTTGGATCACACCCAAAGAAGACAAGTCTTGTGTGAAAAAGATGAAGGGGAAAGCTGRTATGTATTGCACTTGTTTATTTTGTTCTCAGAAATAGTTACAGCTGGGATCTACAGATGTAATCTCCCTCTATTTCTTCATGTCTAACAGTATTTGTTGCTAGTTGCTTGTAAGCTTTGTTGCAGAAGAGCAGTGTTGACTACCGGGAATTTAACCGTTCCTTTGAACACACCCATCAAGCGCCAGAAGGTTAAGTAAAGTTGAGAATAACTTAAATCAGCCTTGAGGATGAGTGTGTGGATTCAAGTAGCAAAGCCAGTAAACCGGGAGCCGAACACTCGGTTCAAAGGTGTATGAACACAGAACAGATTTATCGTAAGATAAAGGGCAAGGGGTTTAAGGCAGTCATTCCCGAGAAAGAGTAGCTCTCTAGCAACATGAAAAGTAAAATTTAGTCTGCAACTCCGTTTCTCACACTGAGATCTTCCAGGTAATAAAACAGTCTCTCAAGGGAGGTGACTGGAGCCTCGCTGTTTTGAGACGTTAAATGCTTGACCGGACAGAGCATCAGAAAGTATGTTGAAGAGAACAATTTTACACTTATAAAGAGAAGTCAGGGTTTCATAACAGATCTCTTCTACTTCTAGTATCCGAGATTTAGAGATAATTCTATGTGTGACCTTAGCAAGAGTACAGGGGGAAGAGGACAGTTCCACTGTTACCTTCCAGGACGAATCAGATTCTGAATCTTTTCTTTGCTTTTTCAATTTTTTTAACTATCCAGAGTTGTGAGAAAAATGAGATTACGAAAATCCTTTGTACAATTTCTAGTTAGTCTTTTCTTTTACTTTGTTTCCTGGATACAACTTTTTATATCCTGTAAGAACCTGCCCTGATCATTTATATCTGATTAGAAGCTTTGACCATGTAGTGTTTTAGCAAGCAGACTTTTAGTATGCGTATATGTATGTTTAATCGTGGGGTGGAGGTTTATGGGAAATTAGTAAGAGAGAAGCACATGTTCCATTTTAAAACTTAATAATTGATTAGAGAGATAAGTTTTCTTAAGTGCATTAACTCTCAGAGCACTGAGTGATAACATAAAATGTACATTTATCTGTCTCACTTTCCAGCCAAAATCTGTCATGTAAATTTAACTTACCAAGCTTTCCTTAGAGAACAAAAATGATCACACATCATTTCTTTTTTACCCAACCATTTTTTTTTGTAAAAGTAGCATCATGTGYTCCTCCTGGCCACTGGAGGGCAACATGTAGAGGGGAAATTCAGGGTCCTGCAATTATGATTGATTGGCTGGTGAGTCATTTATGGTTTTGAAGGAAGCCCATTTGAATATATTTACTGAAAGCAAATGACATTGTGAATTTTAATGTAATGTAGAGGAGCCCAGAGCTTTGGATGGGCGCCTGTTATTGTTAAAAATTCAATGAGCAAAAGGAAAGAAATGAGTAACCAAGACCAATGTGACCTTTACTAGTATTCAATAGGAAAAGGGTGCAAAAGTCTGACTGCAAAAATGCGCCCAAAACTGGCATGTAGCAAACATTTATATCTACCAACTAAGAAACCAGACAGAGATCCACATTACTGCRTTTCGATGCATAAGCCAGCCACTAAGTCAGAGAGAGTGCTAGGGAAGAAAACGATTCAAATTATGTTAATCTCGCCGTACGGTATAATTAGTGTCACTAACATATGGACACGGGGACTAGGAAGAAATCTCTCATGTCGGGGTTGTTCAACTCCTAGCTGCAACCTTTAGGAATGRTTTCTCCTACCTTTCTATCAGAGGCAGAAATGGAGAGCAAAYGGACCTCTGGGCTTTCCTGACATAACCACCCTTAGGTTGCTGTCCCAGCTAGGGAGAAGGTACCGTTGGGAAGGACACACCTCCGCTCCAGCTCATCATGTCAGATACCTTGGTGACACTGAGCAACACCAGAATGCTTAAAATTTCTGTACTACGTTTTGTGGCTGAAAAACAATCAATGTTGGTGCTGTTAGATAAATAACCTCCTTAATCAACTGCTCATAGGGCCCTGAAACCTTTTTAGTGTTTCTGTGCCTCCCGTTCTGAAACATTCCTGTGCTCAGCCAGGTGGTGACGAGGAGATGACTTCAACTTTGGCAACAGCTAGCCAGGTAATTAATAGGGAGTTATCTTAAAGGTACTGTTCRATTTCGTATTGAGGCTTGATGTCTTTTGGATGCTGTGTTGTACTTTGGTATAAAGAAGCRCTGGGCTTAAATCATTCTAGGGGGTTCTTTGGTGCTTAGGASACATTATTATATTCCACAGAGCGCTATAAAACTACAAATCACGAAACCAAGAAGAGTTTCCCAGAGTTGCGTAGTTTATCTTCRGCAAGTTGCTACATGTGCTTTTCATATTCACTTCCAGTTGTTCAGCCGCTTTAGTCAACACACGCAATTATGTAATCACCATCCAAATGTTTTCCTCACCGACTCCGGCCTTGACTGCAATATATAATACAACAACACACAGAGATCCCAACCAAGCTAGTACGGCAGCCAAAAGCATTTCTGCTGTATCAGCTGAGYGATAATTAATCCCGCTGAAAGGCCAAGCTAATTAGCATGCTGCTCTGCCCAGGCCACCGCGCAACTCTGCTTGCAGGACCTGAGCCGCTGCCTTTGCACGGCAGGAGCTGTGCAGGCCAGATGTACCCTGCGGTGGGAGCTAGCCCAGGTCTCTTCGGTGCAGGTGAGCCCTGAGGACCTGCACCTGGGGTGGTTTGCTCTGGTTCYCACCACTCCTCCCGCTGGCTAAATATTAGTGCCGAGGAGTCTCTATAACCATGCGGACTTTGCTTTTTTGAAWCTTTGAGCAGAAAGTGCAACCTCATTTCACTGAATGGCCATCACAGTAGAGCACTGAYGGGGGGCAACAACATGAAACAGAAACAGGGCGGAAACATCCGTTCACAGCTCCACGGCTGATGGGCATGCAGCCCCAGGCAGGACTTCTCACCTCCCTGACTTCTGCTTCCTTTTCTTTGAAGACATTTTACCGAGGGCTTGATTCAGCTACGGGCTCACATTCGAGTTATCCTTGTGGGGCTGGCAGACATGAAGCCGGCCTTATGGGAGACCTGACTCCTTTGACATCTGGAGACCAGAYATGAAACCCTTCAGTGCCTGAAACAACACTAGGTGCTTGGGTTTAAGCAACTGAATCCCATCGCAGATGTCCATACGGCTACCAGTGGGCCAGTTTAATGAGGGATTTTTTTCAGGTTAAATGGCAGTAATTAGCTAAAGGTATAAAACCCTAAACAAAAAAGCATTTTGCTGTCAAAACAGAAATGCTGACAGCATTTGAAACTTTGAATTCAGTGAATCAGCAGTCAGTGATTCTCAGTGCACAATGGGATTCATCTCCCCTGTTTTAGCTATCTACAATTTATAGTCTTGCTTAAGCTTTTTGCTAGGTTTCCTAAATGGAGGGAGAGGGAGAGAAGCACCTCCAGGAAGTGATTCATCTTCTCCTAAGATAGATGTCTGTAATATGTGGGATGAATCACAGTTGAAAGGGGATTATCGTTCTTCTTTGGCATAAAGGGGAACTAGATGACCTGCTTAAACCTGCTGAAGTGCACAGTCCCACCATTAGGGACCTCAGCTGTGTTTTCTTGCTAAAGCCTGAAAATTATGGGACTGCAAAAACTGGTTAACGTACCAATCATGCTTTAATTCTCCTTTCTGAGAAAATAAGTCTCAAGCAGACATTGGCTTCAGTGGGAGCGGAGATAGGCCAACAAGGGCTGCTTTTGAAAAATCCCCTTCATAATGGCCTGACTTTAGGGAAGAAAACACTCACTGAAGCCTGTGGGACCTGCTGAGAGTTCAGTGCTTTTAAAAAAGCAATCATTTATCTAGATGGCTAAATACACACTTAGAAGTACTACTTTGGCCACCATTGTTGGCAGAACTCAGCCAGAGTCATGAGGTCTGTAGAGAAAATAGACGGGAGCATCTCTGTTCACTCCAGGGGGACTGAGAGAAAGATGTCCACCTCCAGAGCAGCAGTAGATGCCAAACTGGAGGGCATCCAGCTCAGTGGCATGCAAGAAATATAACATATTATTTCAATGCAAGCATTTGGGTTTATTTGGGGAATCAATTAACAGTAAGTGCATACATCCATTTACAAAATGGTAGTGTACTAGACACATACACACACAAGTTGTAATTGAAAACTGAAATAACACCAGAAGGAATAATCATTAAAACAAAACAAAAAWAAAATCTCCAAAAAGCCAAGAATAATATTTAATAAAATAAAATAATTCATCCATCTGCAGTTATATCCTTAGGGGGAGGCCACAGACTAACAAGCAAACAAATCTAGATAGAAATGAAAATAATGTTGTGAAGGCAATGGAAGGAACAAGGGAGAAATTTCTTTGCAGATTAGCTGCTTATGAACCAAAAGTATTTCAGTTTGATCACTTGTTTGTAGATATGTTTATCAGAGGATGGGGAATTCCATCATATGTTCCTAACATCCTGAAGAATAATTCTTCTCCTCCTCTTCAGACATTTTACTATCACTATTTATGGGTACGGCCACAGAGTTTAGGAGCTCTAGTCAAAGATACCAGCTGAGGTCTCAAGAGCCTACTTTCTTTCCTTAAGCCATAGGAAGCACAAAGGTTAATCAAATGTGGTCTCTTCTTCATCTTTATTGTGGAGATGTAGCATCTGAGGCACCTAGAAGCCCARGGTTCCATAAGACCCTCTTAACAGCACCTGATAGGCACCTAACAGGCACCTAACACCCTCGGTGGATTTGGATATCTGCAAATCTTGAGACACATGGGACTCTAATTCAGTTTTCTTAGTATTGCGTTGCATGCTGGGAGGTATAGTCTTTACAGATACATTTCCAAAATTAAAAAATGGGAGGGAAGTACCRTTCTATCTTCTGTACATTTGGACATATGCTACACGGCCAAATAGTCCTCAGCAGAGAAAGTCTTAGGAGCCATATAATTAAGGCAGTGTATCTGTAAGAGATGTTCATTGACTGTCACCCACCGCACTTTCATTAACTGCGTGCAGGTAGGCCAGCCTGCAGAACAGCCAATCCGTTATGGCTTTGTGCTTTCACTTGGATCGCTCTTTTTTTTTTTCCCCCCCCAAGAATGCCATTCATAGAAATTAAACTTCTGTTCTTATTGAAATTCACCAAATCTACAGGAGAAATATAYTGTTTTCCATAGCCTACAAGTCAGAAATGGAAAAGATTTACTAAGATATAGGAACGCTGCAGCTAGATCAGATTAGCAGTGCTTTTAATCCAGTATCCTTCCTGTAAGAGTTCCTCTGAGGAAGACACAAGAATCCCCTTTGAGCAACTATGGACTAATTTTGCCATATAAGCCTGTCAGCAGTTAATGACTGTATACTCCAAAGTATGAGTTTACATTACATTATATTTCTATTATGTTTCTATCCTCTGCRATATAACTGAGAGTATTCCCAACTAAATCTTCTTCCTGCTAAATTACATGCCCAGTAATACTTTATAGCAGTGAGTTCCAGAGATCAGTTAAGCACCGTGGGAGGAAAAAGCAGAATCCCTTGTTTGCAATTTGTTTACAACAACAACAAAAATGTTTCTGAGTCTACTTTCTCCCTGTTGCCCAATATCTGACTCATCCTGTCCTTATCAGGCCTTTGTCGCGGTCTCTGATCTAGTCCTGCATCTCAAACGCACCAAGGTGCCTCATGACCTCCCCTAAGCAACTTTGCCATCTTCAAACCGTGCCTCTTTCCCGTCCCACACCCCACTGCCTTCAGAGAAGATGTATTAAATTAGTGTTTTGCCAAGTTCCTTTTGAATCCTTTGCCCCATTGAAAACCAACCACTTGTCTTGCTCTTTCTTTTGAACATGTCGCTCCCAGTCGCAGCTCGCCGCCAGCAAGGGAAGTCCTGGGGCGGTCTGTCTATCCCCTCTCCCACCACATCAGCCTTTTGGTAACCTGCAAAGAGCTCTAGCAGAGTGGACAGGTGGGTTTTTTCCTTTACAAAGCTAGGCACATGCAGTGTTTCAAATTGTTTCACCCGTTTTTTTAAGCAACTTATTTGGCCACTAATGAGTTCCTAAAAGCAGAGTTTTTACCTTGCTTTAATAAGCTATATCAGATATTATATAGCCCTGCCTTGCTTCCCACCTGAAATAATTAATCTCTTTTGGCTGATGGCTTACTTCTCGTGGCTTATCCTTTAAATTCCTCACGTCCTTCATCTTGCAGACCTCTCTGTGATTTCTGTTCTGTCTCTTCAATCGCATATCCCTCTGTCCTGGCCAGCAGCTGCAGTCCTGATGGCTTCTCTGATCGCTCAGCATTCAGGTTGCTGTCCCATTTGCAGAAGAATAAAGAGGGAAAGGACAAAAAAAGGAGGGCAAAAGCCAAGCTAGGGGATGTGGCACTGCCCCCAACCCAGGCTGGGTCAGATTAATTCACCTACAGTGAGCAGGGAATTGGAAGTTTTATTCATAACCAGTGTCAAAGCCTGCAGGGAGTGGGCAGA
This sequence comes from Apteryx rowi, assembly GCF_003343035.1. Lineage (NCBI taxonomy): Eukaryota > Metazoa > Chordata > Aves > Apterygiformes > Apterygidae > Apteryx > Apteryx rowi. The sequence continues at coordinate 2,441,306 of NW_020451171.1, forward strand.
TCTTGCCTGCTTGCTTTCCTTTCCTTTCCTTTCCTTCCCACCCCAYTCCTGCAGGTCACTCTGGCCCAGCAGTCAGTATCTGGTGACCGACAGCTTGTGGCAGCGAGGCTGTCTGGGCTGCTGCACTCCCCTAGGGATTTCCAAACAGTCTCTATTTTTATTACATCCACTGGTTCATTTGGAGTTTGCTCTTGAGCCAGCAAGCCCTCCACGTGGCCAGCTGGCCAAACTCCCTCAGTCTTCATTGAAATGACAGTCACTCCCTGACTATCCTCRCAGCCAGTCTTTGCACCTACCCCAGGTGGAAATCCAGATGCCATTCATTTTTGTCTCATATCGAGACTTTGAATACAGGAAATGCACTGACTGAACTATCAAGGTATCATAGTTTCCTCTTTTGTTTCTTTGTTGGTTTTTTTCCCCCCCATGTAGTGACAGATCAGAGGTCTCCGTGCCCTAATAGCACAAGCCATCCTTCATTTACCTTCCTCCATGGATGAACAACAGCCTACCGAAATGTTATTTGCCTCTAACGCTGGGTGGGATTCATTTGCCTGTACCTAGAAGAGTTCAGTTCAGGCATCTGCAGCTGACCTGGACTCCTTATGGTGTCCTTAGAATCAGGAGTGAGTGGTAGCTACTTTTAGGGTACAATTCTTTAGCCCTATGTTAGATATTGTATCAGGCTGACATGGACAGCACCTTTAAAGTGCTTTTTTCTCCGTTAAAAATGAGAGCTCATGCTGCATAACTCTTCCATAGATACTCACATTTAGTCAGATGACTGCCACCATTCGTGAACAACCTACATTTTGCACTATTGAACCTTGCTGCATTTCTATGACTCATGAACCCTTCCACAAATCATAATTTCCCATTGCATTGATAGTGTCCTCTAACTTCATGTCTCCAGCACATTTCATCAGTGTACCCCCACTTTGTGTGTGTGTATTAAATCAGTTCAGTGGCATGATTAGCCCCTAAGAAATTCCACTAGTAACTTCCCTCCATGCTAATGTCAGTCTTTTACTGAGACCCGCTGCAGTCACCCATGTAGCCAGTTTCTTGATCATCTATCAGTTCTTGCATCTCTTCTTTAATGAGTAAATTGCCATGTGTCAACATGCAAAATGCTTGACTGCAGCAAAGATTTTCTTTTTTTTAGGGACTTTATTCTAAGACAAGAGGATAACAACTCACTGTTCCTCCAGGTAGCTACAATGCAGCAGTATTCATTGTCCGCAGAGCTGTTTCATATAAACGGGCAATTGATTATATGTGTTTAACAGATGCCTTGCAATATCAATCCCATTCATGCATGTGTTTTATCTTTAATTTTTTTTCCTGTTGCATGATTCTTGGCTCTGTTTCACTGTACCGTAAGCATGCTCAGATCACTGCAAACAAAAATGGTATCAGCATGAGCAACAGTTGCACCTTGAGATCATCAGAACTGAAGCACATACCACTGAGGCCACCTGGTGTACAGAGCCGAGCTGCAGTCCACTGTGCCCGCTCCTTCAGCACAGGATAGCAGAGATAATTAAACAAACAAAAAACTCACCATCCTTGGGGAGGGCCTAGTGTGACTCCTCAGGAGGCAGGGTTGAGGTTGAATGTCCTTGCTCTGCAGAGGGATGTTTACGGTTGCACCAATAAGCCTTAATAGTGAGAGTAGTTTAGTAGTATGAGAGGGAGTAGACCTATAAAGCACACAGGCATCAGAGTAGAAAATGGTTGTTTTTACATATGGTAATRTCTGCTTAACTCTGCCTACATCACTCCATCCCAGCCATCAAAGGGACAAAGGCTGCCCTGCCTTCCCAATGCCCAATCCCGTTGCTGACCTAGGCTCAGCCTGCATGACTCCTCCGCCCTTGCACGATGGGTTTGCTCTGCCCTTATATGATGGGGTTTTTATATATATATATATATATATATATATATATTCTTTTTTTTTTTTCCACCCATCTTGAAAAGCATTTTGTCTGGCCACTTGGGTGTGAGAACAGCCTGAGTAAAGAGAGAACAAATCTCGCCATGAAATTAGGATTTGGAACGATCTCATGTAACCTGAGCTCGAAGGGGTTGGCTTGCCCTTAGCTTATACACATCCTATAGCCATTTGCAACCAAATCGCAGGGGCTGGGAGTGTATGACTCCTCAGAGAGATGCGGCTGGCAGGACTCAACGCCTCTCGTGCCTGTGTGCACGTGAAACACCACACACTGGGTCACATCATGGATGACAGCAACATGTCAACATATTACTACCAAGCGACTGGTGCACAGGTCTGTGTGAATGCCCTAGCCATAGGACGGGCGCATCTCCACGTGCGCTGGTTCATTTGCTGGATAAGAAGCTGAATTATAGGGTCATCTTGAGAGCTGGACCTCATCAGGATGAGTGCTTGGGGCCAACAGCCAACTATCCATGCGCGGTAGGTCCAACGCGCAGACTCTCCGCTCCGCGTGTGAGGACGAGCCCTCTATGAAGCAATTCGGGCTGTTTCAAGTCTCTCTTGGTGGCAGCTTGCCCAGGGAACGTGCCCTCAGACAAGACCCTGCTGAGCCATGGCTTTTCTCTGGCTTGAAGACTCTGGTACTGCCCTGAAAATGCATGAAATGCCATAGGGCTGACCTAGGGAGAGGAAACAGGGATCAAATGCACCGGATTCTCCCTGTCAGAATAAAAATCGACACAACTGAGATATAAAATATCTGAAATACAACCAGAGCCCTTAAGGAGTAAGCCTGAGTGGAAACTTCTTGCAAAAGCCATGCAGTCTCCGTGAATGTGAAGGAGATTATTTTTGCTAAATCAAAGGCAGAACRCTGTATTTGTCACCCATCTGCTGCAGTCTGGCTTGTACAAAAAATCCTGTCCATACATCTTCCATATGTTAGGAGGTAATTTGGATGTCTGAAAGTTAGTCACAGAGATACGAGGGAGGCGCAGTGTCATCTTCCCCAACCAGTGCATGGTTGTTCCCTGCAATACATTCCACAGTGGAGCTGGATTTTTTTTCTTTTTTTTTTTTTTTCTGTTCAGTGACCAAAAAGAAACCCAGGAGAAAATCCGCTGGACTAGAGCTAAAAGAAAAAATGTTCAAGATTTTCAGCTGGGCAAAAAAAAGCATAATAACCAACTTCAACTCGAAGCAATTTTTTGTTCGAAAAATAAATGTTTTATTATGTTCTAAGAATATTTGGGGGGGGGGTTTTAACCTTTTTTTTCTTTTTTTTTCTGGTCAATTTTTAAATGAATAATATGCTGTTTTGAAACAAAAGTCAAAATAGTTCTTAAAAAAAAACAAAAAAACACTGACATGAAATGTTTTGACATTTCCTGAACTGAATCATTTCATTTGGAAAAGTCAATGTGAAATGCTTTCAAAAATGGTATCTTTTGGGGGGGAGAAAAATATTTTTCTGGATTGGACCCAGATTCATGAATAGCTTGGGTCTCCCCAGAACTCTGTTTCTGAATAAATTTATTAGTGAGCCAAAAAATATATATACATTCCAGGTGTGTGTTCCACACTTCATTCCAGATAGTGTTAAAAAGAGGACACTAGAAAGTAAGTCCTCCATTTACACTGCAACTGCTCTGCAGAAAATCTCATCGTTAAGAACTGTATTTCTCCTAAATCTCTCTGGCCTGATTTTTCTCATTCCCTGAGAACGTCTTAACCAATTTCTCATTAGAGAGGTTCTGCTGACACAGCCACTTTCAAGCATCCCAAGCGCCCGCTAGCACAACAGACACATGAATAGCTTCTCCTTTTCAGGAGCCAAACCCTCAGCAAGTGCACAGCATGTCAACAGCTTTTGCTCCCTGATGATCAAATGCTAGAAAAAAATTAAATCAGTGAAGAGAGTATTGCATGCAGTGCCCCGTCTGCGTATACTCAGGGTATCGTGTTCCCCTGGACCTCAGCTAGGTCTGGTCTGGAGGTAATGCTAAGTCAAGGTGGACCAGTATTGCAACTGCGCAATGTGGAAAAGTGGTAACTGACCCACTAAAAATAAATGAACCACAATATCCTAGGCATTATTAAAGGGGATTATACTGTAGAAGCCATCATGCCTTGGGAAGCAGAATATAAAATCACAGAATGTAGAAAGAGGAGAAACTTGTTAGACCATCCAGGCCATTTTCTTGCTCATTTGAGAGTTGTCTCCAGAATATTTGCTGATGCTCTGTTTTGCCTGGCTTAAAATCTGGCTTTTGGGAGAATTTCAAATTATTCCATGCCCCCATAGGTCTCTTTGTCAGAAAATTTTCTTGTAAGATCTGTCCAAGTTTCACATTTTCTCTGTCTTAATTGAATCCTCTTGCTGCTAGCTTTACCCTGGGTATCACACCAAATAATTGCTGCTCGCCTTCGATGTTAACAATCTCTTGAAGTTTGGCTTCTCGTAACTCCCCTTAATTGCCTCTTTCACTGTATGCATATAGATATGATTCTTTTAATTCTCCCTAAAAATCCATGCCTCCAGCCTTCTGATCAGAGGAGAGCAACTAAAATGAAGTAATCCCGCTTCTCAACAACTTGCTGGCAATAGAGAGCTATTAATCAAACGCAGTTTTCCAGCTGCAGTTGGATTGTATATAAGTGGAGACAGACTGTGCAGGTCAGGACTGCAGTGATTTATTTTGGCATGCTCACCTATCTTTACACTTCTAGAAATTAGTTGTCTAATCTACATTAGGCATGGGAGCTTCCTTTGAAGACGTGGGAGAGAGAGGARGCTTTGAGTGACCAGGGGCAGCTTTGAGCTGTCCTCCAAGGGGACRCATGGGGAGATGGGTCGACTCCCTGGGACCGGAGGCAGGATTCAGCTCACACCAACATTTAGGTGCATGTAGGTGCCAGCACAAGTGTTGGATGTCCACACACCCATTACAGTCAATGAAGACCTTAATTTCATCAGTGAAGCCCAAAGAGTAATCCAGCTGACCAAGCGTAGGTATTTACTCTAGGATGAGCAGAACTGTCCTCTTTCACCATTCACTATATTAATCAAATGGTCACCGACTGCGATGGGAGCTGAGACATACACAGGTGAATTCCTCAGTTTAGGTGTCTTACCGTGCAAGATGAATCCTGCTTGTAGGTGTCTAATTTTCAGACAGCCAATACTGGGGGAGTGGTATCCTCTAACCGCTTTTTCAACTTCAGAGCTAAGGAAGGGTCTCTCTCCTACTGCTGAGAAATGTTTTATTCCAAATATCAGACAGACCAGGTTTTCATGTTTATTCCCTCTTTTATAGGTCAAGTTCTATTTTTGATAATTCCCGTGTTGCCAAAGACTGACTTGGGCTCATTCAGATTTAATTCAGCAATTTGTGTATTTCATAGAGTTTTAATTTAGGTTTATCTGGGTGTAAGAACTAAACTTGGTGAGAATCCTCTCTTGGGCAGACCATAACAATGTTGTTCCCAGCATGCAAAAAAATATGTTCCCCTAAGTAAGAGAAGTATACAGAGAAAAAGAAACAGCTGTTTCTACTCCTCTACTGTCACATAAGCCACACTCTCAGAACAGAGAGGTCCAGGCATTTTAATGATGGTTGATGGTCTCCTTTCTTGTGTGCTCAGCCTGAAACATTTAAATGGTGCCTGATGAGGCAATGGAAGCTGGAGGTTGAAATGGAAGTTTTCACTGAGAAAAAGTTGTTTCTAAACTGAGATTTAAACAAGTAATAATAATCTATTGCTATAAACAGTTTCCCTTAACCTGGTCCAGGAATTGTCATTATCTCTGAGGATTTCTCAGTTGGAATGAAAGGGAGTTAGGTAGTTTAGCTCCTGTGAAATAAGAACCCATTTATTGAAATAAAATCCCCGTATTTTGTAGAAGTGTGCTAGGTCTAACCTCAAGATGTAGACAGGAGAGTTTTTTCTTTATGTAGCTAGTTGTTCCTCTATTGATTTAAGTTCCTGGCTGGCTCCCCAGGATCACGGTGCCAGGTCTGTGTTGGTCRTTCATGGCAGTGACCCAGCACTGCTCCCATGCAAGGCTCCTATCCAAGGCAGGGTCATCAGATGCACCTTCATCAGATTGGTGTATGACGCTCTTTTGCCTTTCACTCGAACAACACGCTCCCTACATGACTGAATTATCAGGAACAGTACATCCAGACACATCATGGGCATAGGAATTATCTGACCAGCTAATTTGTAGCCAATCATTACACTCATCTGTTCCAGCAGTATTTCAAAATACAAACACTCCACAGAAGGCAAGGACATCAGTGCCCAAAAGACACTGCTGTGCAAGAAGACCCTTGTGGTCTGGTGTTTCTCCTCACTGTTTAGTTAAAAGTCATGACTTTGACAGCACAGCCTATTTTCTTAGTCCGGGAAAGAAACAGAGAGACTCAGAGGATCTGTCAGGGTGCATTTATCTCAATAAAGAGTCCTCTAAATACTCATTAAAACTAATTCTGTTCTCTTCTTTACCCTAAGGGCACTCCAACCCCACTTTAGATTACAGAGGGCAAGCGGTTTCCTTGGGTTCCTTTCTCAGATGATCCCACCGCAGCAGCATTAGTGAGGGCATGCTGGAGAGACAACTGACCAAAGCATTTGTTTTGGAGAGCAGAATTTAAACCTTCCAAATTTTTCCCATCCAGAACATCTTGTATAAGAAATAGCTGTAAAGACCCCGTTAGTATCAGGGCTTATTGCTAAATAACAGGAAAAAAACAGAGTTTTCCGGTTCTGAAAAACTCCATCAAGAGGGGAGCTTGTCTGTGTTTGCATGTTCCCTGCTGGCAGCACTTTCTCCCTCATACCACTGATTTCTTGTAGCATCAGGAATTATTTTGAAAACCTGGCAATGCTGGGGATTGGCCTGAGGAAAATAGTTTTGAATTGCTTCCTGGATCCTAATAATCCATCAGGAGTGTGAGCTGTCCCCTGGGTTACCTGCTCACTTTTTTAAAACAATTTTATGTAGTTAGATTTCAAAATATACTGGCTTCCAGCTACAGCAACCACATCGGCATCTGTTACCTATATCAGAGCTGCCCATCTGGGGACATACGGAGCTCAGCAATTTTGTTTCACAGGGGTGTTGAGAGAAGTTGCTGTGCTGTTTCGTTTTCTTCTTTGCCTGGCACTGAATCCCAGGCATTTCTCTTGGAGCATCTAACTATGATGCCCTGGTCTGAAATCAAGGACCTTCTGAGCCATGGAAGTTGCTAACTTCTAGACGCAGCCCAGCAAGGGTAAACAAATGGATCCTCAGAGTCCCACAGTCCCAAGACCACAGGTAAGGCCACCTGCTTGYGCTCCCTGAAATGTGTCTCTTGAAGCCAACACATTGCTGCAAGCAAACCCCAAAACAAAGAAAAAATTGGTGGATTTGGCTGATTTCAGGCAAAGGCTACAAAACATCCCGCTCTTGACTGAAGCTCCCAAGAGGTTCTCTTGTGTCAGACTTGCTAAGAGATTCCCAGAACTGGTATCTACTTTTGGAATAATTGTCTTGGATTTTGACTGTGTTAATTGCATCGATCTCCCTATCGATAATACCTTTGTAGTGCTTTGCTTTCCAGCCTGTGCCTCATCTGGGAGTACGTTCCCCAAACTACTTTTCAAGACTGCAGATAGAYCGTGCCTAAGAATATCATTCTCATTATCAATAAAAAGTAATAGGTACAGAGCCTGGGGTTAGACAGGACCATTACAATCATCTAATTTAACTTCCTCTATAACAGACCAGTGCAACTCCTTTCAATGAYACTTGCATCAAGCCCACAACTTTTACCTGAACAATGATATCTCCCTTCTGGATCTAAAGATTTTTAGRGAGGGAGAAGCCACTGCAGTCTCARATAAGATGTTCCAGCCTTCATGGCTACAAATTTGCCCATTTTTCTTCCTAACCTAAATTTGCCTAATTTCAGCTTCTGATCTGGCTTAAAGAGTGAACTAGATTGAAAATTACACTATCAGGCAATTCCTCCAGTACAGGCACCTCTTAACCTTTTCCTAGATAAACTAAATGGCTGGATCTTCTTAAAGTCGCCATGGTACAAATAATAAATAGGAACCCAGGTATCATAATTCTAGTTTGCCACCGCTTTGATTTTCCTGAGAGTCTATAAGGCCATGCACATTCAAAATAGAATACCAAAATAGAATATGACTCCATATTAAGTGGAAAACTAAATAACCTAAGTTTTCAGAGCACTTTTCATTAGCATTTAAAGCAGTATCTGAAATTAGGCCATGTATTTGCATGCTTATATTTCATGTATAAGTTCCATCCTTTAGGCAATGCTATTCCTTAAATTAAGGCCAATACTAGCCATTTCTTTTAATGTCAGAGGAGTGCCAAAACAGAAGGTCTGTCTGATGTCTAGACGTTAAACAAGCATGCATAAGGCCCACAGGGTTTTGTAGAAAGTGATAGACATGTGTCATACCTGGGCACCTCTGACTCCATAACCACACACTCAATTAAAAATGGGTTAGCAGTCTTCAATAAAAACCCTGTATCCATAGCAAAGTCTCTTCACTGCTCTGCCACCACACCCCAACTGTGATTCAAATCCATTGATGCCAGCCATGGGAATGGATTTGGATGCGTGCCTTTTCCTAAATGTCATTAGATGGGAATGTTCTTGGTCGGTGTTTTGTTTTGTTTATTTCTTTTGGAGACAAATAGGTCAGAGCATTCAGTCTGGGAAAAACAAGCCCATCCTGCAATGTCACTGAGCAAGTATTGGAGATTGATGCTGATGTTCTCCAAGTGCTGGAATTCGTTTTGCAGAGTTTGTCACTTTTCTAATTGAAAAAGCTGTCTCTGCAACATTTAGCAACTAAAAATATCGAGTGATGAAGCACAAAGAGGGGAAAAAAAATAAAAAGCCAAGCACTCAGCAGCAGACATCTGCCACCCTGAGTTCCAGGCCTTACAGCAAGGACACTGAGAAATGGAGCACCGAGACGTACCGATCAGCACATCTCCAGGAGCAATGCGTCCTGGAGCAGGGCACACATTTTTTTCACTGCAGAAAAACAAGCAAAAGCTTGCAATCAGCAGCTGACTATAGGCATGTGAATAAAGGTTTGCTTAGCAGAGACATTAATTCTGCATACAAATGATAGGCAGTTATAGCCAAGACTACAGAACATTAAATATGTCATAAGTGATAAAGATAGGTTCAGGCTGAAAAATTGAATTCTGCCTCGGTGCCACCTCCCTCCTGTTTCATCCCTTGTTCCCTGGCAGAATTAGTGGGCAATCAGCTCTGGGAATCGGGTGCTCAATCCACCTCTACCAAACAAGCAAAATCGAGTTCCAAATCCCCCAAAGTCATCCTGAAAACCAGCCAAGGTCACACGATGGAGTTAGTGATTAATTTTTCAATAGAACATTCGGGTTGTTTTTTTGTTTGTGGAAAATGCATCTATTTGAGTGAAAGCTTCATCCACAAGATTTCGTGCAGGGAAAAAAAATCTTCCTGATTTACCATGTGGAGTTGAACCCAAGTTTCCTAGATTTCAGGGCTAAGGGTTTTTAGGTATTCTGAGCTCTTTTTGCACTCATTACTCTAATGACAAATTTGGAAATCTGTCCCCTTCATTCTGATGTAGAATTGTTAAAAATTTCTGAAACACAACATTTTTCATGAAATAAAATTCGTACTTTCTGGCAATGTCAGTAGTCAAAAGATGAATAAGTTTCTATTTTCCCTCCATGAGAAAATCCAAGAACTTAGCAATGAAAATTATATTTAAAGAATCTTAAAAGCTGAGATGCCTGCAAAAATATTCTTGGCATACAAAAGCAACAATAATTGTGTTTGCCCCTATCGGATCTCATTGTCTACTGTACCTTGCAAACAGAACAAAAATACTTTCTGCATCAACAAATTTTTAATGCCATCTTAATTTTAACCATCTAAAAGCTGGTGACTAACCTAAAGTAGCTAAGCTCTTCTTGAAGTCACTGTGGAGAAAGACTTTCCAGAGAACCACTGAGACCACATGGAATAGCTGTCCAAGATGAATAATACAACTAACCAGGAGATGCCTTTCTGTCACCTATAAAAGGAGTCGAGATACATTAAAACATTGCAACATCTAAATTTGACATGACTAAACTTAGGCCAGAGGAATCCTACTCTTTGGATCTCAAATTGCTCTTAGCAGTTTTGTAAGCTGGCACTGTATTTCAATGGGTTTAGAAGTGAGAAATATAACTGTGATGCTTCACCAGCATCAACACCAAAGGATAAAATGCTGACTATGAAGACCTTGGCAACACTCCTGTAAACAGGCGCTTGAATACATAGAGCAGCAAAGGAAATAATTGAAATCTAAATGGAGCTGTGATTTATCTCCTGACATTAATGATATAAGACAGGATGACCCCAAAATTTCCAGATAAATTTGTGATGGATAAAAAACTTAAAGACCTCATACACAGAAAGAGGCATTGTTCCCTAGATATAGGTAGAAAACAGAGTTGAGGACATTGCATCCGATGGAAAAGTAAAATAGCTGAAACACACTGATGTGATCTTCCTGCCAGGACAAAATGGATGGCACTGAAATATCAGGCATACTTCGGGAAAAATTCAGTTCTATAGGAATTTAGGAAAATGCATTATCTCCACAGGGCTTCACTGAACACTTGCCTCCATCCCAGCCATAGCCTCTAAGTTCAGGAGCTCCAAACATCTTCCTCATCTCTGCTCTTGCCCTATAAAATTTCATCCAAAGTCTCAGTGTCATCTCACGTACAAAAGGCAATCCTTGCAAAATCATCTGAGAGGATTTAGAGGCACAGAGTACCCTAAGTGGCATCATTAATCACGAGGATATACAAGCCCTACAGTGTAAAAGTCCCTTTTCATCTCTGCTAGCTTTGGCTCCTCTAGCCAGACTCCAGCGATGCCTCTTATCATTATTGTCAGCAATGACAATAAGGTTTCCTTTCTCCTCAAATATCTGTCTCTGCACTATTTCCCTTCAATCTGACCCATCACACTGTCCCAGTCAGGCCTGGCCTGCCCCACACCGGAGACCTCAGCTCATGCTATGGGATGATCCCCTCAACAGAACTACGCAGCCCCTTCGTTCCCAGCAGCATTTCCTGCCCCAGAAGATCCCCTCTGTGCTCCGAAGAGATACRTGGACCATTGGTCTGATCCAGTATGACTGGATTTAGGACAGTCTTCATACAGCAAGATAGCCCTTGCCTTAGAAATTCAATGCCAAAGCTGAATTCAGTGAAATCCAGCCTAACTATACAGTGATTAGCTCTGGATTTGCTTTACGCTCCTTACAGAGGTAATTTCCCATAGCGCGTATCAGCCACTGCTCATCACCAGCTGATAAGAAAGGCTGGGACTGGTTGAGTAAAAGTGCACCTTAAGGAAAAAGAAGGAAAAAAAGGAAACACATCAGCACAGAAATCTGCATGACTGGGACTTTGGCCACAAAAATAACGCTTTCCCTTCATCCTCCCTGTCATTATGTATATTTTATTTCCTTAACTTATTCCCTCTGCTACGCTCACTAAAACTAGGCAACAGCAAAAAGTTAGACGCAAACTGAGCAGCCTGCCCCTCAGAAAGCATCCTGACACGCAGCTGAGAGCATCTGCAAGCCCAGGCTCCGGTGGGATGGCCCTGCACCCGCTGCCCCTTCCAGCACAAGTCCCCGCTGCAAGCAGGACGGTGCTGTTCCCGGACAGAGCTTGCTCCGAGGTTTCACAGTGAGCGGCGAGGCTCGGCTCCGCGCTCACGCCTCATYGGTAGCCAGCGCCAGCGCTAGCCTGAGGATCCGGGCTGAAAATGAGCATAGGAATTGTCATACTGGATCAATCCAATGGTCCATCCAGGCAGCGCTCCGCTTCTGAAAACAGCTGTTAACAGATGCTTCAAAGGAACTGTAATGGACTGTCGTGCGATCGTCTGCCCACAGGGGAAGTTTTCCAGCTGCAGGTAGTCGTGGGCTGGCTTGTATCCTAAAAGGTGGAAGATTAACATCTTTTCTGGGAGAAAAAAGCACTGGCCTGGCCTCCCAGTCCCTTTGGATCCAGGGGCTTTGCCTCCGAATCGAGAGCGCTCTCTCCAGTCCAGCAGTAAATGCTCCCACTGTCCGYGTAAAGCTTAAACTTTTGCCGTCCGCTGGGTAGAAATACCGAGCAAATAGTGTGTTGGACACGATCACACGTTGCTGTCACTTGTGGCTTCAGATTATTTTTCTCATTTCCGGCGGTCGTGAGCAGCGCAGTGGTGGCGAGCCCCGCTGTACGCTTYCTAACCTATTGGCAGCAATGACAGCTTGAATTTCGCAGGTTAGTCATGTGCCAGGTACAACATATTCCTCACAAGTATTGGAAAACATGCCATTGCCTTTCCACACTTCTTCTGACTGTAAGATGACAGTTGCTCCTAAGCTCCTATGAGAAATCTCAGTAAAAGCAAAAGGGCCCAAACTTTCTCAAACCTCATAAAAGACTCAGGCCCCAGTTTTAGCTCACTGTTGGGGATAAAAGCGTGGGAAAAGGAGTATTTTCTCCTCTCTAGTTTATCTAATCCATGATCAGATGCCATCACAGAGCTTGCCTTATATTATATTTCAGCTTGGTCTGCAGCCTCAGCCCCTGAAGTTCATGACGACATCCTAGCGCAGCGAATGTCCCTGCTGTTTCTGGAAATCAATGACACTGCCATTAAAATATATAATAGCAAAAAAAAAAAATCAAGAAACCTGCAGACTTGGCAACACTGCCAGCGCTGCCGAGAGCCCCCAAAAGCTAACAATGGCCATGGCTTTGAAATACTGCTGATTCCTCCTTTTCCCATTTCCCCCTGTCCCAGTGGTGTCATTTGGAAATACATTACTGCTGAAAGACTTTGGGATGTTTTAATTACATGTGACTAAAACTTGCTGTTGCTAGAATTAGTGCGCCTATGTTTACGATTTATAGGTCTCTGTTTCGACACTAGTGAGGCCATAAATAACATGAAATGGGCCCTTTAGTATTAGAAAATTCAGCGCTCCTCTCTAAGCCTCGACACACACACACTCAGAAACCCTCGTAMGGCTTGTGGCAAGCATGGTATGAAATACAATATGATGCCAAAAGTGCAGGGTGGGGGATAGGAGCGCGGTAGTAAATTATTTATCTAGAGAGCATGAATGTCGAACCTTCAGGCAAGGACTTGCCGTTGTTTTGTTGGGGCGGGAGGATTCGCGGCACCAAGRGCTGACGGGGATACTAATGGGTGTTTATTCCTGTAGCACACGGACTCCACTTGCGTAGATATCTCAGGGAACTGTATCATGGGGACCACCTACTTCAAACAGGCTGATGCCGGCAGCATATTGGACAAGGAAATATGCATTCAATAGAGGGACGCGCAAGGTGATGGAGCCCTGACTCCTGGGCTCTCTTCCCAACTCCGCATCCCTGTGGCAAACGGGCTTGTGGAAAACCATAAGCTTATTCTTCAAATTGCTGAAGTCTCGGGGGGGATTTCACACAATGTGTAGTCTTCAGTGCTGGAGTATCCCCACCACCCCTGGGCTGAGCAGATCCGTAGGGGCAGGAGGGAGGACAAGCCCTACCTTGCTCAGGGATACGCGAGCTCTCAGGCACGACTGTGCCTCTGCAGCAAGGCAGTTTGGGATTCTTGGTAGAAAAACGCTTTGAGATCTTTCCACGAAGGGTGCTAGAGAAGGTCCTGCTAGAGAATAACACTGAAAACATACACCGTTGAAAGGAATTATGTGGATTTTGCCTTTTTCGTTTTTTTCAGGACATACCGTAAACAGCTTATTTTCTGACTTTTGCTGTCCTCTCAGTTATTTCCTCAGTAATTTCTGCATGTGGAAGTCTGTGTGTGTTTCCCGAGAAGCTCACGTTAACAAYTTGTTTACTGGAATTCAGACTTAATAGATATTTTTATCTTGACACACAGCTTTTCCCAATCTATTGTTTCTGTCTGACAGTGAGCATGGGTTTGGGAATAAGGTGTGTGAACCTGACTAATGAAACTTTATTTCCATGTTTGTAGTATTTTCTAATATTTCGGCTGCATTTGCTGAAAAAAAATGGCTCCTATTAGAGCAACGGTGAAATAAAGACAAAAAAGACACTTGTGAATGTTCCCCTTGCAAGAGGGAATGAATTACAATTTACCTAGTAGGGCTGAACAGGTGACTGCAAAAGGAACTGCTTTTGACAGCAATAGTCTCTGAGCAGATAAATATTTGAGGCACAGGGTTAACTCAGGAGAGGCAGTATCTTGCTGTACTGTTTTTGTAGAAAATATGGACTTTTCAGGAAAATAACAAAATCCAAAATATTGCAGCCAAAAAAGCGAGCTCTGACAATTTAGAAAGGGTGCCTGAGAGTTTTGTTTTGTCATGTTCTCATTCCCTTGTAAAGGGCATGATGTCTGGTCGGAATATATCTTCTCCATGCCTTTTTGCTCCCATCACGGTGAAACTTGCATCAGAGCTGTCCTTGGCCAAGTTGAAATGTGTAATAGTGGGTAATAGAGCAAAATGAGAATGTAGGAAAACAGAACTAAAATTCTGCCATAAACCATTATGGAAGAACATCTGCTCTCAGTATTTCTGGGATTCTGCATTGAGTCTGTGATTAAAAATCCAATTTTTTTCTGCAGAAGGCAAACATTGGAAAAAACAATAACCTTTCACAATACAAATTGGTTAGAAAAATGTGGAATAGCACTCAAGCCTGTGTTTGAACCCTATTTGATTCTGAAGAAGCAACATACAATACACAATACCTCCACTAGCATCAGCTGATAGTGATTCCTGCCATATGATGTTTTATTGACCTTTTAAAACTTTAAACTACGTCCTACAGTTTCTTCCTTGGCCCGGGTCACAGTTTCTTTCTGATACTCTTGTGTGCAGTACCCCTATTTCCATGATTACAAACTCTGTCTATAAGGGACCTTTGAGACCATCTATCTGGCTAATTTTGTCATCTAGAATCCAGTCCTACTTGTAGCTTGCACCAGCTGTATTTATTTAAGATTCTTTTTTATAAACTCCCCAATAAAAACCCATGGCAGTGTCAAAGAGAAGTTTCGCACTGTAAAAATGATCCCTGGTGGAGGTATAATTTATATTTTTAAACTGAAAGCCATTGTCTGTGTAATAATGTTCTGACTATGGAAATCTGTGCAGTTTTCATGATTGCAGATGTTAGTCTTGACTTCACTTTTTCCTTTCTTTTTTTCATTTCAAAATGCTATATTTTCAAGTAAAATTAAAATAGCAGGAATAACACAGAAATGTTTGTGAGTGTTCTTACACCAAGAGTGAATAATTTACTGAGTTTATTAAAATACAAGCAAGGGGAAGAGAAACRATAAATCAAAAGTGGTCTTGGAGGTGATACATTTCATGTCACTGGAGATATGGACTAAATTCATGACTCGGCCACATAGCCCTTGGGTTACCTACCTGAGGTAATTCACTTAGCTGTCAGTCAAGGAAGCACTTAATAAGTTTTACATATATGCTGAAGGTCCACAGAACCTAACAGAACTTAAACAAGTATTCACCCACTTCCTGAGATATAAGCTGTTTCCTGAAGTTCCTTATCTCAATCAGGAATGCAATAACATTGCTTCCTCTCATCTTTTATTTACCTTATTTGTTGACATTGAAAAGTCTTCAGGAAAGGCTGTTTCTTAGATCCATTTGCACAGTACCCAAAATAATGGGATGTGTAATATTAGTAATAAATTCAGAATAATTAAATGTTTCTTGAAGAGACATGGTGAAGAGCGGGATTTGATGAGCTGTGAAACACATTCTGGGGGCATGAGCTGTGCAGAGAGAGATTCTTGTTGAAACTGGCACAGGGATTTTGGGGATGGACAAGAAATCATAGCAGCATTAGGTGAGGGCAGAGTGCAGGAAGGAGGAAAGAAAGGGGTTTTATAGAGTCAGAATCAACAAATGTACAGACAACTTTGAAATATGGGGGCTGGAGGGTTGAACAACACCCATTTCAGGTGAAAGCAATAGACTTGGTTGTGTTCCTTTGCCTTTGCAAAAAAATATAATGCCCTTGCTAGAACAAGGAAGGCCATTAAGACCTCAGTTTATCAAAGCTGCCTTCCAGCCATGCTTCTTCCATGTTGCTCCCTCACCTCACCTCTGGCAGATCCCCTAACTCCACCACTCCTCACTTTCCASCTCCATTCAACCCATAGCTATTGTACAGGTTGGTGCCAGAGCCTTCAGCACTGATTTTAACACAGCCATAAACAAGGGACTTTTACAATGGTCACGGCTGAAAGAAAGGAATAATGTCCTAGAAAAAACCCTGGCAGTAACATGGAAGAGCATCTGTGTGCATGGAAGGGCCATGATGCAGAGGGGATGATGGGTGAACCTACCATCAAGCTGACTTTCTAAATTGTTTTTTTTTTACATTAGCTGACACAGAGCACTTGGTAAAAAACGTCCCACTTCTCAGCGGTAACAGTACCATCCCATGGGAAAAAATGAAAGCTTGGGTAAGATCTCATGCCGGACTTTGCTACCGTCAAGGTCACGTGAAAGACACTACTCGAAGCTACGAAAGGTTTCTAAATTTAAAACAGACCCCACTTACCATGGCAGGCAATTGAAACTGTTTATCCACTTTGAACAGATAGAGTTACCTAATCCTTCTACGATTAGAGGCTAGCGAAGTTAAGCTAATTCTGTTTCTGCGGGCGCTGCTGCCTTTGATGGAGGCAGCTCATCTCGGGGAATGGCCCGCTGGTGTGATGGCGAAACAAATAGTTTTGTCCTTTTGAGCCAAGAAAAAAAAAATTATTATTGATTTTGGCTTAAGAGGGGTAAGTGCTTTCTTTACGAGTCTCATCATGGCTGGAGAGCTATTATTTTGGACATGAGCCTCACATACACTGCTGTGGAAGATCCAGTGTTGCAATATGCTGTCTTGCAGGAATTTACTGGGGGGTTCCCTCGGTCTCTCCAGGTTTTGGTTTTGCAGCCAGGAAAAGAGGGCTGAGTATACGAAACAGGCTCTCTACTGGCACAGAGTTTAATAGGCTCGACAGCCTACAGATATTGATCGTTTTGGGAGAAAGGTCAAGAGAACACAAGAGCCTCGCTGTTTTTCTACTTACGACGGGAGGTTTGGTTTATCATGAAAGACCACACAACCATCATCTAAATTCCCCTCTAAAACCACCAGCCTCACAGGGCTTTAAGACTGATTAGAAAGAGTAACAGTTGTTTTCTGAAGCGGCAGACAAGTTGAAAAGGACAGAGGCAGCGAGCCTGGCGAGGCCCCGCAGATGGGCAAGCCGCGTACAAGCGTTGCAGCTAGCAACACTGGGACGTGATCAGAAATGCAAGCGCCGGAGGTAGAGAGGCAGCCCAGGAATCGCCRCGTGGTGCAGCGCGCTTTGAAGATCAGTCTCGTGACAGCCAGATCCTGAAAACGGTCCTTCCGCTCAAAAAGGCCTCCTGCGCTCTGCAAAAATGAAGAGTGCTTGAGCAAGTAATAAATCTAGGACCGGCTCTTGTGGCCGTCGAAGGGGCACAAAGACTGTATGTGAATGAAGAGGGGCTATTTTTTTCTCTGCCAGCCTTTTGCATAATTGGAACCAAAACATTTAACTTTCCCTTGTTAGGCGGGTGTAAAATAAAATACTCCCTTTATAGCCATTAGTCACATTAATTGGGTAGAAGATATGGGGAAATCCTCTATAAAAAAGAGCAGCTATATACAAGCACAGTACTGCAGATCCTGAGACCGGGTCTGAAGCCTGGAAGCAGAGCAGGTCAAAAAAACCCTTTTTTTTCCTAAACAAAAGGCAAAATTAAAAAAAAAATCCCAGATGTAATTTTTCTTTCAAAAATTCACTGTTCTTGAGCACTTTCCAAGAAATTCCAAAAAGCAAATTATCTCAGGGTGATGTTTCAAAAAAAAAAGATGTTTTCTTTTAAAATATGGGGGAGTTTTGCCGAAAAGAAAAAATGACAGTTTAGGTTGCACTGTAACACAATATTTCATCTTATTTTGAAACGATCATTCAAAACAATTTTTTCTTTTGAATTTCCTGCAGGCAAACTTTTGTGTGTGCATATCTGTAYAGCTGACATTTTCTTGCCAAAAAGTAGGTTTGACAAAACTGTATTTTTTGGCAGAAGCACTTTCCTCCAGAAGTTTCAATAAGCCTTAACTTTAAGAAACAGATATGTTTAAACAAAAGGTCAGAGTAGAAAAACCAACAGATCCTGGGCTAGACACCCAGACAGCACAGGCAGTGGGTCAGCTGGAGAGCAAACTAAAAAAAATCCATCATCAGAAAGACTCGCTGCTGAAAAGAATTGTTGATGAATTGTACGTCAGCGGGTGTCTTCGGCTGTGAACCATAGTCATRTGCGAATGTCTGGGTGTGGGAGGGTTGTGAATGAAGGATTGTTCACGAAGACACCATAAATTAATGTTGTTGATGAATTTTTACCAYGGAGCACATGCAGATCCCGTAATAGCAAAACTTTATAACAAAATATCGTTAATCCTTTTCCCCTCCCCAGCTACAAGGGCTTTCCCACCTACCARGACAAATGTCATGGGAAGAAAGGCACCTTTTCTGGTCTACCCAGTGGCAAAGCCAGTTCTAAAAGCCTGATAACCACAGAGCCACGGGGACCATGGGGATCAGCAGTGCCACCTTTGCACATTTATACGTGTTCAGCCAAGGGAGCAGTCCCAGTGCTGCCTACAGGGCTGCTCTGGCGAAAAAGCTCCACCTACTATGAGAAAAGACCGCACAGCTGCATTATCATACCAGCAATGTCACGCACACATGCAATACAGACAAGCTGTTATTTTTGTCACAGGGCTYGCCATAAAATCCAACAGCAAGTCAACGGAAAGACTCTTGTTCATTTTACTGGGCTCCAAGTCGGGCATCCAGCCATGATCAATGCTTGCTGCAGTCGCCGGAAGTGCTGCGCTAGGCAGTGATTTAGCAGCTGGAGGAGCTTAGCCCTTTAACATGGGGGCCATCAAACAGGGGGTGCTCAGCCTGCCCCCTCCTAGGCACCCATCCTTGGTGTTCTCAGATAACTCCTTGTGAGTGTCTGCCTCTCCTTCCCATCTGGGAAACCTAGCGTGGGATTTAGGTGCTCAACTTTACAGGTCAAAGATGTAGATGTCACCCTAGCTGGTCACCTGACTCACAGGAACCACTCCAAAGGACAATTCCTGTAATCTTAAATCAGAGGATTCAGATCCCCACTTTCTCCACTGACTATAAAATGAACCACAGATGAATAGCTCAGGTGGAGACATCTACTCTTTGGACTCTTTCTGCCTCAGTTCCCCTGCTCTAAGYAACATCCCCACCTCTCATAAAGTATGATAATCTTGGTCTCATAACTAAATCAGAACAAAGGGCTTGCAGAGGTCATCGGCTTTAGCAATGTGTGGCACCTGTCCCGCCAGCCCAGAGCACAGGCAGTGTGAGATTGCATCAGCCTGAAACACTGCATGGGAATGGCTCACCCAAAGCCAGAGACATCTGTGGGAAAAACCTTGATTAGCTTCTCTCCTGCTCTCATTAGACCATGAAATACTAGCCCATTGGCACCTGCTCATTCAAACTTGGCCTGCTGCCCTGAAAGAGAATGGAGGACAAAGCCACAAACGGCACAGTTCCTCTCCTAAACCACAAAGAAAATAGAGCCAAAGTCCTTCCTCCCTGGTCACTAGATACTTGTGCACGTCTCACACACACAAACACATACAAACTCATCCAGAGGGGGCATCAGCCCTCAGGTAAAGCATCTCCCATCCTCCTCTTAATTTCCTAAAGACTTTCATTATCATCCATATATTATATGCTAACAAGAGGATGATATTACCAAATATGAGATCTTAGTAACAGAATKAGAACCACTTCTCTGTCAGTGCAAGAACACTTGTCAAGGCTTCAAAACTGGATATCTTAGAGATAAGCTCCTACTTGGACATGATTTTCAAATGTGCCTTGCACTCTCTAATTTCTGCATAGGAGAGACTTACCAGATGCTCACCAGTTTCAAAAAGCAGGCTAGCTTTTGTTGGGAAARTAAATGTGGATTTTCTATACTACGCAGACAGCATCTTGAGCTATCAGAGTATCTCTCTGTTAACAATTAGCAGCTCTTCTCTAAACCCGGTGGCTGCCMAGTAGCATCTACACAGTGTGGTAACATGTGGGAAAGGTATGGTTGAGGATTGACCACAATGTCCAGGCCATTGCTCAGTTTCTCAGTAGTGTGAGGTGATAACCCTAGACTGCAGAGCATTTCTAATGAGTTACTTTCTAGAACAGAGCTACAGCTTAAATAAACCTGTCGTAACGGTTTCACATATTGGTAAAAAGTTGCTTATGAAAGAGATACCCATGCCACACACCTCTGTAGACTTAATGAACAGAGTAGCTGACTGTCTCTAAGACATACAAGGACCACATCTAAAGAGGCTGCAAAAGACAACCCAGGGAAGAAAACCTGTTGTCAGAAGGTTTAACTTTGCAAGATAGGAATCTGCATCTCCACTGAAAATATAGTAAGGTGGAAAAAGTTGAAAATCAGTGGTAAATTCACCAAAACTGACTCAAGAATGACTRTGTACTTTCCWCAAGCCATAAGKAGCTCCCTGACAAGAGGCCCTGGGYACCATCTCCACAGTCCCATTAGGAAATACAGATACATTTCCTGTTCATGCTCACATGTATACATGTGAGTAGAGCAATGCTGTGACAGTGACTTAGACTCCATCATAGTTTGGTGATGTGTCCTCACCYGACCAGAGTTTTCAGCTTGGGGTTCTTCTGTGCTTGGACTTGGAAGTGTTCTGGTTCTCCGTGTTTTCTACTGCTATGGAGGAAAAACAAACTCCAAACTGAAGTGCCAAAGCAAAGCTGAGCATTGGGGCACAGCTCTGAGGTGGTAGGCATGGGTGGAAGTGTAACACCACATTTTTAATCTCTAGGAATTTGGGCCATGGTAAAGTCTGCAACGRAGTGCAGGGTAGTCTACACAGAGTGTTAGCAGTGGTTGTTTATTGGGTCTACAGGCATGTGAGTACTGGAGCAYGGTGTTACATGATAGTTTTTTAAATTCAGTTCTGCTATTGTCAAATGTTTTTTTGGAGACTGTGCTAGAGCACTTGCTATATTTGTTAGGATGTTGCTTTTCACTTTGAGGCTGTAAGTGATGTTTTCTGCTGGTCTTCCTGCAGAAAACTGTATCTCAGCCAAGAATCATAAGGATGTGTGAGCAAAAAGGGAGAAAACTGCACTGGAACTATATAAACACCTATTTAAAAATTGCATTGTTAAAATAACAAAAATACAGGACCAAATTCAGCTCTAGCTGTATTTACATATCTCTTCTGATATCAGTGAAATTGAGGCCATTAACACCAGCAGAACATGTGATCCATAACTATAAGTTCTGGTCACACCAGAAGAGTTCCAGGAGGCAAATGTTTTACTTGGTAAAAGAATATGTGGTGTCTGACTACGCGTCCAAATTCAATATATGAGATTGCCATATCCATGATATATATTTGCAAGGCATTCACAGAGTATTCAAATATATAATTTACAGAAATTAACATTATCCAACAAACAGGTACTCAATATYACTCAAAAACAACCCAACAGATTAATTTACAAAGATTGCATTTCTTTGTCACTTTCTTAACCTTTAAAGTAAAGCCTAATTCCAATCAGTTCAGTTATAAAGTCCATAACTCTTGTAGGTACTGCAGTGTGCAACACATTATCATTTTACAATGTTCTCCCTGATTTGCAGCACAAAACATGCACTCCTTATGGGAATTTGTTGGCAGGCATTTAGGGCAGCTGGAAGTGATCATGAAGTGCAATTACTGTCTGTGCATATCCACATCTGGAAAACAGTTCTTTGCAGATTTCAAAATAGCCCTAATGAAGAATGGAACCTTGTACTTGAATAGATGGAAAGGGTGAAGGGGTCTCAACGCCAAATTTGTTAGAGAGCTAGAATGAAAAGAACACACTGTACAGAAATAGAAAATAATTAACGGAAAATTAATTATTGTCAGAAATGTTTGCAATCATTCTTCATGGAGGGAGAAATATCATTCTTGGGCAGGGGTGAAGGGAAGTTCTCCATTAAATAAAATATTTAACATTTGCCATTAAAGATTTAACAGTGATGATATTGGCTGAATGAAGTATGTTAGGTGATATTATCTTTAACACGTAATCTCATGAAGTCTTGTGGCCAGAAAGACATCGGTTGGTGTGAGACATGCTAGGAGGTTTATTGAAAAAGGTCTAGGGGCAAAATGGAGGCAGCCCAAGAAATACCAGTATTAACATTTATGGGTTGCAACAATGGATTCCTTGTGATGGAAACCACTCCGTGACATGCTGCATTCARTCCTTTCGTTGCCTCCGAGAGTCTCCTGGATGGACACTCAAATGAACTTCACAGTAATTATTACTGCGCCATTGTCATCTTGGCCAGACTGGCCAAATTTTGAGTCTCTTTAGGATGACAGAGAGCTGAGGGTGGTCACTCCATAACATGCTGCTAGTATCTGTAAATTAACATGCACAAAAACCTTACTCTGGAGATGTTCCCATATTTTAGTCTCCGGTTTAGCCACACTGGGCTCAATTATTCTGACAGTATTGATATCCTTCAACTTGAGTTCAAAAGAGTGGATGCTGCTGCTACTCAGCACCTCCAAAAAATTGGACATATTAAACATASGGTACTCAGAACACGCAGTAATTAAGACACACATTTTCCCTACATTTAAATGTATTGCACAAACTGTCTAAAATTGGTCTAGTTTATGGAATTACCTAATGCTTTCTCTTTTGTTCCTTCTCAGAACAAATAATCCATTTTTCTGCTCTGTTTTATGTGATCTATATTCATTTTTTAATCCTCCCTCACGCACACTTTGGGATAAGGCACAAAGCTACAGCTCTGACCACTCAAGATCATTAAAGATCTCCAAATGCTGCGTTCTTCCCACAGTCTCACTTGTGTGAAATCATTCTGCCAGCCTAAATCTGCCGTAATGTTTTTCTGCATTCCTCCCTTCCCATGTTTAGTTGTTGATGCCACTAAATAGTTTTCGCTTTCTGCCCTGGAGGTAGGCGCACCATTTTGTCTGAGTCTAATAAACTGGATGTGCAATTTGCAAAATTTTTCGGCATCCTTCTGGTTGCAATGATCTTTAATGAATGTATCCGGGCACTTCAGTCCTCCCCCTTTTTTCCCCAAAGACCCATCTAAATCACTGAGTTTCACTCATTTCAACAGAAGCTGGATCATGTCCTATGTGAGCACTTCTGCACTTAATGAATATTAATTATTTTTCACAGGCCAAAGCTAAACAATACAAGTAGTTAACACAAACATAATCAAACAGAGCTCTACGATTATAGAAGACCATAATGACAAAGATTTTTGCAACCATGCTAAGAGGTCTTTTCCCTGAGGAAGGAAACGGAGGATAACGAAGGCAACAAAGGTTTGGGGGAGAAAAAAAGAAAAATTAAAGGTTAGTGAAGCCAGAATGGCTCAGGTGGAAATAGTGAAGTTCTGCTATCTTGAACTGATGCTACTCAGGAACAGGTTGGCCAGATCACCAAGCAGGATGGTCCCCACCATAGCCAACATACTGCCCAGAGCAGGACATGCTGC
The DNA here is from genome assembly GCF_003343035.1 of Apteryx rowi. Classification (NCBI taxonomy): domain Eukaryota; kingdom Metazoa; phylum Chordata; class Aves; order Apterygiformes; family Apterygidae; genus Apteryx; species Apteryx rowi. The sequence goes on from NW_020451171.1 coordinate 2,465,058, forward strand.
CCCCAGGTTTCCTAACCAAGCCTGACCTCTAACTAGCTTCTCTGCACATTGGGGCAAAAATCAAAAAGATAAATTATTGCTTGGGCAGGTTGTGATTTTATGCAAYATCCCGAGCCTCCTGGGTCAGCTCATCCCCGCATCCAAGAAGTGTTCCTGATGCACGGGCAGGACTGGGTGTTGCGATCTTGCTTGTAAAACAGAGTCTCATGGTGCAGCCAGATTTCATCAAAACAAAGCCAACATTAATGCACAGCTAGGYCCCTCCAATGGTGTTTTCTTATGAGTAAATGTTAGACTAAGCATCATCGAATGAAGTGGATTTTGGATTCCTTAGTGCAGAAGGAACCATCGGGAGGATCTGCCCCTAAATTAGCATCGTTGTGAGCACAAGATTTCACCCCATAATTCCTGCAGCAAGCCAATAATTTCTGGTGGAGCCGGAGAATCTCAGAAACACTTTGAGGGCTTTGCTCGAACCCTCCTGAAGTCACTTGTACCCCGGGAATCTCTGCCTTGAAACGGCCCCAGCCRGCCTCCTGTCCTCAGGCATTGCATTCCCATTGCCCCCTCACCTCTCCATCGGCTCCAGGGGACCAAGGAGGGGAATCAGAGGGGGAGAACATCGAAAATCTCAGCTCATGGTCTGTGTGTTGGGGGGCAATTCCAGCCCTCAGGCAGCCTTCAGGCAAAGGAACATTATTATTATTCTTTATCACAGTAGGACCTAGAGTCAGCCAATAGTTACACGAATAAAAAAGCATCTCCCTTGTAGCATTCACAATATAAACACACAAAAAAWAATAAGCAAAGCATCGCTGTCATTAGCATCATCCATACATTTTCTCTGGAAATTGCTTTACATTAGAAAACTACCTTTATAGTGAAACTTAATTTGTAATTAACMGGAGCTGTTTTCCACAGAGCCTTTTTTATTATTTTTATGCTAGAAACACTACCACCACAAAAGTCTTAGACAAATATTTTTGGTCAAAAGAGAAGTGTCATGAAGGCCTCAGGGGTGAATTTTGCTGCCTGCAGTCCCATTCTCACCTGGAAGCTGAACTCTCCAGCAAGAGTCCATCTCCCATAACACATCACAATCTGAGATTTCCCAAACGTACAACTTCCCTTCAACAAGAAACGAAACCACAATGTATTACAGGAGATTTAGTCCCGCTAGCAACTGGGTGCTAGAGGAAGATATGAGGAGCAAACTGCAATTTCCTTGTGGCAAAATATTGATAATATTTTGGGGACTGAGTTCATCTAAAATGAGATATTACATGGAAAATCATAATAAAACTAATGTTTTTCACCCCCCATGAAATTATGCAGAAAAGAAACTCCCATCCAGAGTTAATTTTCCCACTTCTCAGATGGAAAGAAAAGCACAGGGGAACTAAATGCATTTTCCAATAAATACATACTGAGCCTGTGACAAGGTATAAACTCAACATCAACACATCATTCCTAGCACTGCACAGATTTTTCTCTGCTGGAAGCAGGAATACAATTACACATAGGCCTCCAGACAGCTGGCTTGCAGTAGGAATTTTTCAACACTTTGAATTTGAGATAGATGTGAAGAAGAAAAAGCAACTATACCACAAACCTGGAGGGAAAAGTTTTGCCTATGGGAGATAATGAATATTCAAAATACAGCTTCCGCGAAACACCATAGCACCTTCGTCAAATACAGTTTGATACAAAATCATTCCTTGAACATTTTGGGTTTGGTCCACAAATCAAAGTGTTTCAGTTCAAAACAACAAAAATAAAAAATATAATTTAATCCTTCCCTAATGAAAAATATGATACTTCAGCAATATTTTTTCTTCTCAAATCCCTTTCTTCTCCATAGCCAATGTTCTGTGCAATCTGCATTCTCTGTCTTCATCTTCCAGATGAGGGTCTTTACACATATGTAAGTGAACAAATTTGCCTAAGGGCCACATGCTTATTAAGTCTTAATTAAGACTTAATTAAGTCTCTCACACATGCTCACACTGTCCTCTCTTGTCCTGTGGCAGTGAGTCCCATAGTTTAATTTTACATTAAAAGAGAAAGACTTCACTAAAAATACAGCCTGACAGATACTTAAGGAGAAAATTATTTATTCTGTCAAAYACTTTGCCTTCCCAAACAGAAGGTGTAAACCCTAATAAATTAACATGGTCATGAAATTAATGATGACTGTAAATTACTGAGATACTTTGCTCCTTTAATCAAATATATCCTAAGCAATAAATAAGAAGAAAATGTATACAGAGATATGGAAGGCATCGTTAAAAATAGTAAATAAAATTAAGAAGCTCAGGGGAGTACTGGAACATATAGGTCCATGCGATAAGCACTAGTTGATAAGAGAATTACTCCTGTTCTTTCACGGCAGACCCTACAGCATGGTGACCAGTATTTCTGACAAGTCACAGGAATAGAGCTTGGAAACACAGTGGAAATATTCAAACATGGAAAGAAAAACAACACTGAACATTATCTCCATTTTAAATCTTGGGTCGGGATCCAGTGCAACGTATAAACAACTCGGGAGCCACAGTGAGAAGCCGTGGGCTCCTTACAAGCGGAAAGAAAACACGTCAAGCTGTAGCGCAGGCAGTGACCCCCTCCTGACAGCAGCATCAATGCTCAGCACTTTGCAGGTTCAAAGGCGCTTTACGGGGGCTCCACGCAGCGCCTTGCGAGCTGCGAGAAGGGTCCCTCTTGGTACCCACGCCCTACAAGTGGTGAAACGAAGACCCCAAGGTCCAGTTTCATTTCAGTGAACTTCAGGCTGCTCAAGCGCTTGGGTTTGGGACACGATTTGCCTACGCTAAGGGGAACGGAGGGACACCCTCAGTCCTAATTCACGTCCTGTATCACCCAGTTTCCCCACTAGACATGGCAGTTTGTGGATTATAGAGCGTCAAAAGCTGCCATCTCAATTTAGGAGCCTTACTTATGTGTCTAAAGCTCAGGCAGGACAAATCCAGACCACGGCACGTACRCAGTCAGCTGAATGCTACACAGTAATCCAGGGGGAAAAGGGAAGGTCTGGATTTTGGTCATAATTATGCCAACTSAGATCTTCCACCCTTGTCCCTGTGTCTGTCCTCCCTGTGGACCAAATCCTGCTTTGTAGTGTCCTGCACACCTCTGAGCTTTGAGTGCCTAAAATAAGCCACTGTAGCAAATAATTCGCCCAGTTAACGCAGTTGCCAAGCAGGCGGGCTGTGGACCTTGGCTTTAGCACAGCAAACTTTCCCCCAAGGGCACGTTTGTGCCAGGCACTCAAATAAATGCACCCAGGCACGGAAATGCTAATTCCTTCTAGCTGTGCATCCTTCCTGGCGCCCGGATGCGGACCGCGGCAGGCCTCTTTGCAGCAGTATTGCTAGGTAATGACATCCAGGCGCCMCTAGCAAACACACATGTGYGTGCACATGCACACGCGGCGGAAAACTCCTCTTCCCCTGGCTTGACCTTGCCCTGAAGAAGCAGCCTCAAATTACAGAAATAATACAGAAATTGCCTCTTTCGTATATCAGGAAGAAGGGAAGATGAGGTGGCCTTGGGAGTGTTTTTTCCAGCATTTATAGATGTAGCATCTATAGGATTTCCTTTCCCTACTTAATTTTCCTATTCCTCTTCCCATTCACTGGGGAAGGAAACTTTGCAGGGACATTGTAAGCCGGCAGCTCTGGCAGAGACCGAGCACAGCGGTCCCTCGTTTGAGAAGGAAACTCATATTCCTGGAGCTCCGAGATCCATTCTTCCTCCCCATGGATGAATGAGTTCGTGGGGTCAAGGCACTTCGGATCAGCACCATGAAACAGCCAAGAAAGGAGCTCCCAGCGAAGCTACCCAGCTTTCCCCAAATGCTGCCCACTCCCAACTCCGCTTTCAAAATGCTTTGCCTACATTATCTCTGGCTCCCTTCTCCCCACCTGCCACTCAATCAGAGCTAAATGTCAAATGTCTTTGCCATCAGCCATGCCAGGCATGCTATAAAAAGCAGCTGTCTTCCTGACAAACTGCGCTCCCTGAAAGTCACTATTATCTCACATGGCTTAGTCCTGTCTTCAAATTTAATTTGCAGACTTTTTTTATTTTATTTTATTTTTAACACCTTCTGCCTCCAACAGCCCGTCTTGTCACCTAGGGTCATTCTGCGGCGGCGGCACTGCCCATGGAGCTTGCTCCCCTCCACACCACCCTGGTGCTCAGCTGGAGCAGGGACAGGTGGGAATGTCCGAATCCCCATGGGCACCAGGATGGACCCAGCAGTACAATAATCGCTACAACAAGCAGATACAAAAATCCCTCCTCACTCCCAACACCTTCAGAGAGGCGCTGGCTCAGGGCATGGCCTAAGGCTCCCTAAGGCTCATCTACCAAAGTGTGGTCATCAAACATGGCACCTGAGGTGGGTTCCCCACATTGCAGAGGGATGCCAGCCTAATCCCCCTCCCTGTGGCTCCCAGCCCAAGCAGGAGGGGAGGAAGGAGAGAAAAATGCCTTTTTCCCACACAGCTGGCTCAGATTCCACCACCGTTCCTCCCTTCTCCTACTGTAATTACCTGGTCCCTGTTTCATTCCCGAGCATCCACCACCCGTGATGTCTCCTTCAAGAAGCTGCTGTCAGCATCGATGATTTGCACAGAGCAGCAAATGGGGCATTTTACTCTCCAGTGTGACTCTAGCCCATCCTGCTTGCTTTAAACTTAAAATAAGGTTCTATTGTGAAAAGAGACTTTTCGGAAAAAAAAAAAAAAGACCATATTGACTACCATGTTTATTTGATCCCTGTGACATCAACTCTTCTTTGTCGCTGGGAAGGAAAGATATTTTTAGCCTGACTGTCGGCCCTGCAAATAGTCCAGAATTCAGACTACCTTCTTACTGCCTCGGCCGTTGCCGCCGATAAAGATTTTGCAATCAGAATGCAAGTTTACAGTGCGATGTGTTGGCCGCGAGAGAGCCCAGCTCTTATTCCCAGAGATGCGTCAGCTCTGCAGTGATAGGAAGCAAAACGCGGCAAACTTGCTTCTGTTCTCACAAAGGAAGATATGACTGAAATACAAAATGGTATATATAACACACAAAAAAAGTGAGACTCCCGGTTAAAAGAGTCACTTTTAATTCTTGCTTTACAGAATTATCTCTGCCAAGTTTCCTAGTGTTAATACATGTAGAAAATGCATTGCAAATGCAGGCTTGATCCAACTTAAAAATATTTGATGATGGTGTTTGTTTTAAATATTACTGAGGCAAGTCCATATTTGGGTGACCTGCTCCCAGAGGATTTCYTTCTGACACCGGATATTAAATGTACTCATAGAGTCAAGAGAATTTACTATTAAGCTAAGAGTGTGGTATGCCAGACAGGCTTTACCAACTGATTTCAGCTGAATCTGTGCCGGGTGGCCTTCACCTAGTCTCTCTTCTTCCTGTTAATTTCTACAGTCACTTAGAGAGACTTTGTTGAAAAACTAAATGGACAGAGATAATAACAGAGTCTCCTGATGTGGATGCAGAATTAATCTCATTTTAAAACTGAGACCCTGCCCAARGGCTTGGGAAAGCCCAGTTCAGCAAAGTATGTAAGCACATGCTTAAATCCATCACTGTTAAACACAACATGTTAGTGCTTCCCTAAAGGCTTTGCAGATTTGGGGCTCCAGCCTAGTTAGTAAATGTTGAGTGGCTTTGATTTTAGTGTGCCAAAGGAGTCTGAAAGCAATTTAATTTTGTAATGAGAATCTTTTCGCCAACAAAAGACAAGTGTTCTAAGTAGGCCTTTTGCTGTCTATTTAAATTAGATTAAATAAGATTATGGTATTATTAGCATTATTAGCATTATTATTAGCAAATTACTATTCACAGCACTTTTATTGTAGTATTCTACAATAAGGAAAGAAAATCTATTAAAATGATTGAGCATCAATACATAAGCTCTTAATAATCAAATGGTAGCAATGAGTTCATCTTTTAGATTCAGTTGCAAAAGTCATCATTTGCTAGTTAAATTCCAATTGTTCATTAGAAGAGATTCTCTGAGACTCAGCAGCTCTCTAATGATGATACATAGTCATTATATTTCAGTCAACCTATTCTTAGTACAGTCATTGAATGGCATTTAGTTGTTGCTATTTTATTATCATAATTGGCAAGTAATAATGATATCACGACCCAGAGCATCCCATCAGGCTTTCATCTTGTCAGACATCTTAAACCACGTCAATGAAATGTGGGTAGTACTAAAATTGGGATTTTTTTAAGGCAGAGGTACGTGCTGCATGAAGTAAGGCTCACAGATACATTGCTGGTACTCATTCCTCCAACTCAGGGCTGACCAGTAAGTCCAGTCGGTCGCGGGCAGCACGGCAGTAGTATGTATCAGAAGATAGTACCTGTGCATATCTTTGCTGTCTATGAACCACCTGTTGGGAAATTTTGAATTTCCAGTTCTCACTGAATAGTTGCAGTCTTGAACTTGAATTTGGCGGGGGCATCTCTCACAATTACTCGGCATTTTCTGCTCACACYGAAATCAGCGGCAGGACTTCCTTGGACTTCTGTAACAGTGGAGCTGTTTAAAAATAATTGTGGGTTTTCTAGGTTATTTCTAGTAATAGGGGAAATTTGTTTTCAGTTCTATTAGGCTTGATATTCTGACAGAATTTTGCACTGATTGAACTTTTGAACCTTTGATTAGCTGTAAGATTTTGTGCCTGCATATCTTGATTTCATATATTCACATTGTCTCTTGCTACACAGATAAGGAAGTGTAGACMTGCTACACTGAGCTGGTGTGCTGAGAGCAGTCAGTTTGGTCCCATATGTTCTGATATTCTAGTTTCAAACAACAGGTATCTCTGATATTGTATCTGAGACAATGATATTAGTTACATCTTTTTTTAATGTGCAAGCCTGCAGAATAAGTTAGATCAATGTGAATGAAATACAGATCCTYTGAAACCACTGTGCTGATTCCTACATAAAACTAGTCAAGTATCCTAATAAAGCCCCAGCAAAGGAGGCTTCCACAATCCCAGGAGGATGGTGATTTTGCACCAGCCACAAAATTTGGGCCATTTGAATCCTACATTTAAATTCCATTTGTTGTTGCTGTACACATTTAAACTGTGATAGCACTTTGAGCCCCACATGGGCCAAAACCCTCTGGTATCTGCTTAATTTTGGCAAGAACTTAGAAGCAGAGTTTCAGTTTGGAAAAAAGTCAAGCTCCTAGGAGAAGGATTTCAGCATACATTTAACTTGGAGCACTTGCTTCTGTGCTTTGCTGATCAGGGATGGATTTAAACACAAAGTTAAATGCTTTGCTGAATGGGACTTAGCTAAGTGAGAATGACTGCAGCTAGATAGGGCTGGTTGTGGACCCAAGGGAGAAAGAAAGAAGGGCACAACTTTGCTTCTTAAAAACCTCTGAACTGCTTCTGAACCATTTCTAGATATTACTTTTCTCCCATTTATCCTGCCGGAGTATTTATGGCATCAAGACTTAAACTGTAAAATACCCCCAGCTTGTGCACTCCAGTCAAAAACTGGTGGTGTCAAGTTATTGTCTTAGCCTCTCCTCGCAAATAAACAAACAACCCACTTTTTTAGAGAAGTGAGGTATCCATTTAACTGATGTGCATGATAGTTGGTGATAGACAGGCAAAGGGAGCATCTGCTCTTCACCAGGGGAGTTACCACAGCTGTGTGTGTGCTGCTGTTCACGAGCAGTCCCCTTCACCCTATGCTCCCCGGGACTTGCTGGAGCRCCTTCTAGACCAGCTGTAGGTCAACCCCACTGCTGAGGTAGTCCCAGAGGAAATACCTACTGCACCCTGCACTTCAGAGCCACCTAGAGCTCTCTGGTTAGAGGGAACATTGAGGTTACATCAACATTGTCCCTGTCCACCAAGACTGGGGGTGTAGGAAAGCCCCAGCAGGACCCTTGGAGGAGCTAACCCAACCAGCTGATCGCTGCCTCCCAGGAACAGAAGAGAGGGGGAGCACTGAGGTCCCAGTCCCTGTGTAGTGCCCCTACAAAATTGCCACTTCTCCAGCTGGTTTCATGATGAAACAATACATGATATTACAGTTTGTGGCATGACAGACTGCTATGTGTCAGAAAGGCTACAGCTCAGCACTGGTTTGACACATGAAAAAGCAATTAGGGAGACAAGAGAAGCCAAGTGTCTCAAGAAGAAACATGAAAAACTGTGGGACCCAGCTAATTCCAGAGGCAACACCACTTATATTATTACTTGATGCCAGCAGTTACAAAAATAACAACTATGCTCCTTAGCCCACAGTAATTCTCTCACATCGTCTGAGAAMAACCACATCACTATCAGCAAAATTGTTGCATCCATCTGGAACAAAAGCTCTGCAAAGAATGCAAGAGATACTGCAAGTAGGTCGCTACTCACCGATGTGCATGTCCCAGGGGACAGCTGCATGCACGCGAGCTAGTCATGTTGATAAGGGTGAGTCCACCTTGCTGGGATAACGACAGCACGACCCTCGGTCTGCTTCAGGACTGATATAGAAGCTGTTGTAACATCATCTCAGAGAAGGGGTAAAGGTTTGCCCTGGCTCATGTACTCTCCACTAGGAAGAAACCGTTGCCAGTGAGAAAAAGACAAAGAAAATGCTGGAATGTGGAGCGCACAGCTGCAGTATGAGGTGGCACCTATACAGAATGAGATGTCTATAGTCAGAAATCCTGGATTCCCATTGAGCTATCAGCCAAGAACAACATCAAGAATAGAGGTTAAACGAGATCCATGTCCAAGCTATGAAACTGAAGATAGCCCAAGATGTCCTACAGTCATTTAACTAATTAAGAAAACTGAAACAATCCCACAGAGTCAGGCTTAATCCTTTGCACTCATAATACCTCAACAAGTTCCTCCTGCCATGATAAAGGCTGTCAAGAAGCAAGACCAGAATATCCACAAGGAAGTTTTTGAGCCAGTCAGTAATCATTTGTATCCATGTCTTCAAGCTCAGCAAGAATGTGGGATGGGAATACACTGTTATTAGCACATTCCAGCTGCAAAATATTGAAATCTACAAACGTCATGACCTAACTCATGATTTTGGCAGCTACCACTCTCTCAAGGATCATCTACTTATATCAGATTCCTTACTTCATTTAAGAGACATGTTTTGAAACAACTGCCATGTAAAATTTCCTCTGCACTTGAGATTTTTTTTCTGAGGATGAGCCAACTATCAGAAGCCCGGTGAGGTGTTACACCCCAATGAGGCACAGCCCATGTGCAACTCTGCTCCATTTATTTACAAGAGCAGGACTCATCCTTGAGCATGTACAAATGTGGAGGGAGACAGTTCCTAAAGCGGCAGCTGCGAGGAGAGCAGAACTGAGATCACTTGTAGAACTGGGTATTGCCTTAAATCCTAGCCTGTGTACAGGCACTTTTATCCAGGGCTGGCTACCATGTTGAGCTCTGCTAATATCCGAGTTAGTGTGTGTCATCACTAATAAAAAGAATGGCAATCTGAAGAGTAAAAATAGGAGAGGACTGGGAAGAACATAGTCAAGTGAGGCGAACATCTCTAATGTACAGACTTTCTTATCCATCTTTATATTAAAGGATGCTAGTCTAAGATGGACCGCTGGGATCATTCATCATAAATCACCTCTTTACAGTTTCACCTGAAAATAGTGTCTAGCAGCTTCCTGAATGGTATTTGTATCAGAATACTCTTGGGTGGGCTAAGCCAATCACTTGTAAACCCCTGAGCAAGAAAGTGATTTCTAAAGTACGTTAAGAAAATTTTTCTTCAAAACAAAAAACTCCCAAAGAATCTAAAAATCCACACTAAAACAGCCTTGTTTGTGCCAACAAGTCCAGTTTAACACATCTCCCAGTCAAAAATGATGTATATATTAGTGTTATCACATGCAGCAATTAGAAACCTCCTGACATCCTGTTCCTTCTACTCCTTCCCCCTCTCCAATATTCAAAAGACTTAGGCTCTTAAAAACACCCACCCTCATATCCCATTCCCCTTCATGTCAGCATCAGCCAAGTTGCCCTCTTCCTTACCTTCTTTAAGTGTTCAAAGGTAATTTTAAAGAACACCTCATTTAGCTTTCATTTTACTTAGATTCAGTCTGCCCATAAATCAGAGTTGAAGGGGAACTGGAGAGGGTCTCAGCTAATCAAAGCTCCAATCTCTAAAATGTTTAAATATAAATCAAAATAGTTGAAGGCCCTCCAAAGCTTCAATTTTCTTTGAAAGCCCTAGTTCTTATTTTTTCTACACTTAGCTCTCAATTTCATCCTCATCCCTTGAAGGTATTTTTCTAAGTATTTTTTCGTCGTTTTCTCCAAGACATTGAGCTGCCTGGTTCAAGAATGATATTAAATTTTGACCTGTGAGTGAGCTGCTATTGCTCCCAACCAGAAGCGTTTTGTCCAAATTAAGGTTTTAGGGTTCAGATCCTAAATTGAAGTTTACTAATGACTTTAAGGCTAAAAATGTTCCTAGAAACTATTGAAAACATGACTTTGATCATCCATTCCATATTGCAGTCAGTACTACATGCTCCATATGTCAGAAATGATAAACTGTTCTTGCCTCCCTCTTYTGCCTCAGAAGTTTGGAAGTCTGCTAAATTAATCTGCTTACCTGTCTTTACCACATCTTATAGTTCTGGAATGCAATATGGGTTAGGAAAGTTAAGAATATAGGCTTATTTCTCTCTATTCCTCCCTCCTCTCCTTCCTGTGTTAAAGTCATTGCAAGAAAGGAAAAAATTACACATTGTAAAAGATATTTTTATCCTTGGGTTTAATCATTCRAGCATGTGAGTTTACCTAAAGAGTTCTCATTGAAAAGCCGATCCTTTCATTCTTCCCGGTATGTGTAGTATCAGCGTGTCTTATCAGTGCATTTCGTTTCCCTAAAAAAGCCCTTTTTTCAGAAGCCTCCCTTGTCACAGGTAGAAATGGGCAATGTACAACGTACAAATATACATGCATTTGTCTGGTGCGTGGTGCATGTGCACAAACATCTACRTGTGAACACGTTTCAGGATAAAAACACACTAAGTATCTAGTAACAGATGATGTAAGCATAGTTTGTATTTGATGTATTTGCAGCCGGCRTATGAGGTTATGCAAATCGGAATTTAAGAATATGTCCTGTAACATACCAGAACGTGGCCTGACCTAAGGTGCCTTTTTTTAGGAGATACTGCCCTCTAGAAGTACCTATTGCTCTTCAGTGAGTGGAGTGACCTTTCCAAACCTAAACATCTCCCTTTAGATGCCTGAGTTAGGGCAGATGAACCTCAATAAAAATACTGAGAACTGTACAGGGTTGGTAAACTGTTGAGCAGAATTTTCCATAAAAATATGCATTTTTGCTTGCTTTCATCATGAAACAAACGTGCCTAGTTTAGACTTGAATAGAATTTTTGAAGCCGTTTTGGTTTCAGCTGCCTCACACATGAAATTTCTTTGGGAAAGTTTTTTATCATTCAAAAAGCTAAGTTCCTATCAACCAAAAAAATTGACAGACCTTTAACTGCGTGTGAGTAAGGATCTCTCCAAGCTCTGTTTTGTCTTTGTATAGAATAAGTATAGCAGCTAGTTCAGAAATCCAGGACAGTACCAAACTGAATGGGCCAGTATCTCCTGAAAAGAGCAACTCCTAAATAAGCATTAAAAAAAAAGGGGGGGGAGAGACATCTCATTCCCATATCTTTACATAGAACTGCATGCAAAATCAAGGATCCTTAGGCTGACAGTCAATCAACTTTACCCTTAGAAGACATTAATTACAAAGATCTCTAAATCTCTTCAAGAGATCTCTTCTAGATCTTTTCAAGAGAAAAGCAAATTGGAAGAGGCACCATTTCTCAGTGACTGTCTTCCTTCCAGTTGGGAATAGCTAACAGAAAATTATGAAAAAATTGCTTTCTACTAATTCAAATGTTTTGCTTCACATTCTCTTTTCTGAAGTGTTACTATCTTCTAACACAAAACTGGGGAAAAGCAAAACAAAGAAGCATCAAAAAATAGTATAGATATTTTTGTATCTTGTTTTCATTCCTTTCTGAATCAAAATTCCACTAATATCTTTTGCAAAGTGTTAGCACATGGACAAAACCACTTCCTCAGGTGGGTGATAAATCATTCAGCTAAGCTTCTCTGAACCAACTGAAAATGCAAAGTAGGAACCAAACACATCTTTGAAGTGTTCCAACCCAAAGTACAGCACAATGCATGTACACACACATATACATAAGCAGAAAAGCTTTACTTGAAAATACAGGATAAAACAGTTGTCTACTTTCATAAGAACCAGGTACAGAGAAAAGTAATATATGGCTAAGAACAATATCRTGAAAATATCAAAGGAGTTCAAACTCTTTGGGACTGTATTGAGTTGGGAAGTGAGGACAGAAATAGGTCCTACGATGTCCTTCACAGTGAAAGGACGGAGAGGGGAGAAATTCTAGCTATTTTTGACATTACACTCGACCAGCAAGTGATGCAAACTATCAGCTTCTGAACAGTGGGGTGACTCGGGACCCGCAGTAGTGGGGGATCGGGTTTTAGGACTCTGATGGTTTCTTCCAATCTAGGTTCCCACGGGACCGCAGAAAGCCATGTCTGTCCTACACAAAGCTGCCAGTGTGCTATTTGAAATCTCTTTGGGAAGCTCAAGGCTAAAGGAAAGGCAGCAAAAATTGGATCCTTTCCTTCAATAAAGAGAGGTCATTTCCTTTCTTTCATGTTGTGAGCCTGCGTGACAACTAGCCGTACTGCAGGTGTCACTTGCCAATGTGCAAATGGATGACTATATAAATACTAACTAATCAATGGCAGGTATCAAAAGTGTAATTTTCTCAGGACTTTGTAGGACCTAGGTAAACTGCAAATCAGGCATGGAACTGCTGACAGATAGACAATACAGACCATTGTAYTGCTCTTACACGAGGACCTGTGGCACAGGAATATATTAATTTTTAATGGAAAATGTTATTCTTTATGGTCAGCTCTTTCAGCAGAATCATTTATCAAKACTGACACCAACCAGATACACTGTACATTGCTACGGATTGATGTTTGGGGTGGGGGGGGAATCTAGTGTTTACAAATGGCATGGTTTTTAAAAAAACACTACTTAAAATCAAGTGCAATTACAGTGCATTTAAATGAGTATTAAAGTATTTGTATTGCCAGTTTGCAAATTCAGCATCTTGAGAAGCCCAAATGGATTTTCATGTAATTATTGTCATTAACTCAAAGGAGTAAATGCTCAGCAGAGAGTCTGCTTAGAAAAAGCAAGCGCATAAACGTATCATTAAATGGCACCTTCATGCTTAATTCCTCACGTGATCTTCTAAAAAATACACCTCATAAACRTTGAGTAGCTCAGTGACATAGTACAAGCTTCCTGTCTGCATAGCATTAGCTTAAGGGAAGCTATATTTGGGGTCTTCAGAGGAGTTTCTGCTAGGAAGGTGACATYGAGAAATTTTCTTTCCCTGCAGTCCTATTTATCTGATTTTCTTGCTCACAGATCCATGCCTGCCTTTTTCTATATGTGCTTGGCAGAAAAAGCATTCCTCCATGTCCTCGCTCTCATAACTGTCCCAAGTTTCCCTTACCGCTAGTCCCTTATACTAGAAATTGCAGGGGGCAGAAGCAACTAGTACTGTGTATTTCACAACAAATCTCTGTCTAAATTGCCCAGAGTTCTCCAGTTCTTGTTAGGTTTGAGTACGCTCTAAAAGATGAGCTTTAGCTGTCGGTCATTAGCAGAGTCTAGAAATAGCTGGTAATTCTGGACTGAGAAATGAAGAATGTTGAGAAATATATCGTCTCTGCTACCACGTCTCCGAGGTCCTGCTAAGCCTTGCAGCAGTTGTGTGCACTGCAGCGCTACAAAACGCTGCAGAGACACTATAGTGCTGAGCAGCACAAAAAAAGTTTCTGGATTTGACTCAATCAGTGGCTCAGTGTGAGGCCTCAGATAGCTATCTGAYCCTCTATTTTCCAGTGGCAAAAGGGGGATACAAACACTTATTTTCATGAAATTTTCTCATCAGCGTTTAATGAAAGAGGATAGGAAAGTTCAAACCGCTAATCGATTCCAATAGTAGCATGTGGTGTCTTTTAATGGAAAATCCTCAATGTACCCCTAAAAATTGACAGCATGAGACCATGCATGATACAGGACTGTCCTTCTTACTGCTAGCTGATTTTTGGAACAAGGTGGACTTGGGATAACTTGGTAGGAAGAGGGGACAACGGAGTTTTTCAGCATTGGCTCTTCCTGCTGAGGCAAAATGACAGAGAAGGGGGCAAAAGAAAGATGACAGAATGAGCTTAGCCTAGCTTCAATGAACATCTAATTTTTGCCTAGAAACTCTGTCTTGGGAATCTTTGTCTGCATAACAAACCTCTGTCTCATGTGGTTACAGTGACATATTGAATAGTTACTAATAACAATAAGCAACATGACATTTTAGAAATTGCAAACATTTGCCCAGGATGAAATTAATTATTTCTTGTACTAAACCAATAAGGACTTTAGTCAATATTCTGAGCAACCTACTGCTTTCACCAACCTATCTCAGATGCCTTCACTGATATTCTGAGTACTTGCTTCAATGCCACAGAGGGAATATTTTCTCTCATGACTGCAACAAGCAGGTCCTTGTTCCACCCGGATGTAATATGCACTCCCAAACTGATGCATGAACTCAATTTCAACTGTTACAAGAGCAACTCCAAACTCAAAAATGTCAGTATGTCGAGCAGGGTTTTACTTTACAAACATTCCTTTGTTAATGAAATTGGAAAAGTTCAGAGAAGGAATTTTCCATGTGTAATCATTCGTCACATAAACACTACTTAAAAGTCCCTTTCCCCAAATTTGGTTTGACAGCTGCTTGGGAAAGAAAAGAAAAAAAAAATCCTAGCCTTATTGTTATATCAACAGAATGAACATCTGCAGGCTCAAGCACTGGAACCCAAATTCCTGGGTCTTCATCCAAGACGATGCTCTTTTACTTTAAGGTTGGGGTGTACCCACCCAGTTAGGACACAAACCTCAGCCTGATGGTCCATTCCCCRGAGACCAGTGCTTTTGGAGGACTCAAAGGAAACTTTGACACAGTTAGCAAAGGGGAAGCAGCTAGACTCTGTGACTTCTGCTCATTTCTCTGATCATAAAAGTCTTCTTCCTTCCTTGCTGCCGTTCATGAGATGATTGCACCTACTGCCTCTTATCTTATAAATAGATTGTCATCTCTTGGGGCAAGGGGGCTGGATCTTTGTTGTATGTTTGTACAGCACCCTGTGAAATGGTGATGGGATCTCCAAGGATTTCTGAGGTACAGATAATGAATCTGACAGACTACGCTATGGAGGGGCTGTCAATCAACAGCGAGCTATTCGCATATCCTCTGTCAGGCTCCCATCACTCCACAATAAGCTGTTGCCAGGGTTTCAGCACATAGAGAAGAGGGGAGTGGAAACAGCCTAGGGCCAGGAGGTGCAGCCAGGGCCAGCTCTAGGCAGAGGCAAAGCAGGCAGTCGCCTGGGGCAGGATATTGCTGAAAGGGGGTTGGAGGAGAATGGAAGACAGGGACAATAAATAGATATGGCCCTGCAGCCTTTCACCTTGGAAAGTTGCAGTATATAGAGTAGCAACTCCAAGTGACAGTTCCTGACTACATCTCCCCCTCCTTCCCAGAGCTCTTCCGCTCTCAACCTATCTGTTGGGTCTCCATCCTGTCCTTCTCCCTCCACTGACAGCAGTGGCCTGGGACAAACCCTCACCTGCCTTTGGTGCTTGGAGGAACTATGGGACTGATGGAGGCGATCTTCTAATTTTATGCTTATAGCCTGAAGACTATTGAGAACTTACAGAGGTCTGGGTACTGGCCGCTCTCACTGCTGCCATGAGCTTGACATTTGACYTGCTCTGTAAATCCAGCCTACCTATCACTCCAGCCATGAACCAAAGAAGGCAGGAAGTTTGAAAAATAMGTAGTCAATGAAAGAGGTTGGTCCATTTGTGTAGCTTTTGGAGAGATAAGACAGCAGGTGAGAAGGATGCCACAGAATAGAGAGAAAACCAACCAACCAAAAAATACGGGAAGTTAGGGAATACTGCAGAGGAAAAGTGAGTGTTGATGAATTATGATGTCCTACATGTCAGTGTGAGGTTTGCCCTTTTTCTGCTAATTCATACATGAATGAGAATTCTTCATGTGCATGGATGGGCTCCATAAGAAACAACGGGTGAAAAAGGCCAAGAAATAGCATTGTGTACCGTACATACTTCGTCTGCATCAGAAAAGCAGTGTGCTGTTTGAACCAGCAAGATAACTGAATGTTGAGGAATTGCTATGAATTTTGCAAAAAACAATGTTTATTTCCCTGAACTACAGTCATAATACACAGACTTTCCAAGGGTAAATTTTCCTAATTTTAAGGCTGTAGTTTCATCCCTTCCTGAAAAAAAAGGCTAAAGTGACCAAGTGATGTTATCATTGCCTTSTGCTGGCTCCTTGAACTTCACCGCTGTATGTATTTCCCTTGCTGCTGGTACCAGCCACAACCAGAATTGATGAAACTCTGCATGAAACTGAGAAAAGCAGAGATGAGGAGCAGAGATGTGCTTTGTAATGTACATAGGACACACTGAAACTTGATGTCAGGTTCCTAGGAGGAAGAACCTGTTTAAGATCACAACAGTAATGTTACTCATCACTTCTTAGTCTTGAATCTGCCTAGATGTCTCTCCCTCGAGACATAAAGAGAAAGAAAAATAGACTTTGACTAGACTTTGTCTTGGGCTGATATATTCAAAGCCTTCCACGCTTCCTTCAGGTAAGAAAGGGAACCTGTGAAAGTGAAAAGAGCATTTGTCTCTGTCTGTCTGTCTGTCTTTCTCATAAAGAAAGCTTTTTTTAAGCTCTTATTCTTGTTTTTCACTATGGAAATACAGGTTGTATCTAGGCTGGAGGACTGTCTGATGACAACCTACTAAAATGGGGAAGAGTAAGATAAGAGAAAGTGGAGCAAGTGAAAGGGGAAAGGATTCTTGAAACATATTTGTTACCTATTTATTTAATTTCAGAGCTTAAACTTTAGTTTAAGGAAACGCTGTCTTACACTTTCAACACTGGCACTTGAATTGATACACAAAGCCTTCATGGGACAGCTCAAACACTCTTCAGAAAAACTCTCAGCAAAAACAACCAGCAAAATACTAGACCTTTCAGTAAGCTTTTATCCAGCAAAAACAAGCACAACAAGAACTTCGAGAACTTGTAAGAGGAAGAGGGGCAATTATTGAAAATTCTTGGCAGGTTACCTTTAAACACTACTTCCCCTATAGATCATAACTCATAGAGGAGAGAAGCCAAGTTGCATCTCTTTATAAGATAGAAAAGAGCATAAAGATTTCCATAAATAGCCATTTTCTGCATTAAAATCTGCCTGTGGAGAATATTTCTATCCTGGTTTCCAAAGAAAATAAGGGCTTATGTGATCCAAGTTATGTATGTATCTGTTCATCTCTTTGTATCTCCCTGACAACTTTGGAACCTGCTTGAACCAAATGTGTTAGAATTGTAAAGGTTTCATGAAAATTTACAGCCTGAGGGAAGACAGAGACTTGATAAGTTGCACCAGCCAGAATAAGACAGGCTCCAGTTACCCTTTATCAGACACTGGAGAATCCATACTGGGGAGAAACATTATTCATATCACAACTATGGGAAAAGCTTCAGTTGGCACTTTCACTTGACAAGAGAGTTCAACCCCAAGACACAAATCCATAAGAAACATGGCTTCATTAATTCTGCTGCTCATGGAGCAACTCATTCCCATTAACATYTTTCGTTGAAGGTATTAGCAAAGATGACACTTCTTCCATTAACACTGTAGTCTCCAGTACTCAGAAACTGATGACACTATCTATAGCAAATCAAATCTTTTCAACATTTTGTAGGCTGGTGGCTCTTCTGGATCATATATGCAAACAAGCTCCTTATACAAGCATTTCTCTTACACAAACCTATTCCGTCAAGTGGCGAGACTATGGAGTCAGCTACAAATCGGAGTTCCTTCTGAGTGTGGTTTGAGTGTCTAGTAGGAGCACAGGACAGAGCCATCAAGGTTGCTACCTTTGGTGTTGATTGTAAAAGATCCTTTTCAAAGGAGGCACCTAGTTTCTGTTCACCACATGGGTAAAGAGTGGCTAAACCATCAGTGTCCATGGCAATCCCAGTTACTGGGTCGGTTACCTCACAGGCCCTTGGGACAAATCACAGTTCTTTTACAATCAGACAAGGGCCTGGGTATGTTGCCCTATATGTATGTCACCTTATACATATCAACCATTCTTGCTCTACAGCCCCCTTGGACTTCAGGTTCCTGTATCTCCTTTTTTGGGGAAGATGTGCCTGGGGATAGCAAGCAGGAGCCATCAATATTTCCCAGCACACTGCAGGCTGAAGTAGAGAAGGACAGGATCACCACACATTCCCCTAGTTAGCTAAGGCTTTGTGTGTGTGTGCAYGTGTGTGYGYGTGTGTGAGTGYATTGCAGCAGYGCTGCATTGAAGCTGCCCTTAAGYTCCTTCCGGTCCACACTAAAAGCCTCTCACCTGAGCATGTTGGCTGCTTCTCTCTAAGGCCAGACACTTTTGGCCATTCTGGAAACTCACCTGCTTTGCAGAGAAGACACAAGTCCATGCCAATTGCCTTTCAGAGTGGTCCCACAATTGCACCAAGGAAGCATCCATGTTAGTGCGGCACAGACAACCACGGSGATGTGCTGTGAAACATCCTAGTGGCGGACCTCTCAGTGGAGGTCCAAGCAGTGGTTCTGCAGTGCTGCRTTCATATCCAGGCTGTGGTAAGCCATGCAGTTAAGCCTGCAGTTAAGACATCCCCAAAGGTCACTTTCTGAAAGTTGTGAGGAGCAAGTGCTTCTCCAAATGACAACTACTTAGTTCAGTGCAGGATAGACATGATAATGGGGCAGCATGAGAGCAGTACCCTAAGTGAAAAGCCACCCAGGGCTCCTGTGGTKACTTGGCTGTCACCACATCCTCACYGCAATTGCAACCTGAGTTAATCAGAGTTGCACATACTCACAGCTTATATTTCCAGCAGTAGTATAGCTTCTGCCTGGGACTTTCTCAGACTGACATTGTTGAACCTCTAAAAGGTTAAACAGGCTATGGCCGTCAAAGTTATTCTCTTCACCACTGCCTCTGAACAGCCGAAAATATAGCCTTTTAGGAGAAAGGGTTTGATACCTCTTTGCCTTGTACATGTTGCTTTGCTACCCAGTCAGTCCCTACAGGGTATATATATGGTCCCATTTACAGGGTGCTAGCCTTTGAATCTGGAGATCCCAAATCAGCAGTGATAAGAGTAAGCATTTCACACCTGGCTCACGGATTTTCTGGGGAAAGGCCATGCCTAATAAAGTGTGCTTCTGATCAGGGACTCTGAGTGCTAACTAGAGTACAAATAGTATAATACTGTAACTCAGGGCCCCTCTCTTTCTTGTAAATAACAAAACATCAGAAAATTCAAGAAGATTCAACTTAAGCTACAAACTGTAAATACTGGCTGCTTTTGAGCTAGTGCTCTGAACTAAAAATCATGTTAAAGTTTTCTTATAATTTGGAAAGACACTTCATTTATACTTGCATGGTGGCAGCAACGGAAATTTTTCTCAGATTTTCCAAGGTGATTCACTCTCTGGCTTATAACAAAAAATTCCTTCAAAAAGCATCTTGAACTAGAATAAAAGTTCCATTCCTAGTAGTAACTTTAATAACCTTTCATGCTACCAGATTTCTATTTTAAGTCTTTTAGGAACCCCTCACAAGAAACAGAACCTCTTGTAGATATCTTCAGTATATTTTCAAATTCTTTGGGGAAACTTCAGTGATCCAATTTTAATTTTGAAGGTCATCTTGGGACTTGAACTTCTCTACAGCTGTTGAAGGCRTCCTGCTTTTTCCTATTCATTCCTTCCAACATTGCAGCACAAGGGCAATGCTTACAACATTTCTAATGCCTTTTTAATGATTCTTAATTGCCCTTTCTTAAAACAATTTGAGCAAMGGTCCTGATTTTTGGAATACGCTAGATAGCTTCTTTTGGAAAGTAAATCTGGTAATGAGTTGCAAATTGGATGTCCAAACACTGAGGCCCATAAAACCATCAGGCATCTTCTGTATCTCCGGTGGATCTGAAGAACAGAATCCACTGAACTCTGGCTATAAGGCGGAATCGACAGAACTAGGTGACTCCTGGTCTGTACTTGAATGCAGACTGACTCCCTCTAGAGAGAAGAGCCTCTTTGCCGTTTCACTTGCCAGTAAGTACAAGTACACTGCAGAGCTCCATGGGCTCTCTTTATGGATTCCATGCCATGTGCACTTGGCTTATTAATTAAAACATATTCTTTACTGTTTTCAATACATTAAATTGAATGCATCTAATGAATATCCAGCTGCACTTTTCCTTCTTTATACATAATAATTTAGAATCATAAATTGCACTCGTTCCAACCCGGGAACATTTTGCCCATTATATGGCTGCTGGTGATAATGTATCAGACAGCAATAATGATGCTTGATTTTCATAAGCTGCAGTAAATGGGAAGTGCTCAGAGCTACATGTTTTGATTAGCAGACTAAGCAAACCATGACATGAGAATCCTTATTTACATGGAATACTAAGACTTCTTTTCACAAAGTGATTTATTTAGCCAGAAGGATGCTTTAAGTGTATGCAGCCTGCCCTAGCTGAGATCTAGATCATTTCAAGGTGGACATCTCTGACGCAAAAACATTTGAATGATTGTCTTGTCTAACATAGATATGCAAAAATGCATGCTAAAATCCATCCTGAAGGTAATTTACCAAGAAAAGTAAGATCTTTTTTATTATTATTTTAATGCTATATGTGTGGAAGTTGAACCAAATGCAGAATATACTGGGGAGAAGCCTACAAACCTAGAAGAGATAATATTTTGACCCAAGTTAATATTCCGATGCATCTCAYTCCTTTTCTAATGCTCCTCCACCTTTCTCTGCCTAAGTCTTGTGTCCTCTCTGCCCTCCCTTCACTATACAACTATGCTGGTACCATTTCAGGAACACAGTCCCTTCCACCAGGGTATACACAAAGAAGCAAACATACACACCCATCTGTGTGCTCTGCATTGTTCCTTCAGCTCCACCTATTGGCATCCTAAAAAAAAGAGTGTTTTGGGGCARCAACCCTCTTCCCTCTATCTTGAGCACATTGCTCAGCCTTGCATGTTTACACAAGTGACCCGTTCCCCTGACAAAGCTGTAGTTTAGCAGGTTGAGGATATGACTAACCTCTAYAGGTTCAATCAGAGAAGCCTTACTCTACCAAGTTTAAACAGAAATCCTTCTTTGGATTGTGGCAGAAGTCTGTGCTTTAGTTAAGAAACTAAATACGAGCCAACCCAAAGGAAGAACTACCATTGTTACTGTATTCCTGACGGCCTGGTTTCAGATCTGATCTAAAGCCTACAAAGTCAGTGGTGGCTACCAAGGTGAACTATAGAGAAGTGGAGAAACAAAGGTGAAAGAGTAGCTGGCCAGTTATTTGTGGGGTTGGTGCAAAGTCTGGACAATGAGCGCCGGGCTACGTTTGTCTTGCTCCCTCTTTTTCTCCCCTRCTGTTGGGGACTTTTCCCCCCTCTGTAGTGCGAAAGGCCTTTGTGGGCCAGCTGAGACTAACCACATATCTGTAAAATACTGAATTGTGGAGATCTTCCTAAAAAAACCCCACTTTTTGTCATCCTTGCAAAGCTCTAAGTGGAGGAAGCATATAGGGAAGGGCAGAGCCAGACAGCTGGGGAGCTTTTGGCAGACATCTAACCTGCCACAAAGCCCTCCTCATCTCCTGGCTGAACTAAGCTTTGTGCAAAGTGCAAACACACTTCAGTTGCTCTTTCTCTGGGAAGAGCATGTTCAGCACAGGATGGCTGGTAGGTCCCACAGACATTGTACCTCCACTGCTGGCCCTTCTTGGAGGTCAGGATTTCTGTCTCTGGAAGAGTTCRTACAGGACACGAAACAGGCAGAAGAGCAGTGTCCTGCAGTGGAGGAGGCACCGGGCCAGGCCACATGAAATCTAAGCTCTCATTTGGCTCTGACTTGCAACTAGTA
This sequence comes from Apteryx rowi, assembly GCF_003343035.1. Taxonomy (NCBI): domain Eukaryota; kingdom Metazoa; phylum Chordata; class Aves; order Apterygiformes; family Apterygidae; genus Apteryx; species Apteryx rowi. Next base: position 2,487,306 of record NW_020451171.1, read on the forward strand.
TTTGACCCTGGCTAAAAAAGCACTTTCTCTCTTTGTGTCTCTCCCACCCTGTCTTTCATGTGTAGCTTTTAAACTTCCCTTTATGTGGGATGTACCAGGTAGTCCTCATCTTATCTGGAGCTGCAGGCACCCAAATAATTGATAACAAATAAGAACACAAGGGAGAGAGGTTTGACTTCCAGCTGTGCTACATTGCGCCTCTCCAGGCTGAGGAAGTCACCTACAGCCGAGCTGTCAGCCAGAGGTGGGAGTGGTGGTATGGGATTTTGGAGAGTTGCTCTGAAACCCTGGAATGATTTCTATTTTAAAATAACTTTTTTGATCCCTGGTTGGAAGGCATTGGTATCATTATGAAACAAGGCCTCAGGAACTTTTCTCCAGCGATATATTTGTTTAAGGTCGGTTTGGTACATAGCCCAAAGTCCTGGACTGTGCCCCTGTAAATGTTGCTGGCAATGAATCTGAGTGCTGATTACTTTCAGAGATGCACTCAGACCTCCCCAGGTCTCCAGGCATTATCTGAACCCTCCCAGTCTACAAAATGATGCTGGCAGTCACAGAGGAATGGATATTTCCATCACTTTTGGTAGAAATACCTTGACAGCAGCCTCTCCAAATTTGGAACTTCTGGTTCCAGAAACTAGAGATGGAAGGGGAGGGGGGAAGTAGAAGTATTTTATTTTCATGGCCTTAATAAAAGGTTGGCTGAAGACATCCAACATAGTCAGCAGTGAAACAGCATATCCGTCATGGGAACTGATGGGCATCATTACAGCTTTCATCTTCTCTCCTACATAGCTGAAGTTTATAGAGGACCTTGGCAAACCTTTCTGGAGATAACCTGTCACCTGGAAAGTTTACAGACCAGTACCTGCTCTTTGCTCTGCAGTATCTTAAGAGGAAAAGAAAGGGTCAAATTCATCTCCATGTAACTGAGCTGGACTGAGGGGAGTTAGTACAAGGAATGAATCTGCCCTGCAGTTTGCTGTATCTGACAGAGGTTACGTGATCTGATCTGATCCAGCTCAAGGCTTTGCAACACCATAGGCAAAAACTGAATATAGGCATCCCAAGAATGAGGAGCAGAGCTGAGATGGAAAGTCATGCAGGGGAGAGCCTGGAGAGCTGGATTTGCAGCTCCTCCTGCTGCCACAGGAATCGATTGCCATTCCTATGAGGGTCTGACATCTCCCAGGAGGAGATGCTGGGCCAGATAACTCGGTCTCTCCCTGGCAGCAGCCAGTCAGACACTCAGTGATCCTGGCAAAAGCAAAATAGACAAGAGCCAAAGCCATGGTGCCATCCAACCACTCGCAATCATGCCCACAGAGCGTACTGTTTCCAGCTATCTATTCGCCTTATATTTGGCCCTGTAGTGCCTGCAGCTTGAAACCGTTATGTTTTTGCTCACCACTTTCCTACTTTGAACAGCTCTGTCAGCATGTAGCTGCAGGAGCCACGTTTTATGTCGGGCTGCTGCAGTCAATAAAGGAGACACGTCCACACCCCGGGCTCCTTCGTGGAGACTTTTGCTCATGCCTGCAGTAGCTTTTTGGGATCCAGCATAAAAGCGGTTCCAACTGAAAGACTCATTTGAGTAGGAGAAAACGCAGGAGATGCTCAGGCTGCYGGAGGGAGTGTAGGCTGAGGACATGCAAGGTCTTCTGCCCAGGGCAGAGAGCACAGAGGAGAGCAGCACCCCTGCACRTTGTGCTCCAGCTACGGGACGCGGCTGCATCTGCGTGCAAAGCCTGCCAAGGAGAAGCTCAGACACCTGAAGTCAAAGGCACCAGATAAGGCTTGCCATTTAAAATAAGCGTGTGTGTGGGGAGGGGGGKTCCAGGGCACTCTGCGCTGGGGGGAACAAAAAAAAACAACAAAAAAAACCCCAGGCAGCCCTTGCTCTTGGTTGAAGTCCAAAACCGCACTGCCTTTTTATACATGAGTCATGAGTCTGTGGAGTTGTTCCATGGCCCCACACTATTTCTGTATCATTTCACACACATTTAGGAAACCAGTGCATAATCCTTACAGCTGTATATTTGTACTGTAAATTTACTGGCTGGTTCATTACCCCCTCCTTCCACGCGCATATATATTCATATATGCCAAGGCTGCAAAACCTAATTACAAACAGTGCCTAAAATTAACATACAAAATTTGCTCCTCTGTACTTAACTTCCTCCAGTATGATGGACAACTGCCCCTCGGTCAGGTATAACACAGGGAAAGAGAAGATTTAGATTTTTCATGTAGAAACGAGTTGTAAGGCTTTTCTGGGAAACACAGCATTTATTCCAGGAAGCTKCTATCAGAAAGTTGTTCAAAACAAGCAGTCATCTCACTAGCCTCCATTCCTTAATATTCCCCCTCCCCCATCATCTCCAAGTTATTATCTGTGTACCACATTTTTAAACTATAACAAAGAAAACGGAACAAAAAAAAAATCAATAACTGTCTTTACAGCTAGGAGGACAAAAACGTTCAACTCCCTAGCAGGAAAACTGKTTCTTTCTTTCTTCCTTTCTAATTTTAAACTTCACTTAAGGTTTAGTGATTGAACAAAAGCAGACAAAAAAATATTGCAGTTWTCTGACGTACAGAAGTGTAACACGAAGTCTGCTCATTATGGATAATATTTATGGCAGATCATAACATTAAATTACAACTCAGCCGCCTCAGCCAGAAATTTGTAACACCACACATGTGCTTCTAATTAAGGGCTTTTGAAGTTGCCCTGGATATTTATTTTCAGGGGATTTAGTGCACAGAACGATTAAAGTTTGCTCTTGTTAGGAGTTCTGCAATCTTAAAAAAAAAAAAAAAAAAAGAGAGAGAGAGAAAGAGAGACTGCAAATGGACCTCTAATATATACATTCATTTTTGTATGAATGTATACGTGCGCGTGTGTGTGTATATATATATCTATAAAAAATAAAAATGTGTGTGTTAACATAGATAAAATAATATATTAAAAGGAGGGAGACAAAGGGTTCTTTGTTTTAAATGTGGTCCAAGTCCAAAATTTGCGACCGTAATTTTGTTTATAGGAAATCCTTTATAATGCTAGTTTAGTGTTTCCATATGGAATTCTCATAGGACTCTTTTTTTTCCCCTCCCTTTTTTATTTGGATAAGGCAAGAGAAAAGTGAATGTACATTCCAAAGATGCATAGTCATTCCGGATCAAATTCAATGGATTCTGGCAAGAGTTGAAAAACACAGATGCAGTGTTTTAGGTCTCCTGCTGTGCAGCCTCCAGCCGTGAGTGTCTGGTTGAAGCACTTTGTAAAATCATGAAAACCCTATTAAATTCATGAAATATGATATACTGCATTTTCAAGCTAACTTTCCATTGAACTGTCCATGAAGATGGAATTTAGCTGGCTTGCTTATATGGCAAGCATGCACACATAAACACCCATGTGTGCACGAGCAGCAACCCAGTGGATAAGCCAGGAGTTGCTGCAATCTGTCGGGTCTTCTACAGCTGAACCTTCCTCTCCAAACCAAGTAAATCAAAGTTTGGGGATACAGTTCTCACCAAGCCTGCTCTACCTTTCGTACCGCTCAGCTCACTAAATGACCTCCCTGGAGTTAAAGTGCCAAAGAGGCCCTGAAGTTTTGGTGAAGGGAAGTTAGCATCCGACCTTAGGGCACTGTTATAGCTGCTTCCTTCTGACCAACGYGCACGCAGCTGCCCTCGTCCACGTGAAAACAAAATCCTTTGCTAGGGAGCTACCCAACCGAAAGCAGTGCGATATTCTTACCTCATTTCCTATTGGGTTTCAGATAATAAAACTATCATATGTTYAGGCTTGGATTTCTTTTCTCCTACTTAAAGAAAGGAAAAAAACAAAAGTGAGAGTGGTCCCCAGGGGAGAATTGTTCTGTTGTTAAAATGGTCCTTGAGACCCAKGCTCCTTGCATGCCTGTCAGAGTGAGAGAAATACATATTTTAGTAAAACTAGCCTGGCCTTGCTTATTTATGTCTAAGCGCTCACTTGGTTGAGAGTTGCAACAAGTTTAATAATATGCACGTGTACCTGAGCTCGCTATACAACTGCAAGAGGTWTTCTTTACCTCTGCATAAGGCAGATGGAGCTCTCCCATAAAATAAGATGTACTTCCAATTGGGCCTTTTATTCAAGGACCTGTAGGTACTTTAGAATCACTGAAATTCATAAATGTTCAGATCAGAAGGAACATTTTAGCATCCAGCCCATGTAATACGGACTGTAAATTTCATTCTSTAACTGCTGTATTGAGTGTAGTAATGTTGAATTCCAGTTTTGAGATGAAGACTTGAAGAGAAATCCCCTATTTTYGCCGGTAGTTTGGTCCAACAGCTAATCAACCCTTCTGCTAAAAACATTACCAGCAATAACCCATGAGGTTTATGATAATATTGTTAATGGGAGGATTTGAGTGGTATGTCCGTGGCTAGGATTGTCCACAGGAATCTTAACTCCAACCTTTTTGAGCGAGAATTGTGAYAATTGCTTCCTTTTCCCTCCATGATCTGATCAAATTCTGGTCCCCCCCCTCAAGACTGCAAGAGAAATATCCTGAACTTTGGCCATGTACTTAAAAAAAACAAATCCCTTTAGACTGGAAATAAGGACTGAAATGTCAGGACGACGGTGCGTGTTTGACACATTAGCTGGCCCCAGATATGCCTAGATGGAGATAATAGGTGGTTTGCTATTTCCCATTCAAAACAAGGACRAAGGAATGCCACAAGCCCCTTAAGTACTCACTCATGTTTTTATAAATAAAGTTTTGAACTTGAACTGGTGACACTGGTGTTTGCAGAAGGGTTAGAGGCGGATTCTCTTAGGCGGTGATCAAATGAATTACCTTCTGGAGCTGTCCATTTATCTCCATTGACTAAAAAGGAAGTCTAGTGTGCCTCACTCAGACTTATATGTCTTTTTAGACACTTATTTGGGGTAAGAATCCCATTTTTTCCTTAGGAAAATACACTGAGATCAAGACAACTGCCAAAGTGTTATTATAGCTGTGATTGTCTAGGAACATAAGCAGAAATGGATTTAGCAGAAATAATACCTTCTTTTTTTGTTGACTGGAGGTTACAGAGTGGTATATTTCTGTACCATGTGCCTCCAGCGTCAAAGGGTCAGACAAGTTATTTTATATGTTTTTAAATGTCATTGATATTATGATTCATAATACAATACTCTGTGGTCTTAATTTCCTTTAAAGCACTGAATCATACATTCCCAGATGCTACAGGAACATTAATTAATGAGGTTTATGTTAACAGACATCTTGAGAGGATTAACATGCAAAAATTAGATAACTAAGTGCATGCCATTTAGGCTTAAAGTGCAACTCCTGCTGTGTTGTGTGAAAATGTTATGCAGAAAAGCACCTGTATTCTCCATAGTGCAACAAAATAATGGGGGACTTATTAGGCTTTACTAATTTGATATACAAAGTGGCAGCTACAGGACGCATGCATTTACTGCTCTCTGCGTTTTGGCATGGAAGGCTGTTCAAAGGGAACGTGCAAAAGATGGTCTGGGAATGTTTTACTGGATATCCTGCGATCTGAGAGAAAAGAAAATGACAAATCTGGGAGGCCCTTGGCTTTTCCTCCCCTTCCCACTCTTACCTGAGCCCCTGCTGGGTACAGCCATCAGCTGATATCAAGCACAGGGTGCAGCACCCTTTTGACAGGGACAGACCTTTGGAAAAGTCCTATGGGGTGACATGTGACCAACATGCATGGGTTTGGGTCACACGGGGTCCCCGTCCTTTCAAAGCCCCAGGTCTCTCACCATTTCTACACAGTTTGGACTTGGATCAAAGTCTTTTCATGGAGCCAGGATCCTACTTTCCTCCAAATAAGTGTACCTCTTGTTTCTGCTTCCTGTCTATGAAATGGCTGGTGAGATACTTCCCTTCTGTAGCTTCATCCTCTCTGTCAGGTTACCCCTGGTCAGGTCACCAGATGATCACATTTCTCCTTAGTTACTCATCCAGCCAGAATGTTTCTTCCTGACAAGAACCTACTCTTTACTTGACTAGGGATTTCATATAAGTAGAAGATCCTGAAGATTTAACAGCTCCTTACAGTCTTCTCTGCACTGGCTTTCTTTTGAATTTCAAACCACCACAAAGGCAAAAATGAGCAAACACAGCAGACAGACCCCTCCTACACAAGCTTAAAGCTTGACAATACCTAAAGTTAACAGTGCTAAATTAAAATTCAGAAAGGGAATGTAGCTTCCCAGATCACCATGCTCAGTGGAACCCTTAAATTTATTTCACAGGGACCACTGAATTGTCAGTGGATAACTGACAGTTAGTCAGTTATCTGGTCAGGTAGTCTACAGGTCAGGTAGCAACTGACCTTATTATATTTGGACTGTGAACCCTTTGGAGCAGGAATGATCTTTTGTTCTGCATTTGTGCAGCACCTTCCAGTGTCCAGCTGCATGGTCAAAGCACCAAGTGCAACCGCTGTGCAAATAACATCACTTGGCCAAGTTATCACTAGGCTCAGTACAAATAGCCAATGGCTCCATAAATTGTCACTACCAACAGCCACAGCTATTTATTACTTCAAAACAGACCTGTTTAAGAACAGTGGTGTTTTGGATCACAATCTCTCCTCTTCCTCTCCAACAATAGCACTGTTAAAAAAGAACACTGTGTTCGTTGCTTAAACATAATGAAATGTTTTGTCCACCACACAAGGAGCTAGATCCTAAAATCTGCTCTGCTTCCTCAGGCAAAACTCCAGCAAGACAACTCAGAAAGAGCACATTGTTACTGCCATTCTGCTTGGTTTGCATTGGGGCTTTCACCAGGGAGTAGCAGGAATGGGCGTACTTCCCTAGTTATTTCCTAAAAATCCCATTTAGAAAATTTATAAGTGGAAATACTAGTTAGTTCAGATATAGTTCCCCTGTCCACTTGCAAACCCCAGTGACAAAAAAAAAAAAAAAGAATCCGAATGTCTCTCTTGCTTGTGATGTTCTATTTTTAGATACAGGCTTTGTGTTAGAAGTTCTATGGCAAGCTTGATTATATTCTCTAGTTTTATTCATATTATTCTTTTTAGTCATATTGTGTTCCTTATGGAAGCCTTAATCATAAATCCCACTGGGCTACATTCTGTGCATACTCAACCCAGAAAGACGGCCCTGCTTCAAAATAGCTTTGGATTGAAACGTGAAACAAGAGACAAAAGATTGATACAGACAAACAGATGGGAAAACACGAGCACAATACAGGGTCAGCTGAATAGGCAAGATCTCAACCCACCAGAAGCCTGAGTGTTACCAAATGCTACATTTTCACTGTTCAGACCACTGGGCTAATTTCACTCACTTATTTCTACAAAGGCAACTAGTCTCACCACCACCATCCGATTTGCCCAGTAAGCCTAGAAAAGACTGGCAGGTAGAGGGAAGAAGAGAAAATTGGAACCGAAAGATTAACATCAAATTTAACGAAGACCTAGAACTGCCTTTCCATAGAAACACTGGGGGAAGAAAACTGGCTGGTTTTCGAATGGACAAAGATGGGTCTGTGCATGGGATTATAAAATGTGTTGCCTGGTGGCAATCGGGAAATGGACTTGATGACCCAAGACTACAGTTACATATATAGTGAGTTTTTCTAGTTTTACACCCAAACTAAAAATACACAGGGGTATGTTTCAGTTCACCAAAGTGACATAAAGAAAGTAAAGGTTATTAAAAATGCAGGCTATACACAAAAATAGTTTTATGGAAAACAGAGGCCACATGTGGCTGAAAAGTATCAGCTAATTTTATGAGCAGAAATCACACTTGTATTGCAGATACACAAGCTGAACTCCTATTCCTGCAAACAAGCATATTCTTACTTGGTTCACTGAAGGAATCCCACTAAAGCAGAAGCTATTGTCTCCTTTGCCCTCTCAAAAAGGTAGTTTAACCTGCTCAGAACACTGTACTATCGCAGCTAAGTTACTTCTGGCCCAGATTTTTCTCACCATACTCTCCAAAAAGACTACTCCTATGCTTAAAGGAAGAGCTTCAGATCTCCTGCTTCCTGAAGCATTTAGAAGGCTCTACAACAGAAGTCAAAATAACAGAATAAAAGGACTCATGATCTCATGGTATTCTTGAAACTGCAAATCAAAGTCATGTAGCCCAAATTCACCTCTGGTGTGAAGAAGGAACGCAACCACCTTATTTTTGTCAATGGTTCAAAGCAGTGGAAATTTCAAACCAGTACTTAGTTGGGGAAGGAATGGCAGACCTTCGCGAGTGAAAGGGATTATCTAAATGTTAGCCGCTAGAGTGAGATGAAGAAAGAGTCACCAGCTCTTCTTCAGAGCTGAGACCCTCCTGCGCTCACTGTGGGCTGAACTCCTGCAGGGTTTGGGCTCTGCTCCTCATGCTTCAGCACACCCCACTCTGAATGTGGTCGATAGCCAGGATATGGTGGACTCTGCCTCACTGCAAATCCTCGTGCTTAGGTTGAGTATCCGCTGAGGTGTGATGTTATAGCTCAAGGAGAATTTGTGGGCTTGGTACAGAAAATTTTCCCTGCTTTGTTCAGCTAGTCAGAGTAGATAGTGTCAGGACTTTCTCCAGCAATAAAAAAAGTATAAATTCCTCCTGTGATTATGGGTATAATAGTTATCTATTCACAGAGCTGCTCATAAACACCTCTTCCTCATTCCCTCTGCCTCAGTAGCCAGTGAACTTCTTTCTAATAGCAGCAATAATAAATACCCAGGTGCTGGACCAGGCACAGCATTTCCCCAGTGCTGGCGCAGTGACTGTGTTTGGACACACACCAGCTACGGCAGAGCTGTCCTTTGCACAAGCTGTGGCCCTCAGTCGCCCAGGGGCTGTTTCGTACACTGCCGCTGCTGCCCTCATCACTTCAACGTGCTGCTTCTCCGCACTCCGATTTCTCTTGCTCCGGGACAGCACCTTCCACCCACCGGTCTCAGTGTGTTTGGGAACATGCATCAGTTGAAATCCAAAGTGGGCAACTATCAGTTAAAATCTGCATAGCCCCTGAAATGGCTGTATATACTGCAGTGCTAAAGGCCCCCATCCAGAACCCATTGAAGTCAAGAGAAAGAGTCATAATTGACTGCCATGGGTTTCGCATTTAGCTCATGAGGATTCGATTTCTAAGGCTGTTGATCTGTTGCCTTCCATGAGCACTAATTTTTCTAATGTATTTTTCAATGCAGTTCAGCTATCACTTGGATAATTTCAAATGTGCCTAGTCAGATGGATGTGCTGCATGCCATGGTCCATAAAAATGAAAGGTCAGCTATTAATTGGCCCCAGTTTAAGCTTAGTGACTTTGGAAAAGTCCCTTTCATAGCCACAATATTTAATTTATGTATAGATATACTTGGATTTATTTATTTCAACAACAAAATCCTCTGGTTTGCAGCCATTGATTTTATAAAAGAGATAATAAAAGTGTAATGAGCATAGAGATGCAAAAGTGGAAATGACACTGAGAAGGTAATAAACATTAAAATAAAAATATAAACAAGTCTATAAACCAAACCCTGGAGACATTTGCCATGTGTAATGTAACTTTTATACCTCTTACTTCATAATGCATAACTTTCAAAGAGAATTAATTTAATCCTTTTGCTAACCTTACCCAACCCCAATCAAGTAATAGGTAGTAAGAAAAACAATTATATGCACACACAGTAAGCTTTCATTTAGTTCAAGTGGTGATTCAAGTATTTTGATTGCATAATAAAGACCTGAAACCCATTTTACCAACAGCAACACTGAAACCCCAGCAACTCTGTTTTCTACATGAGACTGCCCGGACGTTTAAATCCTGCTTAAGTTTTTAAAACCGAGGTTTTACGGGATGCTTATCTGTGCTGGCCTCTCTAAATTTCATCACTTATTAGCCCTGATTCAGTAACACACTGAAAATACGGGAGCAGTCTTGCGGACGGGACTGGGCCTATGGCCAAAGTTTGCTGCCAGACCAACAACCGGCAGCGCCGGAGAGAATGACGTGGGGGTCCGAGCAGGCAGGAAGGGAAGGACCCACTGCCCCCTCGTCCATGCAGCACCACCCGCAGCAGAGGCTGCGGTTAGGGGCAGGTCAGGCTCAGCTGGTGCTAAGGCTTGGAGGGGTTCCTCTTCTCCCGAGGCTCCATTGGGCATGGCCAAGCGTCAGTCGAGCTCTTGGTAGGATGCCCAAGGAGCCCCACGCTGTCTGCGTGACACCAGGCAGGATGCACATCCTGGGACACCGCAACAGAGTTGCCAGGATAGACGCACAGGGTCAAAAAGCCCTTCTATTTATTTTTTTAAAATTTTTTTTTCGCGCACGCGCCTTTTTCACAGGCAAACACGCCAGCCTTAAGCATCTCAAGTCCAAGTCTCAGTTTCCCCACCTGTAAAATGGAAAACCAGACCCTTCACACACCATTCCAAGGCTCAGGATACAGCTATTCCTAGAGCAGACTGGGGCTTTAGGCAATGGAAGAACCACCATGATCAGAAAGTCCAGAGGCAAAAGAAGGTATATGCTGCAGAGAGCATACTTAAGAGGCTTCGAGAACCGGGAAAAATTAGATCTGTGCTAACAAAACCCTGTAGATTTTGCTGCCCTTGAGTTCTGGTGACGCGGCTGAGATACCTACAGTAGTATAAAGGGTGCAATCCTGTGAAGAGCTTCGTCGTTAGCCAAAGGCAAGATACACAGATTGATCGTTATTATGATTCGTATCAGTTTTAGTGCATCAAGGCAGTTACAAGGCAGGAATTGCAATGCCAAATCCCATCCCATGTATCTGGCTGCAAATGACAGTTGAACTTCAAAACTAATTCCCTTTTCCAGATTCTCAGCTTCTTAAGCATTTACAACTTAAATTACTTATCTCTCCATTACCTCAACCAACTTGTTGATATGTCAGATGAGGAACATGTTGGCAAATTGGCTGCAAATGTTTCTTCTCCTTCCCCTAGCATGTCCAAAACACACAGATTACGCCATCCTGAACTCACATAAACTCCCAACTGTGTTTATTTCAGAGCTGTAAAGCTGACTTGACTTTTCAAATTGATACAAGGAAATAGAAACAAATCACTTTACAGCCTCCAAGTTGGCTTCTGCTGCCCAAACATCTTTCTTTGTGCCTCAGGCCTCAACAATTCTCCACCAAATGGGTCTGAGAACAAGCCATGCCGATGAGTTAGTTCTCACACATGTCTTTTAGGGCCTTTCACACTCAGATCTTTTTCTTTTTTTTCTTTTAATTCTCAAATGTCTGGCTTTCTTTGATCATTCACATACTAAGGACCTTGCCAATGTCCATTAAACCAAATGAGATCTTCTCGAACAGTACTAGGTCAGCCTGTCCAAAAAGCTATCTTATGACGTTTTTCTCTAGTATAATCTATAATGAGAACTGTGCAAATAATTGATTTTTCATTTTAATGCTTGAACTTAAAAACTAAGAAAAAAAGATTAGCGTTGGATAAGTCTGAAACTGTTTCATTTCTCTCAAAGGAATGAAAACAAGCACACAGACACAATAAATGTTTTATTGTGGTATTTTTCCTCCTTTGAAAAATTATCGCTGAATTTAGCTAAACTAGGCTTTAAAAACATCAAAACTGTAACTCTTTGATTTTTCCCTTCCTGCATTTGATCTGTTTTATTTTCTTCTGACAAAGTACTCTGCTAAATACAGCTGTTATTTCTAGATGTGGAGTGACCTGAAACTTCTTTTTTAGCAATAAAATGCATCTTTCTCTTAAAAATATATTCTTCTACATACTGAGGGAGGGAGAGAGATAGCACAGAACGAAGCGATATTTTTACTCTTCCATGAACATTTTGGCTAGGAATTTCAAATGCTCTAAGATTGTTACTAAAATCTCTCTGGTAACTTGGGAGGTAGGTGCCGTTTCATCATCCCTAACAGCAAAAGTGGAAGAGCGAACAACGTTTCGCGGCGCGGGGAGGCAACGGGAACTCGCGGTACCCTGCCTAGAAAGCAGTATTCCCTCGTGACGGGGCAGGGAGCTCAGTCGCGGCATTTTGCTTGTACTGTAGAGGTGGAAAACATAATCCGTGGCTCAGAGGAGAAATATCTGACATCTAGGGCGACATTATTTATAGCGTGTCTTTCATTGACTGTATCACCACAGCATTTCAGCTCTTCCTAGGAACATGGGAAATCCCAGAGCGGCCTCGTGCAAGGCATTTTGTTCAGTAACAAGGACCCTTGGGTCCATCTTGACCCCAAATCTAACCCTGCCTTTGGCTCCCGATGAGGCACTCGGACTAAGGGATTCAAATCAAGTGGAAGCAGCCCTCGGCTTTGCTCTTCACAACTGGCAAACGTCAGCCAAAACCCTGGCTTTCCAATTCAACTTTTCATGACCCTCCAAAACTAATCCCAAACTTAGCACTGGCTTCAGTACAACTGGCAAATTGATATTATAACCTCGTTATGCATCCTTTAGTCTCATAAACACTACGTTACCCAAGCACTGGCTGCGGAGAAGGCACCCAAGGTCTCACAAGCCTAAGAACATGGCATTTAAATAAGGTGACTCGAGTTAGACATTTCCTCCACATGACAGCAAACTTCATTGAAACGAAATGTTGCATTTGGAGCATTACACTAGAACTAGCCCTAAATCTAGCTTTGGCTATAGATAAGGCAGATTCTTCTGTGTGAAGATTCACTGAGAGTAAAAGAAGCTGATACAAACTGTATTTTTCTTCACAGCAGTGCCAAAGTTCAGCAATAAGCTTGGATCTGCAATGCTTCCTTTCAAATCCCCTGAAAGTAATTTGAACAATAATATAGGGAATGAAAAAGGTATAAAGCATCACAGAAAACTTTAGCTTAAGGCATTCAAATAAACTGATACCAATATTCTGCATCATAGGAGTAACACATTTGAAAATAACCTTAGCCCTGTAATCACCAGTTTCACAGAAGCCATGCCTAATCTAAGCCTAGCCTGTGCTAGGAATATATATCATGCAAAAATGTGGAATAAGGCAACCAAATCAGCTGAGAGCAACACATAACTTTCCCCCACAGGATCAACAAAATACAACCCTAATCTTCATTCTGCAGCAATTCTTTTCACAACCATAACCGTATGCCAACACTAGCTTCTTACAGTAAAAGGCACACACTGATAACCAAAAATTAGGAATACAGCATTAAAAAAATGTAAAAATCCTGAACATATCTATTGTGAACAAATTTTAAGATTTCAAATATAATCCCAAGACCTGCTTCCATGTTCTTCCAAACCACTTCTGTACCTGCAACCAACCTTAAACCTCAGACAACCCAGGATGTGCCATTCAAACCAGTGCACACACGCAGCTGCGGGAATGAATGGGATTTTTTTCACATGCATGGGAATACATCACACAGAGACACTACTACCACATTTTCACCTCTTTCCACTCGAATAACAAGGTATGAATTGCAGGAACTGGCTATGACTTTGGCTCTTCTTCCTTGTTTCACAGACCCTAACTCTAACCTGTCTCCAACTCCCACTCCCTCATTCCCTTTCCTCTAGATGAGTTGAGCATTGACCAAATCCTGGCTCTCCAACCCTTCTTCTCTGGAAGCCCAACCTGAGCATGTATCCAACCCTTGGCAGGGCTATTTACAGTATTCACACTTGCAAATGAAACACAGGAGTAGGTCTGGCAAAATATGCTTACCACTCTCCCATCCCTTTCCTCACAAGCATCAGCGTTTCAGCTAGAGTAGATGCCTGCACAAATCCTAGTCTCCCTTGTCCACTGTACCATAGGCACTAACCCCACTCCCAATATTAGCTACAGACTAGGCATCCACTGGCCCCAGGTCCCACCATAGCTAAGACAAACTGTCACCTTGTAAAAACTACCCTCTGCATGAAAAAATAAATCAATAAACTGGGATGTGAAGCCTTGAATTTCACAAATCCTAACCCTGGCTCTATTTCGAAATCCACAACTCAGGTGATAAGTCTCCAGGAAACAAAATGCAGATTCTGGTGCTGGTAGAACTCCTCAACTTTTTCTTTTGTCTCTAGTTCAAATTCTCTCTTCTGCAGAAAAAAAAAGGCGGGGGGGAGGATATTTATATATATATATATATATATATATATATATATGACAATGTTTTCCATAGGAATAATATTTCCCGTCTTTCTGACAACATGCTACAAATGTCCATGTAAGGATGACTCTTCCTGTGCCTGGATACACACGTACCACTTCTCGAAGCCATAACTCCTCCATTTCATCATTTCCTGGCAAATGCCACTAGAAGCTTGGTTTGGCACCCAGTGATAACATCACCCCATATTTCTGGGGAGGGCTGAAACTGAAACTACACTTGACATAACACAGGGTGGCCTCAGAGCAAGCCAGGAACATCCCCCTTTGCCTACCCAGCTCACAAGGCACACTTACATCCTGGTGTCCAGAGTGGGTGACCTAGGAAAGGTCATCTACCTAGGACCCTAGGCATGACAGACCCTTAGATATGTCTATCTAGGTCTACAGACCCTACTTTAATGAAGCATATGTCTCCTTGGCCTCGCAAAATTGAACAACACAGGCTCAGAATCATCCGCTTTCCATCTTTGCTCTCTCCTGCTTTCCCACCCAGAGCTGATCTTTCTTTGGTTTGGCACAGTCCCACTCAGAGCCATGGTATCCCCTCCACTAGTACAGACCTAGGAGGCTTGGCATAACCTCTTATGCCCAGACAACAGTATAACCTGTCAGATGCTTTCACAGTCCAAGGGGTAGGGGACAGAGCTGCTGTCTGCTCATTGCACAGCACGAGGCAATCTGCTGAATGACAGGTACGCGGCAGAGGAATTTATCAAGGAGAAACAAGTCAAGCAAATTCCTGAGGTACAAATCTGACATGCACTCACTTGTCCAACACTGAGTTGGTTCAACAGCTCATGGCCTACACTGATGAGGGGAGGTCTGCTGCATGTCTCTGTTGACGTTGCCTAGATGCAGGGGCAGCGAGCGAGCGAGCCGACCCTGCACAAGGAGCACAGTGGCAGGCAGGCACGAGAAACCAAGAAATCTGACTGTGCTGCAGCCATCAGAGAAACAAAGACACGGGTTATAGTAAAGGAAGCGGGAGGCAACGTAGCAGGGCCACCACCAAGAGCGTGCATAGCTCCTGCTCGTGCCAGGGCAAGCTCAGTGGCAGGCAGCAAATATCTTCTGACCTGCCCCATGAACAATCTCCCTGGTGTGTCTGCTGGAAGGGTGAAAATTTCCTTTGCCCCCTCCACAAATCTACTGTTTAATAGCTTTGCCACAGCAGTCAGAGTTCCTGGACCACATGCTGCCCTTCATATTAGAATTAGGATTAAACTAATCTGTGCATTTGTTATCTGACCCTCATAGCACTCAAATTGAATTTAAAAACTTTTTGAATTTCTGATAAATAACACCTGCCTCTAATTAGAAACATCATTTATTCGGGTTTCACGTGCTTTCAACCTTATTAGATCCTTGTCACAATCCCGTGTGTGATTCGAGCATCATGCTTAAACACAAACACATTGACCACCAAAAACATGCCAAAGATGTCTTCTGATGGTAGGAGGCATATGATGTTTCAGTTATATGATATTACAGTTCCCAGAGTAGAATATCAAAACACCAGAGGAAAAAGTTCATAGCCACAAAACAAAGAACTCCACAGAAATGCGGAAGTCTTAGGAGACAGTGATTTCTCCTGAAAATCACTAATGCTATTCAGCTTTTAGCATTCCAGGTTTCCATCCTAAAAATCACACTTCATTTTATCTGTAACCTTTTATTACAGATATGTTAGACTGCATTTTTAGAAGGTTAAAGCAACATGAAATATTTTGAAAGATCTGAATTTTTTTTTTTAAAAAAAAAGCCATTTTCAAGTTTTCAAATTAGAGACTTTGGTAAAGGGGGGGGGGGTGTCATTCTGCTTTAGCAAAGCACCCCGTTTCAAAATTTCTAAATTCTCCGCAAAACAGCATTCCAGTTTTTCATCCARCTCTTTGTCTGGCTATAAATAGATATACTTAGTAACCTAGATGTGGTGTGCAGATATATGCACCGGTGGAAGGTGGTGTAGGACTGCACAGGAACGTGCACCGATTCAGTAGCCTGTAGAAACCCAACTCGCTCCTGCAGTAAACAAGCCACCATCCACTAGCAGTGCCAGGAGCAGCTTTGACATACATTAGCGCAAATCCAGAGCAGCTCCACTGAGGTTGAGGGATACGACCCTTCCCTCACTTATATTAGTGTTATTCTATTAACTACAGAGGAATAAATCCTGAGATGAAAACCAGACTCCATCAAGTAAACTCCGGACTTAAGCTGCTGCAACAAAAGGGACCCGGGGCCATGGAGCGGTGCCAGTTGCTGCCAGGAGACTCGGCAGCTCCGAAATTATTATCTGCAACTCTTGCTCCTCTCCACTTGCTCCATCTTGGGGTCTGAGGCAAAGGCCATTAACGTTACAGGAATCCCTCCATTGCATTCAGAAGGCTTAAGGCCACTTCCCCGTGTGCGAGTTTCATTCGTTTTGCTCATGAACAGCAAGATAACTACGCAGGTTTGGATATAAAACCCAGCACTCCAATTCGGCTATATTCCCGTAAGGTGCCCTACATTTCATTTTCTTCTAGTCAGTGAGTTCCAGTGCTGTTAGCAACTCGGGAAATTTGGCCTGTCGTCTATAATCTTTGAAGTGTAAACTTCAGACTCATGCAAAACGGAGAGCAGAAGTGATGAATGTATTTTCAGGTGAGTAACGCTGCAGACTTCAAAGGTTCACTGTTAAGTCTGTGAAGCTTCTTAAAGATTGTCACCTGAGTTTCTCAAAAGCTGGCTGAAAATGCGTCTGTACATCCAGATAAACGTATTCTTTGATCTGAGTGATAAAAACAACTGGTTTTCTACATGTAAACTCCTTTTTTTGTAAATGTTTATGAACTGTGGGAAATTATGTCTCTGCCAGAACTTAAAATAAAGTGATTCAATAGGTTTGCTTTACATTTACCATTCGTTACACTAACATAGCAAGAATCCCAACAGAGTTTTCAAGAAAGGTTCACGGTGTTGCAGTTACCAGGGAAACACACGATAAATTGTTGATATCTAAGAAAGAAAATCCCCATTAACTTTCTATTAAAGAACAAAAGATGTGAACTATATAGAGAAATGCCTTTATGGTTACCCTATTAAAACACTGTATGTTTTCCTTCAAATCTTAACCAAATATTGGCCAAGGTCYGACGTTTTTATTCGTTGTGAACAGCATCTAGCACTTTACAGTCTGTGGTCTACCATGCATTGTTAAAGACAGTCCAGTATCCAGCTGGTTTGGCCCAGGAATAGCAGACACCGGGTGATTGTTACCGCAGTTAAAATGTTTACAGGCRTCGTTCTGTTGGTGAGAGCTTTGATTTTTTCATGCTATGCTAGCAAAACCCGTGGTGTAACTTGCATCAAAATAAAGTTCTTTTGCCAATCCCTATGATTCGTACGGGGTACCAAATCCAAGTGGGAGGGTTTATGGCTATAGCTACCAACTAACTCTTTATACTATAGACAAGGTCTTTGAGTGTRCACCTATGATATTAGTATTTTAGTTTGGACCTGGAGCACACTTTTGAAATGGATCTTCCAATTGTCTCTTACCACGCTTCTGTTCACACCCCAGAGTGGTCTCAGACCATGCAAAGTGGATTTCTTTTGGATGAAACTAAACCAAAAGGTATGGTCTGGAAGTGAAGCTAACATACTCCAACCACTCATGATATTAAGCCACGTGAACCAGATTAGAGCTAGTTTCAAATAAAAGAGAAAGCACTTATAGCATGAACATCATAGCTGCTTCACTCAACAGCTCCGCTCATACTGGGCTGCTCTCCTTGCTAAAGGTGAATTTAGCCTGACACTTTTCCCCTTCTCTATTTCCCCTTTGCATTACGTGGAACTGGCCTTGGTCTAAAATAAAGTGTTACACGTCACAGACCACATTGGCCTCAGCAGATCAGTGATAGAGACGTGGATCCTTCAACGCCACCTTGCCCTCCATGCTCCAGGAGTGAGAACACCGCATGCCTTCACCTAAGCAGCTGCACTGAGATATCAGAAGACTTCCTTGTTCACATCTGCCTCTGCAGATCAGAAGGCCGGTTTAAGAAGTTATCACTCTCAGCTGTGAACCACCACCTCTCAGAGGGAGGTAATGACCCCTAGCTCAGCCTTTGGAACTGGCCACAAGAGCTGCTCCTACCTCATTACAACACTAACAGGCTGCCAAAAATCATATCTTGAGCAGCAAATAAGACCCAAAACCACAGCGGCAGCTAAGAAGGATCATTCTCATTTAATAGGTGGCCCAGAGGTAGGAAGGGATGTTCAGCAGCTGACTTCCCCAAGTTTCCACTGCGAATTAACAAGACAGCAGAGCTGTCTTCTAGTCTCTTGCTCCATTATTCTCAGATTGCCACTTTGGGGATTAAGGCATTAATATTGTTGGAGCTGGTGCTGGGACATCAATGCTTTGTCTCACAGAAGAGAATTTTTAAAGATATTTCTGGCAAATGGAGTCAGAATTATGGGTTGGGTGGATGTGGAATGAGAGAGAGAGTGAAGACTGGCTCTGAAAGTGAAGACAGCAGCTCATGGTCAACATGAGGGCTACAATCAAAATGAATTTTGGGAAGACGGTGCTACAACAGGGCAGAGATGACCATCAAGACCACAAAGACAGATGTGGTGCTAAAGGAGAAGTGATATGATGAGAGCCTAAGTGAGAGCTTTAGCTGCTTGGTTCAATAGAAAATATTTTCTTTGGAAAGACATCACACACAGAACCTGCAAGATTTAGACACAGCCTGGATGTGAGGCTCTAGACTGAGCTGAAAGAAAAGCAAGAGCTACATGTGGGGCAGACAGGATGGGGATGGTGACAGATGGGAAAGGAAAAACATACTGAGCCCAAGAGCACTCACTCTGGAGACTAGCGGTAGGGCTTTTCTTTGGCATGTCCATGGACACATCCCTACTCCCGAACAGACAAGGTGGCCTTCTGAAAATCTCTCTTACCTCTCCTGCCAGTTCTCCAGCTAAAGTGCAAAGTGCCTGTCTCTTCTTTTGTAAGAAAAGGCTAGTCCTGCTTATAGTCACGTCTCTGAGGCCATAATCCTTTAAAGGAAGGCTGATTACAGGGAAATTGAACTCTCTTTGAAGGCATGGCACAGGTCCCACTCCCCTTCTCAGCCCCTAGGTTATTTTGCTGGCTCCTCTGAACACCCAGCTTCTAGGGCATCTTAACAGAGCTGGGGCACTACTCCAGCTAGAGGTTAGACATCATGCAGCTTCCCACTGTGGATTTAGCCTTAGCTTTTAATCAGTTTCATCAAAATGTAAAATAATGGAATAAAAGTCTCATTTGAGTCAGCTGGACCAAAAGGTTGATCTGTTTTCTTTTTCCTCTCCTCAATTTTATTTTTACTGGTCTATTTCTTAAATTCATTCCTAAAACAAGCAGACCTTTTTTGTTTCCATTTGCAAAGGATGAAAAAAAAAAAAGAGTGAGACACACACAAAGCCAAAAAGAAACAGAGAATCCAAGTGGAGAGGTATGTGTTATTGGACAAGTGTTTAATTTATGGAACTTGGCCCGCAGAACAAGAGTTTGAATTGTACTTCAATAAGTGAAGCTCTTAGAATAAATGTGGCTTGTAAAGTTGTTTTACAGTCTGCTTTGCAGAGCAGCCAACACCTCATGGAAACCTTTGAAAAACATTCTGTTTAGAAGCGATGGTGTTTATATTTCATATTTTCTCTATTTGTTTTCCCCTCTGGTTTTATAAGTGAAACCATATGCAGAAAAACAGGATTTTTGAGTCTTAAAATATCTACCTGGGCTGACTACTTTTATTATTAAAAAAACAGTTCACATTTTGAAAATTCTTTATATATTAGGCACTTGGTTCAAACACTAACTTGCCCTTGTTTGATTCCCCAGCCACCTACAGATATCCTGAATGATCTTTGGATAGTCACTTAGCTGGGATTCATCTCCCCTCTCCCTAGGTATATGCAGTGCAGCTGTCTACATCTAAGCTGGCTGATTATTTTTCCCACACTATAGACAACAAATGCAACAGAGTTTAGGACATGATTCCTCTGCGCAGGATGAGATGGGATGAATCATGCTCTAGACCTGTCTATTGACCGGCTCTCCATTGACTATGGTGGGGGTCTGGATAAGTTGCTCAGATACAGACACCCAGACTGGAGATACCCTTGTTGTGTCAGATAGATCCCATCCGAGTCTCTCTGCGTAGCCAAAGGAACGGGACAGACACTTCTGGAAGGAAATTTATCCCACCTTGAGAACGACGACGGACATACCTGGGTGAACTGCCCCAGAGACAATACCCATCTCTCTACGCTGACCGTAGAGAGCGCCAAAACTGTAAGCCTTTAGATGGCTAATGAGAATTGAGAGGAAGCCCGCTCTACCAAGATCATTTAGGAGACCTGTGGTAAAGCAGGAAGTCAAACCCTCCTTCTCCACGGTCACACGCACATATACATTTATGTACAATCCATACATAAACTCACCATCTCACCAAGAGGCTAGGACAATCCAGCCAATAGACTTTGTGCCTCCCTTTGTCAGACTGGGAGATACTGCTGCAACGGAGGGGACAGAAGAAGCAGTACAGAAAAGTATCTCCTTGGAGCTAAGCACAGTATTGCATTACATAGAATACAGATTGAAAAGGAAGATACGGAAAGGCTCCAAGACCACATCATAAAAGCCAAGTATCTAAATTAGGATGTAAGAGTCATATTTAGCCACGTAAGTTAAATTGCCCCGATTGCTAACTCTGTTGTGTGGTAGTTGTGTTTATACAGATATGACAGAACTGCCTTGGAACGTGGGTTCATTTAATGCCTGTGATAGGAAATAAGTTTATTTGGGTATTTTGTTTCTTTCGGGTGGATTTGGTTTTTTATTTAAAAGTCTGTGGCTAAGCATTTATTTATTTTTTTTACCTGCTTTCTGCAACTGTATTACATTCAGCTTCGGTGACTATTTCGAAATGCCCTACTTCGTTCATTTATTTTCAGTGTCACGGGCTGATCCCTGGTAGAACCTTGCTCAGTAAAATCATTACGACTCAGCCAAGCATTCTATCACCATCCCGAAGTTTTGCCCTCTAGCTGTACACTATATTTCTTTACAGATTTCTTTTCTATTTCTTTATGGTCTGCTCTGAGAGCAACGTGCTTTTACAAAATGTTTCTTTTCAAGTCCCTATGAGGCCACATCCCTTGAAGTCAAAACTTTTTCTGATCACCTCTATGCTTTCAGCCTTCCCAGCTCCCCTGCTGATTTCTTTTAATCTCCATGTCCTGGAGTCAGGTGATACCATGGGACTCACATTAAAAAATAAGAACTGAAGTTTCTAGCCTGGGTGATTGCATGGGAAAGCTACCAAACACGACGACAAAAGACTCATATCCTGAAAATGAACATAGAAACCCAGGACTTGTTTAAATATCTTGTAATTTTAAAGCCAGGATTTTCACTCTGAGGAGGGAGGTTAAAGCACAGGCTTGCAATACTGGGAAAGGAGTAAAGAACGA
The DNA here is from genome assembly GCF_003343035.1 of Apteryx rowi. NCBI lineage: Eukaryota > Metazoa > Chordata > Aves > Apterygiformes > Apterygidae > Apteryx > Apteryx rowi. Next base: position 2,509,001 of record NW_020451171.1, read on the forward strand.
TTGCCCAGGCTTGGCTTCAGATACCTTAGTTTAAGGCTAAGCTGCCTATACAAACAGTAGAGAGAGTATGAGTTTAGAGCCATAGCTCCAGGCACATTTTCTCTGGTGGAAAAGCTGGTTTAAGTTTCACACATCACCCACCTCCCTGGTCACACATCATCCCGCTGTCCATGGCCCACTCAGCTGTATTGTTATTTTTTGTGGGGCCGTACAATAAGCCAGATCGCTGCAGGAAGACAGGTGAAAGCTGTCCTCCAGCCTCCCTCCACAAAATTTAAAATAGAGTCATGGCCCAGCACTGCATTGGTCAACTGATGGAGGGTACAAACTGCAGGTCAGGGGAAGTGGGAACTGCAGAGTTTTCTACCATACAACGTTAACATAAGAGCTCCTCGGTCTCCCTAGGCTTCAAGCACTTCTTTAGGGTGTGTTACAAGGTTACCCAATGAACATTTTCTCTAGGAACACAAGCCAGAGTTAAGACCTCTAGGAGGCCTAAATTCAAATCTCTGTGCTATCATTATCCCGCATACCAGAGTGCTATACCAGTAGTCTATTTGGAAATGCATGGGCACAGGTGGGTCTAGAGACGGGCCCAAACCACCAGGTATTACACTGCAGCCTGAGAAATGTTCATACGAAGCAGGACAGCTCATTACCACACTCATGAATCAGTGTTTGCTGACAAAACACCCTTTTCTCAAGAAATTCCCCATCAGTCCTAGGTGTGCCATAAGTGATTCAGGCTCTCATTAGCCCTAATTAGCTAATTGTTCAAATGATTTCTCTATTATTCGCAGCATATGAAGTCTGCGCCACAGAGCACAAGCCTATCAACTGGCAGGTGCTCACTGCAAAGAAACAGTGTCTTTCCAGGGTGACGTTCCTGCAGAGATCACTGTGCCCCTCAGAGCCCTGCTCCTCTGGCTGTTTGACCCCTTGAGCCTCTCTGCTGCAGGGCCCTATGATTCACCACCATGGTAGCACTGAGCATTTCAGCATCCCCATATCTCTTTTGCACGTTTTCTCTCCGTAAAAAGTTGGTAATTCTTCAGCTATCTCCTCTAGTTCCACCCCAGGTTGCTTTCCTGTCTGGGGTGGGTTAGCTTGCTCTCTTCTACACAGAGATTTTGTTCCCTTCTCATCTGTAGGGAGATAGCAAACAGGAATCATAGGAGAAGAGTATATTTTTTCTTAGCCCTAGAGCTTTGGTGCCCTTCTTGATGCAGATTACAGGCCTGTTACAGATGGCTCAATGATTTAAAGCACTAGCCTGGGACTCCAGATCCCTCTTCCATAAACTTCAAGGTTGACCTTGGCAAAATCTTTTAGGCTGGACTGTCTCTCACCTAAAAATAGCTATCTAAAAGCTCAGCAACCAGGCTCCCTCTATAGGCAGTGGAAAGAGAGAGGCATCCCCTTGTTCATACCCAAGATAGGTGTATAAGGAAAAAAGAAAAAAAAAAAAAAAGACATGACTCACTCTCCAGAGGCGCTAACCTTTCTCTATATTGACTGTGAAGGGCTCTCATGTGACTGCTTTGCACTGCACACCTAGAAGTTAAATTATGTGAGAAAGGGCCAGAATTTTAAAATTATATAGGTCCCACATCTCAGTTTCAGTGGGAATTAGGCAGTCTTGTAAATCTGGGCTTTAGAAGCTTTGCAGTGATGTTTCTGCTTTGACAGAACAGTAATTTTTCCTAGTGAGGATTAGAAGGACCGCAAGATGTTCAGATGCTATGAAGACACAGACACAACCATTTGGTATTTATTCTCCCCGTTGATTACAGCTGCACTGTGCTGCTGGTGGTGAATATCGTTCACAACAAAGGGGCCACTACCTTTCGTTGTGAATGTGTCCCCATGACTGGCAATCCCATGAGATGTCCCAGCCTCCTTTGTGTGGATCCCACAGCAGCTGTCCAAGCCCACCCTGCGTTATACCCTTAAACTCTTTGGAGAAGTGTCCTGGAAGAAGCATGAGCAAACAAACAAAACAGGCAATACTGAAGAAATATCTCTGATAACAGCAACATCAGTGAAACGTTACGTAGAGTAAGGGTTTTGGAGAGGAAACGACCCCTGTGACACCCTCTCCATGTGCTTGCCTGAGCCTTACTCTGGAGTCTCTTCCCTGCTCGTGCTGCTGACCTCCCATGCCTGTGTCCCTCCCAACAAACATGAGGTGTTTGCCTGACGCACCCAGGTTGAGTTTTTGCCCATTTTCCTCTACAGTCATCGGAAAGGATGGGAACTTCCAGAAGCAATTTGGGGCTGAGGTCAGTTGAATACCACCTGAAGGTGCCTAAATCCACACTGACTACCAGGAAGCCCAGGGCAATGGCACATCTTACACAGCCAAGTGTTTACAAGATGAATCCAGGCACAAATGCTCGATTCCCCAGTGGGACCTGGTCTCTTCCTATCTCACAGGGATGTAGACTCAGAATATTTGACCATGAGCAAATTCCCTCAGCCTAAAAGAGGCAGAGGAGGAGAAAGGAGACTCCTGCTCAGTATTCCCTACACTGATATCCTCCTGGCTGCAAAAGCAGCCTTTCAGAGCCACAAGCAGCTAGCCAGAAATGACAGTCACCAAGGCTGCTCTAAACTGACCAGTGATTTGACTCAGCCGCTGGCCAGAACCAGATTACAGATAGCAAAAAGAAGAAAAAGCCACCACCTTCCTCTTTTGCTCTTCTCTTGCTCCTGCACTAAGTGCAGCTGGGCAGAACCTGGGAACCTGCCTTGCTCAGGACCACACAAGACATCAGTAGCAGAAGAGGAGCTAAGTTTGGTGGTGTCTACTCCTTGTCTAACCACATTCATTATTTATTACAAATATAGAAGGCTCATTGCCTTCTATAATCTGCCACCCCCTTAGGATCAAGTGAACTGAGCACAGGTTTGGTTGACTTTTTACAGGTACACCTAATTCCCTTGCTTGCCAGTACATCCAGCCCAAGGCTGATGCTTGTGCACAAGGTCATTACAAAGACTCTTGCTGCGGTAGGGACAAGCTGCCGGCAGAGAGAGCCAAAGCACTAGAGAACAAGAGCTGCGCGATGCATTTCCAGGGCTGCACTGAACACTGTGCTTCCAGCAGTGAACGGAAAACCTCTGGTGATGTTCAAGAGCCCTCTTATTTGGGCATCCAGAACCACAGATATTTTTACTACCTGTCTGCCAGCGTTCCTCCTCGCAAAATATCCTTCCCTCCCGCCAGGCATCCCTCCTCACACTGCCCACCTGCTGCTACAGGCTTTACACTGACAGCCAGCCTGTCCGAGCTACCAGAAACCAGGCTCCCACCAGAAGGTGGTGCCCATATTACACGAAACACAGAGCAAGCTCTCTGCAACAYGGTCCACTTTTGTTCAACACCTGGAAAGGGAGCCACACAGCTCTAAAACAATCAAAGTAAAACCACAAAGCAGCTGATGCCAGACTCCCCTGGCAAGTGCAATAGCCTTTTTGCAAAAAATAACCTGCAGCGTAGCTCATCGGGGTGCAGCGCAGTGTATTTCATCTTAAGGGTTTATGCCTTAATGAGCTTTTTAGTGAATAGAGCTCTGCAATTGCAATTAGGAATTTAATAATCCTGTGATGCTGCCTGGACATTCACCTGCTAATTAAAGAGCATACAGCCATGAATCCATTTGGATCATCTTTGTCCAGAGCCACATTTGGATGTGGATTTCAGCACAATACTTTGCTGCTACCACAGTTTGCTCTTGATGGTCAAAAGCAGATGCGAAACACGGAGCCAGGGGAGGCCATAGATTTGCTGTGATATATGAGAGCACTGACTCAGAATTAAGAGGAATGCAGGCTCTGGCCTCTCCTCTGGTATTTTCTCATCTCCTGCTGTCCGCTGCTGTACTGGCAACTTGTGTTACATCCCTCAGGCTCTCTCCTAGCTGAATCGCAGCAAGCTCCCTCCTCAGCATCAGCGATAGCAGCCGTACCTGGCCAAGCGGCACTGGTCAGCATGCAGGTAGCAGTCAGCTGTGTGGCAGATATACATCTGGGTCATGTCCAGACCCTAATCTCCAAAAGCAGACACAATAGAAGCAGGCACACTGCTGCCATGGGCCGTAGCACACACGGCTCCTGGCAGTGGTTCAGGCAGGGTCATGGCCATGTGCACATCCCTTCTCTAGTGAATCGTCCCTTCCTTGACTAAGGACATCATCATGGGGCTCTAAACTACAGCAGAAACTAGTCAGGCATAACCAAAAAGGTTTTCTAATGCACAGGCTTCATGGTTTACAGTTCCTGCTTCAGCCTGAAGAGATGGAGCTTGGAGAAATTGTTGTTGCTGAATGTCCTAGTGAGAGAAAGCTGTATGCGGAGAAGAAGCCAAGAGCCCAGGACCTGCTGCAGAGAAGTGGAAAGCAAATCCATCAACTTTTTGGATATCTCACAGGAGAAATGAAAGAGTGTGGAGACTGGATGAAAGGTAAGCACAGGGCTTGTGTTTGGGGCTCTCCAGGTAGGAACAGCCAGCAGGGATCATCTGTCAGCACTTTCTAACACAGCGAGCGGTACAGTCAGAGCTCACTGGGAACTTCTGCCTTCTCAGCCCAAATCATTTTATTCTCAGAAAGGGAATCCTACTGCATCCTCTTGCCCTTACCATGACCGCTCACATAGTTCAGCGGAGAGAAAAGAAATTTTTTACACTTAATCAATCATGTGTCATTAGCATCATGTTTCTTATAGCCGTGTCCTGCATTACACACCAGGGCTGGGGAGTTGGTTTCATTTGTAAATGCTTTGGATCAATGAGTGTCCTCTCATCCATGTGTGGGCTGACAGCGGGGACTTGACTCCCGATTGTGCAGGGAAATGCTCTTGTATTACCAGCCTTGGGGGAACAATAAGCACTGTGGGTGTTATGTAGCTAAAAAATACAAAGCAAGTACTGATCTCCAAGTTTTACTGTCCAGACAGGAACAATACATGACCAGATGGCCTGTGTTATCCAGCATTATCAGGGATATGGAGCTTTGAGAGGCTGTTTAAGACTGTGGGTCCTCTATCAAGACTGGGTGCATTAACAGTACAACTCCAACAACAGAAGAGAAATAAGAGACGGTTGCATACCACCTGCCTACGCAGTGGCTATCCCTGGCGAGGAGGCAGCCAAGATGTCCCCAGGCAGGGAGCTTGGCCAGCCCGCAATGCAATCCCCAGCCACTGGAGGATTTCTCCTCCTGCTTTCTCTTTACTCCAGGTGTCCACAGTTGGTAGACAGCTTTTGCTACTCAATGTTCTGAGAAGTCTCCTGCCCCCCCCCTACTAGTTATATTTGAATACTTATAGTTAATACTTGTGTCTGAAACCAATAGCGCTGCTGATACATTTCATAGCTCAACACCATACATCAGTAAAAATTATTTCAAATGAGCCCAGTCCTTTTTCCCCTTCTGAGGGGCACATTCCTCCCTCATTGTACCTGTCCAGTTCCCCAACAACACAGCGCCTGGGGGAAGCTTGCTAAGCAGTCCCTTAGCTAGCACCCAGCCCTGGGTGATGCTGAGGAGTCCAGCTACCAGAATGGCACCCACCTCTTCAAAGCTCCTCTATCCAGGCTACTGTCCTCAGAAAACAAGACTGGAGACTCCAGAACAAATACAACATAGAAAGGAAGTGGAAGAGAAGGGAGGGTTGTTATTAGAAATAAGAGGCTGCACAGATTAAGAAGTAGTCTGACACTTTGTGCCATGCCCAATTAATAATTTAGTCAACAATACATTATTAATGTAGCTGAGTAATTCAATTAATTTTAATATTTAAGAACATGAATGAAAGATGCACATATTGCATGAACAGGTGCTATATTACGTGCAAACAGAGCTTCTTTCTCATTCAAATATTCTTAGTGTGCATAATAACACACAGCGATACAAAAATGGTTACACGCTTCCCAGAAGCGTGGTGCTAAGAGACCTCAAGTCAATTTGCAATAGAAGAAACAGCAGTAAGGAGTTATTGCAGTGCTGCTGAGACCCTTCTCTGCACACTGAAATCATGAGGAACACCACAGCTAGATAACGTCCAACAGGCAGCCCCCAGCCCTGCATACTTCCCACCGCCCTTATGCACTCACCCAAGTACTCGAGTTCAGCACCCATTTGCCTCTGCTCTGTCCGGATTCAATGGTCTTCTCTGGAGAGCAATTCCCATCTCGTATAGGCCAAGCTGCCTCTTTCCATTGAGTACAGTCAGAACTGTAACTATTCTCTTAATTTAGGTTCTTCAGTTCCTGAAGTCCATTTTTAGGGAAGGAAACACCTTTACCAGTCTGACCCCATCTCCTATACATGATGTGCCTCAATGTTCTGAGTCTCTAGCTTTCTCCCTAACAGTAGAAGTGTCTTCTTTTCATATTTCCCTATACATACACAAACTAGTTTCAGTCTTTGCCTAAGTCCCTCTGTGCAGCTGAATTATACACAGAAGTGGGTCTGCTTCCTCATTAAATTTATAGCAGAATCTTATGCAATCTACCAAGCAAGAAAGACTATTTTTGACCACCATAAATAAACCAATTTTTTTAATCCCTCCACAAACTTCATAGCGGTGCCCCATCCATCCCTGTTAGCCTTTCAAGTGCCAGATGCAAAATATGTTCAGACAGTAATAAATCAGAGACCAGTTTTACAGTCCTGTTGATACACTGCCTCTATTCTGCAGCCAGCAAGTGACTGTAAAGCCGAGTGTGCTTTGAGTGCTGCAACGATGTCTTATCTCTAGGCTTTTTATTTGATCTCCTTCAGACAAACCCCTAATGGTTCAGCTCGTGGACTGGATCTTGCGAGGGACCTCTCAAGTGATGTTTGTTAACAACCCTCTCAGCGGGATCATCATTTTAGTGGGGCTTTTCATCCAGAATCCCTGGTGGACGATCACAGGCTGTACTGGGACGGCCGTTTCGACATTAACAGCCCTGACCCTCAGTCAGGACAGGTAGGTGGTACTTGGAACAGGGTGCTTAATAAAAATTGGTCATTACATTATCACAGACATATCAATGGGTTGCAGCCCCGTGTTTGTGTAGCTTTGCTCTCCAGGGGTCGGTGGGCAGATAGGCCAGGGTGGCTTGGCTGTGCACACAACAGCACCATGCAGCTCCCTTCCCGCCCCGCGGGTCTCTGACACGCGCAGGTCAGCTCTGTTTCTGAGTCCTTCCACAGCTGCACCTGGGGCATCCTCATCCAAGAGGAGACCTCACACAGGTTTGGGCAAACCCCCAAGTTAGCTGTGTTCCCACCCATCATGTCCACCCACTCACATGGTGAGTTAGGTAGGAGACTCCGCTTTGGGGGAAATGGTGGCGGTTTTAGTCATGAGCTAGGCACCCAGTGACCAAACACTGTCAGGGCCTAGGCTAGGGAACAGCCAGCTGAGATAAACAGGGGAAGCACTGAACTCAACACGTCTCCAGCACTGGGTCACACATCTCGCTCTGCCTCAACATGTCCTCTACTACCCCACTGCAGTACCTCAGGCCCCCACAGCATCCCTACTGCCCACCACACAATGCTTTCAGCACCCTACAATGTCCCTTACAGACTTCTAAATGTCCCCACATGCCCCACAGCATCTCCCCTATCCTTCACAACACCTCCAGCTCCTCAGATGTCCCCCACAACCCCATGCACATACAGGCACACACTCTGCTCCATGTTGCTCCAGCAAAGCCAACTGTGACTTCTTGGTTCCTCTTCTCTCTCAGTCATTGACTCTTGAAAGAGTTTTTGTTCCTAAAGAAGGGAGATTTGCAGGTGCAGACTTGAGAGGTTTTTTTTGATTTCTCTTTTCCTGCTTGTCTCCTGTTTTAAGACTCCATGGGTTATTCCAACTAATCCAAGCTAAGGAGGTCTTGCAATCCCCTCTGTTTAGTGTCCCTTCCCTTGGGCTGGAAGAGGCAGACAGTGGCACCTTCACAGTGTCAGGCACAGAAGTCCCCAAGTGCCATGTTCACAGCTAAAAGCCATCAGACCAGCTTATGGATGGCACGGAGGTAGTTAGGTGAGGACAGCACTGTGATTCCAGTCCTAGGGTCCCTGAGGAACTGGCATGTCATGATAGCTGACTGTAGCTGTGAGAGCAGACAGTTATACCTCTCTGGTTACCATTAGGATATGTTATCATTTCAATCCCACAGGTTCTCCGGGTCACTCCAGATACCCCATCACCATTCAACAGGCTCCAAATTATGCCTTTCACTCCCCAGTGTGGGTTGAGCATACAGCAGCTACCTCACTGCTTTTCCACCCTTTCCCTATGGTCCCTTTACCAGGAGCAGGGCACTTGGAAATTGCATTTCAGCAAGTCCCTGGGACAGGTCACCTTCAGCAAAGCTTACTTCCTTGCACATATTCCTTTCAATCGCAGGTCAGCCATTGCAGCAGGGCTGTACGGCTATAACGGGCTCTTGGTGGGACTGCTCATGGCCGTCTACTCTGACAAAGGGAATTACTACTGGTGGCTTCTACCTCCTGTGGGGGTTATATCCATGGCCTGGTAAGTGTCACTTCTCTTTGCCCTGAGCACCAGTCACTGCTCCTCTAGTGACAATTTCTCAGAGAATGAGGATTCCAATATACTCAGCTTACACATATTGCGGGTCCTCTCTGCCCAGTCCCCTACAACAGCACCACTAAAATGATCCCCTTCTGTGGGCTGTGGCACAGCTTCTGCTGCTCCACTGTGGAGCTGGAAAGAGCATTGGTCAATGCACAGAGCTTGAAGGGCTTCAGCACGAGGCTGAGCGAACACACAACACCGATTACAGCACATGGACAAAGCTGCCCTACTTCACTCTGCAGATGCCCCTCGTCAGTAGGCCATGTTCAGGGTGGCTGAAATTGTGCCCAACACAAATGGTTCTTACATATCCAGGTGCTGAACTGACCTGGTGCTTTCCCTCCAGCTGAACTGTATCTTCCCCATCTTAGATACGCAACTAGTCATGAGCCGAATGAATTCCTCCAACTAACCGAGTGCCAGACAAGGTCCTTTTAAGATCAAGTTGACCATTTACAAATACAGACCTTAACAGCACTGCAGAATCCACCTAACAGCCTTAATTGAAATTAATTCAAGGTTTACATTTTAACCATTGTTAGTGATAAGAAAAATCATTATTGCATTTCACCACTTCTAAAATAAGATTTCTTCGTATTTTATTTCTTTAGTCACTCTGAATGAAGGTCATTTTGCAACAGCCTCTCAAAACCCAGAACATGTTGCAAGAATGTTTAGTCTGTCTTGTCTGCCAAAATTCCTTGAGGCTTTTTTATTCAGACTTTTTTTTTTAAGTTCGTAAAACTCAGGGGGAGAGCTGAAAGATTTTAAAATTAGACATTTCAGTGATTTTTTTTCCAAATGATACTTTGAATTTCAAGTTTAAAAGCCAGCATTTTTGAAATTTTTTCTTTTTTTTTTTTCTCCTGACAAGATGTATAGCTGGCAGAAATTATGTATTTCAACAGAGAAAATAGGACACCACTTTCACAGAAGTGTTGACTTTTTTCTACAGCTAAAAGCAAGGAAATCTGTAAACTGATCTGGAAACTGAACTTGTCATAAAAGAATAGGCTTCATCTGAGATTATACAGGGAGAACAAAGCATTTTCTCACTGATAGTATCAACACAACAGGACACAAGATGTTGCTTTTGAAATGCCAAATAGTTTGTTTTTTTAATCAGAAACAGCTTACGACCTTCTAGGACTCAAACCCAGCTTCTTGAAAAATGTATTCAAGTCTAATTTTAAGTGTGCAATGTCCACTCCTACTTGGAGGTTGACCGTAAGAGCTGCACATCAGGGAAGCTCAGCTGAAATCAACAGAACATGGTCCACTTCCATCAAGGACAGGACCTGGCTTTTCATCCCATCCCACACGCTTTCTGAGCCCCACAAGAACCAGATAATACCTTGTCAATATGCTCCCAGAAAGGCCATTCATGCAGGACACCCACTTCAACCAGAAATAGGGCAGTCTGGAAGTCTCCTGAGGAAAGCAGATCTTGTGAAATGTATATCCCAGTTTCTACAGCCGGGACCTTTGGGCAAAGCCATATACAGCATTTCAAATGCTTCTGAGCATTTCTTTGATCTCTAAATCATTTGAGGGTCACCCCAAGTACTTTACATACTAAATAGACTCGGTCATGTTTCTTAAGAAGGAAGCTCAGTTTACAGAAAATTCCATATTAATTTAGAAGTACTGTGCAGTGTACAGTAACATCATGAGCTTATGACCAATATCGCAGGATGCTTTGCCCCTGTAACCACTACAAACAACTCTTTTTCTTTTCAGTCCAGTCCTGTCCAGTGCTTTGGCATCAGTCTTCAGTAAATGGGACCTTCCTGTTTTCACTCTGCCTTTCAATATTGCAGTAACTTTGTATTTGGCAGCCACAGGACACTACAACCCCTTCTTTCCTACAACCCTCATCCAGCCTGTAACATCAGCACCCAACATCACCTGGTCTGCAATCAACGTGCCCCTGGTAAGCTTCCCTGCAACACCAAATTTACCTTATTTCATTAAAAAGGTGAGCGTGAAGGCATTCAGCTCTGGATATCAACTTTGCATGGGTCAGAGTGAGCATACGATATGCACAACCAGTAACAACTCACAGAAACAAACCAGGTCAGTCCTTAACAAATAACACTGCTGTAACAGACCCAGTGGCAGCCTTGGCTGATGCCCCAGAAAGGCTGATAGAGCCTGGCAGAGCAGAGATCTTGGACCTCTCACTCTACCTAGAGTTGGACTGTCCCAAAATAAGTCTCAAGTGATGTTGATACAGAAACACAGTACAAAAGCACATCTGGATACACGCTCCAGCTGTCCAGATGTGGTTAAAGGGACATCAGCAATACAGTCAGTGACAAAAAGAGGAAAGAAACACCATGGTCCCAGAGGGACTCATTTACACCCAGTCGCCTCAGTCCAGCTCTGGCACTGGAAGGGGCCTTGTTACAGAAGTAAAATACACACTCCCAAAGTAAATTCACACTCCCAAAGCAGCCTCAGGGGAACTTTAGTGAAGAAGAAAAACTATAACTTTTCTAGGCAGGAATTCTATGGTGGGGCTGGCTGATTTGAGTTAATTTGTACCACCATGACCTCCTTATGCTCTAGCCTTTAGCCAAARGGGTTTGCAGCACCTCCTGTTTACATACTTCCTATATAGTAGTTTTTTCTTCCTATCCTTTATTTCTTGGCTGAACACACACTAGAATCACAAGCAAGGCTGCTCTCCAGCTTCATATTCAAAAGAACCATCTGTTAGCCCAGAAGTTATTCAGGTATGTTAGGAGCTATACTGGGGTTACCCACTTATCTCCTATGTCATTGTTAGATGATCACATACTTCACGTACTCAGCTGCACCTCCTCTCTGATAAAGCCATCTTGTTCAATAGCAACACAATAAAGCTTTTTTTTTTTTCCCCCTCCTGAGTCTTTTCAAGTCAGCCTGATCAGCTGCATTTATTTGAAACTTTGAGGAATCACTGTAATATATGCCAAATTCTAGGATTATTGGACTAAAGTCCCTTCTAGAGCAAAACTATTCAGTCCCAGAAAGAGCTGAGACTGGAAAAATAGCGTACCACAATTCTGGTATCTTCTTCATACCATAACACACTCAGGACCAAGAGCCAGGAGAGACCATTAGAATCCCTAAGACGGACTTAATGAATAGTTTTTGCAGGCCTTCATTTTTACAGAGATATTTTCCTGAGCTGATCCCTTTCCTGCTTTCACTTTCTCAAAAAAAGAACCATATTACCACATTCCAGAAGAAAGGTCAGTCTGTCTTGGACTGATGAAGTTCAGACCAAACAGTGCACTAACTCCGCTTTGAAGAACATGTGTGCCCACATTCACCTGACAGTCCCAGGTTTACTTCCTTCCTAACCGATAGCTTTGACAAAATAACGGCTGTGTCCTCCTGAGTACAGTGATACCCTAACGTGCCCTTTTCCACTGGATGCTGCAGCTCTTGCAATCCATTCCGGTCGGTGTTGGTCAAGTATACGGTTGTGAAAACCCTTGGACTGGAGGMATCTTCCTCGTTGCTTTACTTATCTCCTCTCCACTGATTTGCTTACATGCTGCAATTGGATCAACAGTAGGGATGCTGGCAGGTAAGAAAGAGTATTTACTAAAGGCATTTTTGTATCTAGAATATCTTCAGTCAAGTCATTATATAACTCTGTCCAGACTTCACACTTCCATAGCTTTCATACTTGGGTCTCCACTCCATCTTTGAAACTGCCTGTAAATTGGAAGYCTTAGTGAAGGTTACCCAACATGGTGAAGGCAAGAATCAAAGAAGTTTTTTTTTTTTAAGTTCCGAATTTGTTACTAGGCTTTGCAACTCATGCAGGTGGTTTCTTCCACCCTGCTTACTCCTACTATTAGGGGTGATGAATCCCACAGAGATAAAGAAACCTAGAAAAATAACTCCACTGATCTCTTGCCACCACAAGCATGCAGATGTCTGCCTCAGAGCTGATCAGTCAGATCAGCTTCTTCTAGGATGCATTTTGTCCTCTCCTGCTGTAGACATTAAAAAAAAAAAAAAAGTTAAATGAATACTATCCAAAAAGGTCTGTCTCTCCACTAAYCAGAGAAACAACCTTAAGTTGAGAGAATCTGACCCTTGAAGTTAGGCAAGATTACTGCTATCTATTTGATCAATTATAATAAAAAATGTGATTGAATAAGCGTGGTCTTAGAACTTACTTAAAAAAAAAAAAAAAAGCACAGCCATCCACTAATAAGTTCTGATCTGGGKTCTGAAATGCTTTGTACAAGATGTGAGCTGCCTCGTGTCTGGGTTTTAAAACAAAACTATACACATTTTGTAYGGCTAAGAGCATTTGGCAGGTTTTGCACAGGTCTGACATTTAATCTTGAAAAGAAAGATCAAAAGAAAGTATTTGGGGACAGGCATGGTGATGAGGAACAGAAAAGAAATGAGAACATCACAGTGGGAAATATATTAATCTTAAAGGTGACATGAACAGCTACACCCAGTTGAGAAAAGCTGGGAACACCTTACAGTGGCCTGTTCACTGTGTATTGTGCTATCATTTTTAYCAGCGCTCATGAAGCCTGTGAGAAATCCTGTAGAAGCACTTATGAGGTCAGGTTTGGAGCAGACCCTCAGCTCCTATCCCACTGGAGAACTTCCACAGCAGTGATGGAGTGACCACATCCGAACATCTGGGGGACTAACTACAAAACACTTARGGCATAGCCAGAAAGTCTTGCCTGAAAGAGTCCTTGAGACTGGGCCAAACTCCAGCTCCAGGGACACCATCACAGCTCCAAAATAACAAGCCCCATCTGACTTCATCCTTCCCCTGCATGTGGCAGTTACGCGAGTGTGAGCACAGTTAAATTTGCACAGGTGTCACAGGAAAGACACAACGGACTCCCAGCAAACGACAACTCCTGCAGATACATTTCGTACCTAACCTCACAGCCCTGTTTTTTGTCTTGCAGCGCTGACCATTGCAACACCATTTGGCAGCATCTACCTCGGCTTACACAATTATAACTGTGCACTTGCTTGCATCGCGATTGGAGGCATGTTCTATGCCCTGACCTGGCAGGCTCATCTGCTGGCCCTTGCCTGTGGTACGTGTCTTATATGAAAAGGGATGCCAAAAAGATCTATGTAGCCAGGCAGTCTATGAACTGTGTAGGCTCAGAGYGAGGGCGACAGCTCTGCTGCAAAGCTAGGTACTACACAGGAGTTATTTCTGTGACGGCATCGGAGTTGAGCTTTGGACATCCAAGCAGCAAATGCAAGAAGAGAGGCTTTTAGGCACTCTTAACATAGAAATATCTAGAAAGGGCAGAAATGCAGTTTCTGTGAGAAGGCAGCTATGCCACAAGCAGGCCTTCAACAGATTAGCAACCCAGATTCACAGAAGCAGCCATTTCGTAACTATATATATCCTTAGAGGAAGCGTGTCAGAAGAACATCAGAGCTGTTGCACGTGGTCAGTTTAAGATCCATCTAGCCAAATACCTCGTGAGCAGCCAAAGACGGACACTATGGGAAGAGTTTAAGAACAGTGTAAGCATACATAATATCCCCATGAGGAGTCACCGAGCCTCCAATCATTTGCAATTTAGTAGCTTTCCTGAACCAAGTGTAGTTCCTGTGTACTTAGTATCGCTCAGTAGCTTTCTCTTCCATGACTCTGTCCTTGGGTCCCCGACCTCAGCTCCTGCTTTTCCACCTATGAAATCCTGTGACTAGGAGTCCTACAACTAACTACTCGTGGTCTGAAGCCACAGGACAGACTGGTGGAGAGTGACCGTGATCCCCCACTGCACACAAGTCAAGTTGAGTCAATGAATAAAAGATATACCACTGTCATCTATTCTTGATGAAACAGAGTGCTTTGCATTCACCACCCATCTAAACAAAGCAAATTTGGGCCAAATTTAGTTCAGACAGGCAGATGTAGCACTTTAAAATTCAACAATTAGTGAAAATGCCAATGTTAATCTCACAACAGGTAGCTGGGAAGATACTTTACAGGGCATTTGGAAAGAATTACTATTTCTAGTAATTTCTTTGGAGGGATGAGCAAGATCTTCTCCATCTTGAGCTGTCTTTTGTCTTCTTTTCTCAGCATTATTTTGTGCCTACTCTGGAGCAGCTCTTACTAATATGCTATCTGTGGTAAGTTTGTTTTTTTTGGGAGGTTTTTATAACAACAAAAAAAAAGTATTCTGGCTTTGTTATGATATCAGGACATGGAGAATTTTGTGGCATTTCCTTGACAGTTTTGACAGTACTGAAGTGCAAATTCTGCAGCCAGTGGCAGGTTTTGTACAGAGTCTGTGTCRGTTGAATTGTGCACTTACAGGCTCTGCAACCGATAATAAGATTTCAAAGACCTTCAAAGCGTCTTATCCACAGTAGGAGTATGCAYGTACAGGTGAATTCCAGCAACAACTCAGTTTGAGATATAATATTCAGTTGCATGCAATGTTTTTGAGCAAATTCCAGTGGTATAAAGTTTTCCTTGTTTCTTCTGAGGTCTTTT
Source organism: Apteryx rowi (assembly GCF_003343035.1). Taxonomy (NCBI): domain Eukaryota; kingdom Metazoa; phylum Chordata; class Aves; order Apterygiformes; family Apterygidae; genus Apteryx; species Apteryx rowi. The sequence continues at coordinate 2,524,110 of NW_020451171.1, forward strand.
TCTCCCCCACTCCCATTATTATTCAAGTTTGGTCTGAATATGAGAACCAGTTTAATGAGGAGGAAAATCATTTTTTCTGTCTTTTGAGCTGTCCAAGTGCACTGGTCTCAGAGAAAGCTGAAGCTAGTACTGTCAARCTTTGTTTCTCTTTAAGGTCTCTGAGAGACCAAAGCAAAACCATATTTTAAGGAAATTGATTTGGCAACTTAAAAGAAAAAAAAAACATATTTAAAACAAGCAGCTTCACACATTAAATGCATTCACCTGGCATCCTCTCAATACAGTGYAGGTCCATGCAAAGGGTGGCTTTGTCAAGCACACCTGCTTTTAGGATGCCTTTGGGGGTTTTGTTTTGTGTTTTTTTTCCTAAAGATGAAAGACCTGGAAAAAATCAGAGACCCAAAAGTTAARTTTTTGTAATCAACTTAATTTGCCCAACTGAACCTAACTAAACCTGCTGCTTTTTCCTCCCACACACACCCTTAGGATCTTGGTTTTGGTAGATCCCTAGTCAACCCTAGAGGTGGGGTCACAGAGCAAGAGAGAGGGTTGGACTCAACACCAGTAATGCGTGGGTGTTGAGGACAGCGAGACAGTGAATCTGCGTGAATGGTACCTGCAGTACAGGGTATTTTGCAGGGCYGTGCAAGTGGGATTTGGTTTGTGGATCAGAGCACTTAAATGTCTGCCTGTGAGCTGGGTGTCTTGGCTGTCAGCAGAGCCAGCAGAGCTCTGGAGCTTGATTCAATTGCTTGAATATTGGTGTCAAGTGCCATCCTGACCTACACTTGGACCCAGGTCTCCAGTGTAGGATGCCTTACATTGCCCAACACATTTCGGATATCACTGGATACCGATGCTTGAGAAGCTGAATCAACATTTGGTCAGCAGAGTAACTTCCCAGACTGCATTGACTAGCTCTCCTCTGACTGTAGCAGGACCTTAGCCCACAGGTAGCCACCTCCACGTAGCTACCTGCTTCTGGGTATCCTCCTCTGGATCTGAACAGGGATCTGGTATGGGGGATTTGAGGAAGGCATGTCCTGTGTCAGAACTGTCCTCGGGGAAGCACAGACTCTCCCAGCTCCTCAGCTGCAAGAATTTAGGAACAGGCAGAAGTGAGCAAAGGGAACATGCAAAGAGAGATGCCAAAATGCACCTGTCTGTCCTTTCCTCTCCCAGCTGGGATTACCACTCTGCACCTGGCCTTTTTGCTTCTCCGCACTTCTCTTTTTGCTGCTCACTTCAGAGAACCCAGCTATCTACAAACTCCCGCTCTGCAAAGTCACCTACCCAGAGGCCAACCGGATCTATTACCTGAGGATGACGAGAAGAGCATCGGAGAGCAGAAGAGAGGAGCAGAAAGGAAAGCAGCCAAAACCCTCCGGCGATTCAAAAGCCCAAACTGGAGGCACCCCGCTGTGCAGTCCCAAAACCAGCCATGCTTACTGATTTCCAGTGCCCACGAGTCAGCAGTTTCAGCAGTTTTTCAGATACTAGCAGAGCAGCAATACTTTGCAGTTACAAATACCACCTTCAGCAGCGTTCTGCAGGCTGGGGAACCTGCATAGCGCGCTTTAGAAGAAACACGATTTGCCCTTGAGCTAAGCTTTCTAAAAAGCACTCAGGTAACACAGTAACAGCTGTCTTATCAATCCACATGCTGTTAGCTTGAAAGCCAACTCTTATCAACAATAATTATAAGAATGGGCAGAAGAACATAAACGCTGACAAGAGGCTGTATTTAATTTTAGATGGGTAATTTAACAAAATAAATACTCTGGGGGGACTTTGTATGTAATAATAATAAATAAGAACTGCATCAAATGCTGCACTTTGAATTAAGAGCATGTACATCTGAAAGTGGAATAAACACACTGATCTCTTCCTTTCTTGTTTCCCATCGATGTCTAACCCTCTTTATCCCACTTTAACAGCTATAGTAAACACAGGTAATGGTTTTTCAGAGTTTATACTATTTTTAKTGTTGCCTCTTGACTCATCATTAAGCTCCAAGACAATGAACATATGAATATATGTGCTTTAATCAGACTGGAAAAGTGACTAGGTAGTAACAATTGCAAACATTTTTTTCCTTGCATCGTTTTCCCTGTCTTGCAAATAGAAGATCTGTCTCCTGCTGAATGCACAGGAGCAAGTCTGAATCCCTGCACACATCCAGTGGGAAACAGGGAGACTTCACATGAAGACTGAGACAAATGTTTGCAGATGGTAGCAATTACTGCAGTTCTTTCTCTCCCCTTCCTGCAAGAGGATTTCCTTTACATTACGTGATAAGTAATGAACTAGCAAAAAGCTCTTCTTGATGTTTGAGCATTGGATTGGGATCCTCTCACCTGTCCTCGGTGTCTGGCCCGGCCCACCATATGCTCCCCAAGGCACCATCAGAGATGGTCATGGGAAACCATGTGGACCTTCTTACTGCTCTGCTCCCCATGAGTAGCTGTTTGTAACAGGCCCAAGGTGGGAGGAGAACGCTGCTGCTTTATGCTCCCTCCAAATCCTTACAACAGGGAAGGGCCAATTGCCCTAACAGGGACTTTTCTTAGGGACCTTTTCTAAAACCACCACAAAACAAGCCTAATAGAAAGGCTTCCTTGTTCTGAAGTCACTTAATTAGCGAGTAAACTCCTGGTTTCCTTCAACAGCAAAGATCCAAATCTATGCTGGCCTTCAACAGGCCCTTTTGCCAAAGGTGACTGATGGAAAAGGGCTTTCCCACCCAAGCAAACATGGAACCAAAGGACTTGAAGGTTTAAAGTAAAAATTCAGAGAGACTACACAGCCACGCAATGCTCAGATTAGATGTTGTCCTTCCCTCCTCTTGATGTGGTTAAGAACAACCACGTGAGGAAGCTTGTTCCCCTTGGGCAGCTCAGTCCCACCCCTCCAGGTTCCTCACCTGGACCACACAGCAAATCCAGTGTTTGTGTGGCCCTATCTGAACTGAAGCAGCAGAAATCCGGAGAGAGGGCTCACAGGAGCACCTTGCCCAGGCATCAGTGCTGCACCCCACAGCAAGAATTGCCTGCAAAGACTCCCGTGCAAATCCCAGCAACCTCCTGGAGATGCCGAGCTCTGATGAGCAGCAGGAGGCTGAAGGCAGAGGTGTATTTCTTTAAAACAGGAGCAAGAGAGAGGAACGACTAATTTAGGCAAAACAGATTGTTTGCACAAGCAATTTATTATCAAGGCATTGGACAAAAGCAATTAAGCCTTTAAGCTATCACAGAGGGCAGCTGGAAATGGAGCAAGAACCTTGCCCAGTGTTAAAGAGCATTTGTAGGCTGCACATGCAGCTGCCTGTTTCTGCATGGTGACTCCAGAAAAAGCAACAGAGGTCAAAGACATCATCAGAAAAGATGTTAGCAGGCAGGGAAGAAAGCACAGGGCCATAGGAAAACAGTGAGGAAGCCCAAGCTGCCCTTTGAGCCATGGTGCAAGCAAATCAACACTGGTAAAAAGCAGTCTCCTACGGTCACTGCAGACTGCAAGAGCAGGGATAAAGACACCCCAGTGTGACTTTTACTGCAGAAAAACAAAGAAAGGTGGAATAATACATGAAGTGATACACAGCTGTCTGAACACCTTCCCTTTATAACTGCCAATGAAATATTGGGCCCACCCAAAACAGCCAGACTTGTTCATCTGCCCTACACAATTTAGTTTAGCTCCTACATGCATCCAGCGTCAGAGAAACATTTGATTAGTAACAATGTTAAAAAAAAAAAACACTCTAATGAAGTCAGCTAGAATATTAGAATGAATACTACTGAAGAAAAACTCAACTGGGATTAATTACAGCATGCATATTATTTAGCTTTAAAAAAAGTCCAAGCACAATATGGATATTGGAATTTATGTCATGTAAAAGACACTACAAAAGCAATTCCTCAGTCACAAACAAATCCTGAAGTCAATTAGCAAAGCAATTGCTAGAGTTAAAGCCATCCATAAACAGCAGGGCACAAACAGAGCTGTTAAGTCTCCAGCTAATCAAAAGATTTGAATAACTACAGTCAGTACCTCTAATTCTTGAAAACAGAGCAAATATAAGGCATCTCCTAGAAGTGAGCAGTAGATGAGAGAAGTACTAACTACAGTTATCAGTGGTAGCCCCAGCAGTCTGCTGCCTATCAAATTCCGTAGGAAATACTCACTAAAAGAAAGAAAGAGTTTTCAGTTTTTAACGTGACTAATAAGTTTTATTCCAATTCCAATAGCCCCAGAGTTCTAATGTAAGTGTGTCAATTAAAAAGAGTAAAACTGTTCAGGAGAATAAAGCAAAAAACATCTTCCATAGCTACAGCTGCCACTCCAAGCAGCTAAACTCAACAGTGAATAAAATATTCTTGTACAAATACCTGCCCTAGTCATAGCATATATAAAAGCAACCCCCTGAAAATTTACCTTTAAAACTGAGCATCAGTGGCAAACAGGAGCAGACTGCAAGCAACATAGAGGAAACTGCAGCAGATGGGCATGGACATGACCATCTATGCTGTAATAACTGGAGCCCAAGGTAGAAAAACTACATATATTGTATGGCTCTAAGAAAAATCCTTACTTTATTGTTCCAAAAGTCTCTTTTCTCACTCTTCTAACTGATCCTTAACACCTCCTCCCTAATCCTTTCCTTTTCAAGGCAATGTTCCCAGCTCTTCTCACATAGACACAAGTGTTCCTGTTATTAAAATCAGTGGCAGACCCTCTTACAGGAATAAGTGAGGAAAGGCCAGGCAACCTCTCAGCTCCAGATATTGATGACTCCCAAATGATCTCTCTGTTAATCACTCTTCATAACCAATTAGCACAGCTGCACTGATAAGAAAATGTGGAGGGAAGGGATTTGCCTTCTCATTGGCCTCTAGTTCTAACAGAGATTAGTACCATGGTGCCATCCACCCCAGATGGGATATTTCCTAGCTGCTGGTGCAACATGTTTCCTATCTGGTTCCTTCCCTTTTCTTCTGATGGCCCTTTCCAAAGGGAGTTTGGGCTGCAAAACATTTGGGCCTCGGGGCAAGGCCCAGGCAATTAGATCTGCAATTTGATCTGCTATCACAGGTTAAGTGCACAAGCCCCACCACTCCAGCCCTTCCTCAACACCCTGCAAAGCCCATATTCCAGCTGAGAATACCTATTTTTTGCTTTCTGCTCATTTTCCTTTCCAACTTGCAGCAAGATGTAAGCTAAACATGAGCTCTTAAAACAGGGTGGCACTCTGTGCAGCAGTTTATAGCTTGCAAGGGCTCAGGTTGGAAATGTTTGCTTCCTTTTTGTTTTCATCAGGAAGCTCAGCTGAAGCCAAGTCTCAGAGGTTCGTTAAGACTGAAATTGTTAACTAGCCTTAGGAAGAGTTTGACAAGTTAGAGGTGCTGGAGGTTTGCAAAGAGCTGACAGGGGAAAAAAAAATTCTAGACAAAGGCTATTAGAGAATGTATGTTTAAAGATATATTTGCATCCTTCTGGATGCTGTAGGAAGTTCCTCTGAAGTTTGGGCAGCATCTTTTCCCTAGCTCACAGTGGCTGCAGCCCATGGTCAGCACCATCTCAGGTCCCTGTAGGGAAGGAAATTACCAACCAGCAGGGATTTTGACAGGAGTGAACAGCAGAAAGAGTAAAACAAACAACCTAAAATCTGCCAAAAGCCCGACTGGGGTGTGTTTCAGCTGTCTAACCCTCAGAAAGAAATTCTAGTAATGGAAGTTGTAACCCTTGGACAGGCCTAAAACTCACTCAGAGCTTGATCTGGAGCCGCAGAGTCCTTTAGACGCCCAAGCATAGAGACCTATGCATGCTCAAATCCACCCTGCTGACGTATAATAAAATGCATTTTATAAATCACTTCCTTCTTTGTGAATCTTGACACCAACAGCCTGAATATGGCTGAACCTCAGTCCAAGGCCAGAATTATTTCGGTCAAAGCCTAGCCTATCGTGGAGACATATCTACTGAGCACAGAGCAGCCTGACCTCAGCATTAGCTGAGAAATGGAGTGCTCTCTGCTGGGGTGTGAGGGCTTTAAAGGCCAAAAATAGCACTTTAAAACTTGAAAAATGCTCAGCTGGTGCTGGCCTGAGTAACTGAGGTTTCATTTGGGCCAGTGGCCAACACTGCAGCCATGTTTTCGCACCCAGACACAGAAGTTTTGAGTTCTACAAAGCTCCTCTAATAGCTGAGGGAAATCAGCACTTTTAAGGCAGTTTGCCAGACTTGCTTGAGGGTGCCATGAATAAAGGGAGCCAAATGTAGATATCTACATTTAGTCAGCCAAACGCCACCCAAACACGCAGCCTACTGCATTCAGAAGTGACTGAGAGGCACTCAGGAGAGAACAGCAGCACTTAAACATGGTTTCTATCCCAGGCTGCTCAAAACCATTCATTACAAGCTGGCAAGAACAGAGAATAATACAGCAACCTGCTGTGAATAGGAGTATGGAGACAGCAAATTAGTTTTCCAAGAGGAGAATCCCAGATAATTGCTTAATGGTGAAATGTAACAGCAGATGCACTCAGAGGAATTATCTGAAGAGAAGCAGAAAGATTTAACTGACCCTTGTTCAGCTAGGAAAATATGAAGGCTACAAAAGTAGGACTTACAATCTTCTGTCTCATCAAGAGACCAGCTCTAGACCGGGATGGGCTTTTTCTGCTTCAGAGGGGTTCAGCCCCAGAGTGCTTTTTCTGGGTACCCCAGTCATACAGGGGCTCAACACACTCTGAAAAAAAATCCCAAACTTTATATTTTGTCCAAGTAAGATAAGCTCCTAAAATTTCCACTTGCTGGAAAGTTGCTCTGTGCTTTCTCAAGGCCAGCTATCTCCAATCTGCAATGATATTCCCTAACACCTGAGGCTCACTTAGCCTTTTATAGATCGCATTTGCCGGGGTAAGAGAAATGTCACCATTTTAAGGGTGAGATTTGTGTGCTAAATACTGTCCTCTCCCTCCCCTGTAAACAGAAGGGTGTATTTTACTTTGGAAGATGGAAAAAAGAGCTCAAACAGGAAACAAACACTTGGTTGCAGTTGATTCTGCAGTTCTCAGGGGGTCTTTTACAAACTCCTGCAGCTGTTGCCACAGCTGGAATTCACACATCCCAGCAGCCGGCTGAGAAAACCAGGAATAGCTCTGTGGGAAGCAAAGGTTTCTTCCACCACAGTGTGTCCCTAGGAATGAGCAGAGAGTTTGCATCTGAGCACCTCTGACCGCAGCTCAGCAGCTCCCGAGCGCCCCCGAGTCCATCAGTACGTTTAGCTGCTTACACTGCCATGGAGCCGCATCCTCACGTCCTTCTCCGGGAACAGTCCTTTCCCTAAAGAGCTGAGGCAGGCCAAAATCTGCGCTCCTGAAATCACAGCATAGGTGGGGGCTTGGAAGGGACCTGGTGCAGCTTCACACGGTACAGCAGGGGTGAAGCACCAAATACAAATGGGAGCCCTTATGAACACAGCTATCTCAACCGCCCAAAACGCAGAGGCACAGGTGTGCGGGCTGCTCAGCACATTGCAGCAGCTGCAAATCAAATTATGCTGTGCACCGACTTGCAGAAGGCAGGGAGAGAGACACAGAGACACCCTTGAACTTTGCAACTAGAATAATCCGGAGTCTTTTTTCCCTCAGTTCAGGGCTCCCTAGTCCGCACCTGACCTTGCTTTTCTGCACTTCCCTCCTTTCAGGTAATTGCTGACAGCTTTGTTGCTCTGTCATCCACAAATTTCCGCTCTGCAAAACCACTTAGGCAGAAGCCAAGCAGCCTGCCTCCTGGCTGTGGAGAAACCCAGAAAGGCAAATATGAGGACAGACTATCAGCCCACTATAGTTTCTTACTGTAGCTGAGTGAGTGTATTTCACTTGTGTGAATTAAATCCCATTCAGGGCATTTTCCATTCCCAGGAAAAAAAATGAGCTATCCAGCAGACATGACTTTTTTTCTTTTCTCTATTACAAAATGTGAATCCTTCTTGCAAATGGATTTGCAGGTGCTTGCGTGCATGCATGAAAATGCTGCTCTGCAGTACTGCTCACAAAAATCCTTCAAGCATCTACAGCCAGCGTAACAACACCGCTACCCACTGCACTGATTATTATTTTCTATTGTTTCCACTGTCTGCTSGTTCATCTCTGGAAGCTACCGGTTGTCTTTGTCTTGTTTAGAGCTGCAACCCATGCTATGTACATCACCTTGCACTTCCACTAAGACCAACTTGGAAAGGCAATAGCAATCACTGGGATTTATATGCTGAAACAGTTTCTTTTAGGGATTATTGCAGTGTTCTCTTCTTTGCTGAAGCCTAACACATTTGTTTCCTACAACGTGCAGGTTTGTGAGAACGGTTTATTTCCTTGGAAGCTGTCACGTTCTGGGTGAGACTCAAGTCCCAACCATCAGGGCAGAGGAAGGGGGAAGAAAATAAAACTTTACTAAACTGAAATTAGATGGAGGGATAGTGCTGGCCGGAAAGAGGGAAAACAAATCCAAACAAGGGGACCCAGCCAGATGATTACACTCCGCTTTTCTTTGACCTGTATTTCACGACTCCCTGGTTTTTCTTCAGGCCTCAGAGACATCTCCTGTGCTGGACACCACAGCTACATCCATACCAGTAAATGGGACAGTGCACATCATCTCCTAGGCTTGTGAGTCCCTAGCACCATCCTTGGCATGTGTTGGCCTTGGCCAACTAGCACACTCCCGAGCAAYGCCCAGCTAGTGTCGCAGCGTTAGCCTGGGCCAAGAACCAGCCACACTAAGCAGTCTGGATGTGGCTGCCCTAGTTTCAAGGGCGAGAGAGTTTAATGCTAAACCTGGACACAGGCTCTTCCTTGCCAGTCGGCCTCAGGGCTAGAGACTGGTCCCAATGGCAAAGTAATTCCCGAGTACAGCCGTTGCCTAGATGCACTGAGGCGCAGCTCCCTGGAAAGCTGCCACCCACAAGCCATGGCTGGGACAGGGAGCAGGTTCAGGCCCTGGGTGCTGTCCCTGATGAGATTTAAAGATGCATCCCATCTGGCATATTGACTCCAGCAGGCATCCAACCAGTAGCCCTCAGGAGATCCAGTCTGTCCAAAGGCATATTACTCTTAAGAAGGTAACATATTCATGTTCTTCATTCTTGCTAGCAGCAATTTTAAATAAAAACCTTGAAAAATCTGCAACTAAGAGATGAGCTCTTTGCTAACCTGGTGCTCTAGCATTCAGAGCATCAACCTGCAAGAAAAGTGTTTGAATCTCTAGGTAATGTTGGCACCTAACTTCCGTGATGGCTTAAAGCTTATCTACACACTGCCTTGTGCCATAAACCATTTACATCCCCCTCTTCACACACGCCTGTCCCACTCCCACCCCAGGAGACAGAGACTATGGCTCTTACTCAAAAACTGGATTTCCAGATAGCAGCCACAAGCTTTTGCAGCTGCACAGACTGAGAAGGTGCAGCCTGGAGCCCTCAGGCTGGTGAGAAGGGACAGTGGGTCTCCAGAGCCAGTGGGCAGGGGAGAGAAGTGACATGAGCACATTATGAGAATTAACTATTTGGGGAGTTTATGTCAGCAGCTGTATGCAGAACCTTACAAATGCCCAGAGCACAGGGAGATTTGACTGAGCCAGAACCAGGGAACTGGTGTTTGATGATACTGATAGTTGAATATTTGCTCTGATTTTCATACGTGGCTGTGCTGGAGAWATACCACGAGAGGGAGACGGACACCAGAGAGGGCCGGCCAGCTCTCCTCTGCAGCCTTCCCAACAGCTGCTCGCTGGAGAAAATGTCACACGGTTGCTGTGCAGAGGAATGTCAAACAGCAGCTTTCTCTAGAGAATTTTTACAGGCCAAAATGAAGGGATAGAAGCACCCGCTCTCTTAAGTTTGGCTTTTGTTCCACTCTATATAAACCCAAAACTATTTCCCTCAACAAACAAGTGTGAGGTTGTGACAGACCTCTCGCATGCTCTGTGCTGAAACAGATTTTTCCACTCTGCTTTTGCTCATAAAAATGAGATGATGCAAAGCAACAAGATGCCAACAGACACAGCATTGCTGATGTTGCTCTTCTAGGCACCCTGCATCTGGGACCATCCAGCCCTTATCCAAGCAGAGGAACTGCCTTGCCAGCTCCCRCAGGATCACTCACAGGCTGGGCACTAAGCTCAAGCTATTAAAAGCATTTTATAATGATGACCTTTTGAAGCGAAAAAGAGTCTGTAAGAGTGCTGGTGAACAGGGATACGATAGGAGTGAAACTGTGTCTGAAGGAGTTTTCAGTCCCTCTTGTTCCAGACTTGGGCTGCAGGGCTGAAAGGAAAGGCTGGATGGGGCTATCTGAAAGCATATTAACTTTTCAATCCTTTGAGGAACAGAAAAGTGGTAACCGATTGCCACCACCTGGGAGACCGAGTGCTGCGGACAGATTTTGCCCACCAAGGAGCTCYTCGGAGCTGCTCACAGAGCTGCGGAGCTGTGATCCAACATACCTCGATTGCCATTGCAACCTCTCCACCCTCCTCCAGGAAACCGCAGCTTGGGAAAACTTCTGAAAGGGAAGCTGGACATTTAAGTTGACCCTGTGTGGAGCAGGAAGCTGCACAAGATGACTTCCAGGGTCCCTTCCAACCTGAATTATCCTGTGATCCTAACTCACTGAAGCAATTTGGTTGGAGAAGTGAACAGTATCATTTGGTATGTAAATTCAGCTTCTGGGACTGAATTGCCCATGAACAAGGCATGACGAGGAACCCATTAATACTGGCTACATTTCACACATCCATGGCCCAGTCTAGCACAGACAGGCCAGGATCTGAGTTTTAGCAAGCTGCAGCACTCCATACGTGGATTTACGTCATTTTAAAGCACCTGTTGGAGTCCACGAGCTGGTGCAGCTCTCTGTGCAGACCTAATCCCTGCAGCGTAACCTGAGCCGAGGAACACAGCCAAATCCAGCAGTATAATGGCAACCTGCTGCTGAGTGATTTCCAATGCATCTCTTGAAGGCAACCGAGCCTGGAAAGAGGTGTGGAGAAAGAGCATGTGAGGCTGGAGTAGGGCCATAAGAGTCCTTCCTGGAAGAGCTGACAAGTTTGAGTGCTGTACCTGATTAACGCAGCTAGACAGCTTCTGCCTGGCAGGCTGACGTGCTCAGGGATTGTTCAGGCATTTCTCTGGGATAGTCCAGATGCTATGCTGCGTGGCTCAACAGTCCCTAACTATCTGCTACTCAGGCTGTTTGGACACTTAAATGCTTCCCTCTGTATGCCCAGAGCCACTAAAATATTGGCAAAACTGAGCTTCTCCAGATCTTCCTTGAGTCCAGTCGGAATCCACCCATCAACTCCTCTTGTGACTGTGTCAACCACTAGGCTCAATCCAAGAGTCATTCTCAGAGCCACCTTCCTGCTGAGCACGGGAAGAGAGAGAAACACATCACCAGCTTCGCTGGCTGAGAGGTGATGAGTTAAGTCACAGATTCAGCCCTCCTAAATCACGCAGGATTTAGGTTCCAAACACCAACCCCAGTTGCCTTGTCCTCAGCAACAGGTGGTCTTCACAGGTGCCTAAAATCAATAGAGAACTCACCAGTCACTCATACATGTTACCTGTAGGCTCAATTCTCATCATTACATGATTTCCAGGCCTGGCACAGAGCTGGGGGACTGGGAGCCCAAACTAGTGGTACTCCAGCTGTCAGGCTATCAAGTAGTCAGCACATGAGCATGGTCCGCCTCGTCTGTTAAAASAGGAGCCAAACTGTGCAGGCAGAAATGCAATACTTGGGCAGAAAAGGAAAATGTAATAAAAAGCCTGTCTTTGGCCAGGGATGGGCCTTTTAAGCAGAAGTGAGGTGCTGTGGGTTCTGCTCTTTCCTCCACTGTTTAATCTGCAGTGCAAAACTCATCATCTGGAAAGCTAGGACCCTGTAGGGATGTGGCAATGGAAGTTCAGTCCCTTCCGGATACAGGCAGACCTGGAGCTGAGGTGTCCCACTCCCCAGGGAGAAGGTAAACAACAGGCAYATGACACCTCTTCCTCCTTTTTAAGAAGAGTGATCTCTGTCATTTTAGTCTTTCCACCTTGAATCCCAAACCCCAAAAGACAGGAATAGACACCTCAGCACTTGAGTCCTTCATACTTGTCCTGCATACAGCTGAAGGTTAGTGGTGGGCACCTAACTTGGACCGGACTGAATTATGCTAGGGAGGTTTTCCACGGCTCCCACCTTTCTACRTTGGTTGTATAGCAAATTTCAGTCCTTAACTTACGCAATCAGGATTATTTTGGCTGGGTAACGCACACAGCCATGGGCAGGCGTTCCAGCACCTGACTCCAGCACCCAAACTGGGATGCAGCCCAGACCTTTTGGGAAGATAACAATCTTGTTTGAACCTCAGGGAATCCCTAAGGCAGTCGCTGCAGTAGTTAACTGTGCCAGGAGTTGGCTGCGTCTACAGTCGAGTGAATCTGTCACRTGGCAATGGATCTCATCACTCCTCTGCCTCTAGTTCGCACAGTAGCTGCTATCAGAGATCTCATTCCCACATAGGGATCAGCAGACTGTGATCCCGTTACTTATTAACCAGCTCTTTGATAAGCTAAACAAAGAGTCATTACAAGACATCCCACCCAGATGTCAAATCCCGTGGCTTTTTTGTGAATCCCCTCCAATATGTCAGCAACCTCTTTAAGGTGCCAGAATTGGACAGGGCAGTCCTGAACCCGGTTCCCTTAGGACAACTTTGGCTGCTGGRCACTCGGAGTCACCGCAGGCGCACTACAGTGGGAAGCAGCGAAGTCCAAGAGCCGTCTCTGCGTGTCTGCCGCTCCCTGAATCCCAGCCCTTTCCCAGACTGCAGAAAAGACGCTGTTTTAAATGACACCGAGGCCGGGCAGCCCCCTGAACATCCCTGAAACGTAGGAGACATAAAGTCTAAACCTTGATCCAAGCTCTCTCCCAGAGGCCCAAATTCTCCATGAGGATCTCCCATCTAAATTACCCACTGCGTTTCCCTTCTTTTGAGATGCAAGGATTCATTTTACCAGGAGGAAAGCAAAGGCAATCCAAGGAGAAATGAACAGCAAAGAAAAGGAACTGTACTGAATAGGAACGAAGCCGCTTCCCCTGCAACGTCTCCTTATCTCATGTAACATGTACTACTGGGCACAGAGTCAGTGGACGGCAGCATCTGGCTCGCTCGCAAAGACTGCTGCCCGTGAGATTAGAGAYGGACTTGCTCACGCAGCAATACTAAGCTGACAAGTGCTATCAGAAACCCTGCGCTGAGAAAAAATGAATGCAGTCTCCTGTTAAAAACATCTCCATCAAAAGCAAGGCACCCTGGGAATGAACAAAATGAGAATAACATCATTTCAGTTAACACAGACGCTGAGCTTGTATTTCCACGGAGCTGGAAGCAAAGCCATAAAGCTAGATGGGTTCTGGTTCAACAACAAACTATTCACTTCGGCACTTGGGTGAAATTTCAGGGTCGCTTCTCTAAGCGATCGCTCTTCTACAGTGGTTTAAATTAGCATAACAGATTCCTTAAATTCACAAGCTTTTTCTCTGCCCTTTCCCATATAGTTCGCTCTCTCAAGACTTCCCTCTCCAGGCTCATCTTTGCCTTTCATAGCTATTTCACAGCCTTATAAACCTCTCAGATATGCCACAGTTCTAATATTCCAGATTCCTCCAGCAAGCCAGGGAGGTCAGGTTAAAAAAAAAAGGAAAAAAAAAAAGAATTTCTCAAATTACTGGTAAAAAACAATTAAACAATGAAAGGTCACCAGGTACTCGCTGGCAGGTCACCACTCCGGTGTGTTAACATGATTGTACCTCYGAAAGCTACCCAGAAACAGAGCCAAATGGACACACTGCTACACGGACTCCCAGTTCAGGGGTGGGCTCAGGGCAAAGTTTCCATGTCCGGCTCCAAATTATTATCGTGGCTCTGAAGTCTCCACATTGGGGACACCTCAACCAATGCTTTTGCTCTTGGTTTCCCCCTCCGCTATAGAGCCAACAACAACATCCATGCGGGGACAGAAGGATGCTGAGTTGCCTTRGATAAGGAGATTAACACTGGTGAGGTCTAGCTCAGGTCCACTGCGAGTCTGCTTTGAAGCCTTAGAGGCAGAGTCCTTTTAAGCGGAAGAAGGAGGAGAAAAGACTGGGTTAAAAGAGACTTAGTCAAAAAAAAAAAAAAAGGCAGCAGGAAAGAGGACATTTGGAGAGGCTGTTGGCAAGAGACCAAGGACAAAACAGAGGAAAGGTGGAGAATTCAAGCGGGAACCTTCTTGACACGTGTTTGGAGCTTGCAAAGTGGGAGGAGAAACAAGCTAATTAGTAATATCAGGACAGGAGCCATGCTAGCCTATATAAGCTGGTGGGGCATTTTCTTTTTCTATCGTAGCCCTTCTGYACTGCCCAGTGAAGCAACAGCTCTTCCTGAACTCATCGAGAAGGTAAGCATACTTTGTTCGTTTCTTTTAATGCACAGCAATAAACACGTACCACGTTACTGACTGACTGACTTATCTCTGAGTCTTTCTCCTCCACCAAGACACAAAAGAAACAGCCTTTGGACCATCCTCCTGAATGAAAGCAGTTAAGGCAGGCTCAGGAGGAACATTGAGGTTCGGGAAAGTCGCAGGGATCTTAATTATCAAGAATTTTCTAGCAGGCTGAGGACTTACTAGTATTTCTTAGCCCAGTTGGCTGAAACTTTGAGAAAAACACTGGAAGTCTCTACCATCTCCTTTCATTGCCTTTCTATTTTGCACAATGAAAAATGCCCAGATAGTAATAATATGCAGTTAATGTGATAGTATCTCTGGATTTCTCTGTCACAGAGACGAATCTCTGAAAATCGAAATGGGAATGGGTGTAATGAATATTTGAATCTGAGATGAGCTTCCTTTTTGAACTAATGCCTTGAAATGTATCTTCTGTGGGAAACCCTGACCTTCTCTTTAGCAAGAGTCAAGTGCATTATAATGCTCTGCTTTGGGGAATGTGCTTGAGCATGCATGTGGTCGTATACCCGACACAACACTTTATACCTGTCCAGCTTTACTCATCCTCTAGTAATTGCACAGGCTGTGCTGAAATCAGAGTGGGAGAGAATCTGGCCCTTTCCTCCTATTGTACTTGGATGCAGGAATTCCTCTAAAAACACACTGCGCCCAGCGCCGGCTGGCTGCACGCTGCACAGGAACAATTCCGAGAATGCAAGGTACAATGCCTGCAATTGTGTGGCAGCAGCCGCTCGGGCAAGCAAATACCACACGTTAATTCAAATCCTCTTGATTTACCGAGAATTACTTGAATTTTGTCAAAGAGGGAGGAAAATTCCAGCCAAGAGCAGAGAGCACCAGATAACTTTGCTGTATTTTCAGGGACAAAAGACCAATACTCAGTGACACCGGCACCAAGCTAGAAATAAGAATTACCCCTGAGAGTTAAAAYAATAAGCCAGATAAAAGCCTCTCTTCCTATACCAGCCACAAGCAGACAATGAACRTGTCTGGGGCTTGTCCCAATTTCAACAAGTGGATAAAAAAGTATTTGCAGGCCAGATGCTGCAGGACTGCGGCACCAGCATGGAGTTTGCTAGGCTGCAGCTTTAATGAGGCATTACTGAGATGCCGGTTGGTATGGCGTGACATGGAAGAAATGTAGACAAGTGGAAGAGAAATTGATTTAGGGAGACACAAAGTTGCATAACATCAGTTCTTTGCTACGAGACATTTATTAACTCTGAAAAGACGAGAAAAAAAATCAATAGATTGGCTTCTTGGCCCTGCAATGACTTCTTTTTCATTCATGAGAAACTTTTTTTTTCCTGTTCCATGTTCAGTGGTTCCATTACATAGCCAATACAAAAGTATTTAGATGCTTTTAGCTGAAAAACTTTCGGTCTTCCTTATGTGAGCATCCTTACTGAGGAAGGCAGTGAGATACTTATCCAATGGCACAAAGTTTTCTAGGTAAGAGGGGCCGCAAACTTCTGGAATCACTGGGGAACAGCAGCAGTACCTCAAATCTAGCTCTCACTTACATGATACACCACCCTAAAATAGTTTGAAAYGGTTACCTTGCATTTACCCCGCAGCACAAATCAGTACTTGAACCCCAGAGACCGGAATCACATCCTGACTGCTGTCCGCCTGGGTCATGCTGCTGCTCCTCAATCACGCTAAACTTCAACACCAGCATCAGGAATCCACGCTGGATCTCCTACCAACTGCACATCTGGAGCCTCTCTCCAGAGCTTATTCAAGATCATGTAGGGCACTTAAAGCAGCATATCTGAGCACAGAACTTACAGTCTTTAGTTAAGCAACTGAGATCAAAAAACACTTTTATAGAATGATGGAAATAAAAATATCCCTCCTCCCCTCCCCGCCCCCTGGAAAYCAAACACTCTGTTCCAGCAGAATAGTTCTTTCACAGTTATTTCCATTTTCCTCTTCCCTGCATCAAGAAAAAAAGCCTACTTCTGGACACTGAAAACCAATGTTAATTTAGCTTTAATGGCAGGTCTTTAAAAGATCTGCTGTAGACTGCCTTCACGCAATGCCCATCAGAATACACACTTTTCAGCTTATCTTTAAATTCAGACACCACTGTCTTAAACTTCTCTGAGCATCTCCATTGTTCTGGAGTCAACAGCTGGGATGAGACACCATTTGAAGGACTAACTCCCTGTTTCTTAYATTCTTTTTTAAATAGCTGCTATTGGCCACTCCATGAAACAAGATAATGTGTTAATGGACCTTTGGTCTGAGCATTTGTGTCAGTTACTGCTTCTTATAATGTCACAASTCAATAAAAATGCCCCCCAAATCCTTTTCTACCTCTCCTGATGTTGGTTTCCAAATGACTCACTGCTCCTTTCTGCTTTCTTTTGTTCACTAAGTAGAGCTAGCTTAAGTCCTCCATGGTCTGTGTTTTCAGACAAATAGGAGCTTCTGGGGAAAAGGTAGATACACATTTTGATACTTTCTAATGTAGATGCTTGCAATCATCTAGGGCATTAAACCCATGAAGGGAAAATGCAAATCATCCAGGAATCTTGGGCAAAATGAGCTGATCCTGCTCACCCCTAGCCATGGCGAGAAAGTCCCCACTGCTGTGGTGGTAGCCGAACCACCCCACGCAGGAAGACAGCCCTCACTCAGAGCCTGGGATGCGATTCGGGGCGGCAGTGAAGCCAGCGGACTAGATCTGGCTCTTTACAGTGCCATGAAGACACCACCTGAAACCAAGCATGCTCTTAGCCTGACTGTTACATACCAGGCTGCTCTGCAGATGATGGGTATGTTTCACACTGATTTCCTTCCCCTTTAGCACATATAAACTAATAGGAATGGCGACCCGAAGTTCTCTGAGAAATATATGCGATCCCTCCAATAGCCCACTCTTGAAAGACACATCACTTGACGGACAGAGACATAACGAATGTGAGTTTAAGCTGCACTGCTGGCCAGAACGTGCCCATGATCTCCCACCAAGCACTTCACTATTGAATACTCTGGAAGAACAGGTACGCAGAGCTTTGACGCAGCCTTCACTGGGGGTGAAGTTCAGGCCAGGATGGTGGCAGTGACTCACTTGGTCACCTGGTCTTCCTGCSATGCCAAGTGCATTGAGCTGATGCCCGTGAAAATCCAGAGCAAAGGAGTTCTCCAGACACAGACTTGCGCTGTGCAGTACTGACATTGGCTCTACACAATTTCCATCTTGGCAGCAAAGCCCAGGTCACTGCCAAATAGCATCTCAAACAGCAGATGAAAGGCTTCACATCTCACGGGAGCTTTTGTGCAATTACTATATATTCCAGGAAAAAAATTTGCATGAACAAGAAAGAAAAGAATCTCCACTCAGATGTTCACCACAGGAGAAGTCCTTTCCAGTTCATTTTGGCCCTGATTCAGTAAAGCCATGATTTCACGTTGCTTCACTAGGAATTTAATTATGCACTAAGTGCCTTCCTGTGGCAAAGCAACAAGTATGTGTTTTGATGAATTAGGGCCTCTAACATGACCCATTTTCTTCTCCACTGTGCAAGTTGACCAGACAATGGCTCTGACATTTCTCTGCGTGCACATTATGTTCCAAGCTGCAGAACATCTCCAAATTCCCGCAGTGCAAACAGCTCCCACTCAGCATGCAGGGAAGCATACGAGGTATGCTAGCACTGGACACACAACTTTTCTTTGCAATTGCAAATGCAAATGCAGCATCCCTTGCTTTTATGAATTAGCAACACAAAAAGCATAAGTTAGGTAAAAGAGAGAGATTCTTTAAATTGAAAATGTAAATGCACTTTCACCAATGAACAGCATTTATCTTGGCTGGAAATTTTTGCTACTTGATTTAACTGAAAGTGCATCCAATTCACTTATTCCATTATTTCAGAATAAAATATGAGAAAAGCAAAGGTTAATGAATCAAGGTAATGAATTATAACTGAGCCAGAAAAAAGCCTTCCAGCACTGAGAAACTATCCCTAGCAACACTCTCATCTTTTCTTCTCTTCCTTCTCTATTTAAGCTCCTTATCTATTGTTTCCTATCCACAGCTAAACTCCACACCCTTCTACCTAGTGGTGCTGTCTTCAGGCATTTCCTTGTGGAACCTACGCTTGCAGTAACTGGGCTCTTCCAGAAACAACAAAATCTTTATTTATTATCTGTGCAAACATTTTCTACTTCATGAACTGTCACTATCAGCCCTCCAATAATATATAATAAGAAATTGGCCAGGAGGTACATTAACCAGCCATTCCCTCAACCAGACTCAAAACCGCTTAACCATGTGTCTTAGATCTGCATGACTAACACCCAAGGGTGAGGCTGCTTTAGCTTAAGTAATCAGTCCCTATATTTTTGAAGTATGAATTCTCTTCCCCAGCTGCCAAGAAGGCTTATACTGAAGTCGCAAGAGAATCAAAATCTAATTCCAACAGTTATGTGCTTATATCATCTGATTTAGACTATCATCTCACAACCTAAATTCTTTATTTCTCACATAAGCTGTTATTCACCAGTCAAAACTGATGCAGCTCTAGTTTTGTACTCATTCAACAATGCACTTTGTCTCATGTTTTCTTTGCCCTGCCAACTACCAAAAATCAATCTGATTCTGCAGGAAACAGAATATACTCCAGGGAAAGGTTTGGCCATTTTTAATTTGCTGGCTCAATATTGAGAATTGGTTCTTAAACATATGAGGAATTGGCTATGAGACATGTTTAAAAATCCAGTATTTAAAGTTGGATGTAAGGGTCCAATCCAGKGGTCTGAATGTAGTTGTCTAGAGCCGTATGAAATACCCAAGGGTATTCCAGCAGCTGTTAGTCCAAAGAGCACAGGTCTCCGAAAGGGACAACATCTCTGTCACCCTTGTGTGGATGCCTCAGATACCCTCAAGCACCCTAAATTAATGCTAAACACCTCTGTTCAGCCTACAGTGCTCCCCTACCTTACTTAAGGCTTAATATAGTGTCTGCTAAACTTAGTAAGACTTTTCATTAGTCCCTGAGGGTTACTTATTACAACTGCATAAATGTGGTCACCTATCTTGTCTTATGCTGAAGAAAAATAGGCAGCACAGGCCACCTAACATGCAAGTCTACTGGGCGACTGACAGAGAGAAGGCATCATGACTAAAGCAGAATGGAAAATAAGCACTCTAAATATGGCCTATAATCTCTTAAA
The DNA here is from genome assembly GCF_003343035.1 of Apteryx rowi. NCBI lineage: Eukaryota > Metazoa > Chordata > Aves > Apterygiformes > Apterygidae > Apteryx > Apteryx rowi. Next base: position 2,543,851 of record NW_020451171.1, read on the forward strand.
TCAGTGCCTGGCACTTCTGAAGACAAGGCAGCTAAAATATAATTAAAGGGAGCAAAAAAATGTATGTAAGCATGTAAGTAACAGAGTGAGGCACTGCAAACAAGCTTCAAGCTAAGCCCATGTTCATGAGAAAGGCTGAACTGACCTCAGTAGGTGACCATGTAGAGACCTATGAACACAATTTTAAGTATCTATTATTGATGGCTGCAAGAAGCACCTACATAAATTCAGACTGGAAATACGGCTTAAGCAGCAGGGGAAACTTAATCATTGAGATAACTTCCTAGATGTGGTGGAATCTCCATCACGATAAGTCTTGAGATTCCACTTCCAGGGAGGCAGTGTCTCCTAACGTAATCCTGCCCTTCTTGAGAACACCTTTTCACCAGGTGGCCCTAGTTTCCAGTATGCAGCAATAATGAGCGGTGGGGAGAATAAATAGAGGCATTGTAATGTAATGTCATTTTTTTTCCATGAATTCTACCAAAGGCTCAGAACATCACCATGGAAAACAGCGTTGATGTTAAGATAGAAACCAAGGGGGAGAGAAAGCCAAGAAAGCAGAATCCATTGAGCAAAGGTGGAAAGAGAGTCTGCAAAGCTGTTGGCTACATCACTGGGGACATGAAGGAATTTGGAGGCTGGCTAAAAGGTAAACCTACTTCATTTTAACTAATTAGGGGATTCCAAAGAACTATATCAAAGGAATAATAAGTAACTTCTCAACCGTGTGATTCAAGTTGGAGTGGAACAGAAACGACTGCCTGGATCTATTTCATTTTTGTAGGAGAAACTCAGCTTTGTGCAGAGAGCCACATACTGCTTAAACCTTGAGGATGACTGAGATGACATTTACCTCCCAAGATGCTATGTATAACATGAATTTTGTCTGAGGGAACACAGCCCAGAATGCTTATTCTGTGTTCTGTCATTCCTTATAACATTCCCTCTCCTTTCAGCCGAGTAGTTTCTGTCAAGCCTAATGCCACTGTGAAGTTAAATTACACATAGGTAGGTGTGTTTGGTCCCCATAAAAAATCAGCAATGGGATACTCGCACAATTTGCCATCTGAGACACAGATGTCATAAATTAGCCAGTACATATGAAGCTGGTCCAGTGTACTTTATAACAGGGGACTCTGGCAACCACACTGTTCATCTCAGCTTTCCAGCTGCAAGACTTAATACAGACCATAATAAATCCTGGTCAGCTTTTACAGCCTTGTTGATCCATCGCTTCAGTCGTGCTGCCAAGTTCCACTGCCAAAACTCTTCTTGAGTTTCAAAAAAAACCATCCCAAATCAGTCTCATCTGTGCTTTTTTGTTTTTTTATTTAATTTGCTCTCTTCCAGATAAACCTCTCATGATCCAGTTTATTGACTGGGTGCTGCGCGGGATATCCCAGGTGATGTTTGTCAATAATCCCCTTAGTGGGCTTATCATAGTTGCTGGCTTCCTGGTGCAGAATCCTTGGTGGACACTCACAGGCTGTTTGGGAACAGTTGTCTCAACTTTAACAGCACTTATTCTGGGCCAGGACAGGTAAGTTCATCCTTTGCTCCTTGAAAACCAAACTGTCACTTCAATGCTGACATAGGTGTTAAACAAGCGACATGGATGAAAAGCATGTGTTTAGCCTTAGCTAAAACTGTTAGGAACAGACAGATCTTCCAACCAGCTTCATCTGGCATGTAGGGACACAGGGCACACAGCTGCAGTGCTATGCTAGGCTGCACAAATGCGTAAGGAGTAGTTGGGGCTGAGAGGACATTTAACTCAAGCATGTGAGATTGAAGGTCAGTGCATGAGATGTGGCAGGTCGTCATCATCGCACACAATCATGACTGCGCATGTGGAAGAATAGTGTGATGCGAGGGCAGCACCTGCAGGAGAGAAGAGTTCAAGATGGTTGGTTTTTGTTCCACACAGATCGGCCATAGCAGCAGGCCTGCATGGCTACAACGGGGTCTTGGTGGGATTGCTCATGGCTGTCTTCTCTGCTAAGGGAGACTACCACTGGTGGCTTCTACTTCCAGTGGCACTGGTGTCCATGACATGGTAAGTCACACATCTCTTTGGCTTCTTATTCCAGTCCCTGTGTCTCTGCACTGAGACTGAGCCATCGTATATTTATGTGCTGTGCTTCACAGGATCCAAATGAAAAAGAAACATAACTGGCATGCTTGTGCTTCTAAAACTATACCATTATCTGTACTTTTAAACTTGAATGTAAGTCCAAAACAAATGAAATACACACATAATCACAAATAAATCCAAAGTCCATGTGGAAAATTGATGGTTAACCATAGTTAATTCAATGCCTTAAATGTTAGCCATATTGCTGTGATGCATCAACTCATTTTTGTCTCATGAGAAACATTATTTTCACCATTCTCTGCCACCATCAACCACAAGTGTTTCATCTATTTAAGCCACCATATAAAAATGTCATGAAAATTTACCACTCTGGGTACAGAGATACAAAAGCTGTTCAGTAGTTCTAAGATGATGACTGATGCTCATGAAAACGAACAACTAATAATACTTTACTCACATATGTGACACCATACTCTGTTGGGTAGTTGGACAGCAAAAATTTTGAAAATTGGTCTTTGAGCCCCAAATGTCTGGCTGGAGATTACTAAACCATCCATGCAGATCATTGGTCTGACTGAAGTTCATGTGGTTTTATACTCACTTTAACAAGCACACTTTCGATGCCAGTATTTACTTCTGATGACTCCAAACCATAAGCTTAAACGAGGATACTTCTTTGCAGTTCACTCAGACCTGATGTCTGAGTGTCCTAAATTCAATCCATTTCAAGTACTAAAAGAAAAATTAAGCACTGAGACTGAGCTGGGGAATAACTCCTCTGAATCACTGGAGCTTCACCAGTTCACACCAGTAGGATCTTGGCCCCTTCATGGTCACCAAATTAAACACAGTATCATATTGCAAAACACRACAGGAACTCACACACTGCTAACTGAAATGCCCGGGGAAGGGTATGAAATTTGCAGAGTGACCCTAACATATCTCTCACTGTCAGAAAGACTGACGAAATCAAACAGCTTCTAAGAAAAAAAAATGGACAAAATGAATTTCCCGCAGTTGTCCAAATACTTTTTTTTTTTTTTTTGCCTAGCAGAGTTACTGAGTCATTTGTGATCACAAGCTCCTAGTGAGATCATTATGTTCTTCTTTCAGCCCCATTTTCACCAGTGCTTTAGGCTCAGTCTTCAGTAAGTGGGATCTGCCTGTTTTCACCTTGCCTTTCAACTTGGCCTTGACTCTCTATCTGGCTGCCTCAGGACCCCATAACCTCTTCTTCCCTACAACTCACATTCAGCCTGCAACAACAACTCCCAACATCACCTGGACTGATGCTGAAGTGCCAATGGTAGGATTCCCTAAAAATACAGCCTTCTCCATTTACAAAGAAATCCACTAGAGAGCCATATTACCTTCCTTTACATTACTGCAATAGGGCCTGGCAATACAAGGTTGCATTTATAAAACAGCTATTATCCAATACATAAGGGTTGACTCTAGGAATTGACATTTTTGATTGATAGCTTCAAAATGAGAATCTTTTTCATATCTGGTATCTTTTGTTTACAATTGGACCTAAATGTATATATTATAATCTTCAAAGAGCCTCTAAAAYCTAATTATCCATTACTATGGGTATACTGGTCACGGCTCCATAGCTCAGGTTAYGCTGAGACTCCAGTTAACTCACAGGTTAATTTTAGCGTTCTACACATAAAGTGTTGTGTTTTCAAAAATGCATCAAAGTGCAATCCTTCTGTTAAGAAATGAGCAAGCAGATATTACTATGACAGAATTATTACAAACTTGGGTGCAGGCACATATCCGTATATTTTTAGCTAATATTCAAGTGGGACCTATCCAAAGCATTATTTTATTCTCCTGCATAGCGCAGTAAACAACATGGATACTAGAGTAATAGCTTTCCCCTAAGGCTCGGTGGACTATTTTAAGCAGTTTCCAGGGAGTGATTAAGAAAAGGAAGTTAATTGATGCTAAACAGCAATCCACATAGGTGACATTTCTAAAGGGATCTTTATCTATGATGGATAATTTTATGGGGACAATAAACGGACTATTCCACCTGGGTGGAACAGAACATTTTGAGGAAGAGTGTCTCAGAATCACCTCTGCGCTGTAACCAAGTAGGACTCTGTCCCACCAACTCTGTAGCTCTCACGCATTCATATTCCTAGTGAATCCCAAGGGCGTTTGAGGTATACAAATAGATATACCCTAACCTGGAAAAAGTCTTGTAATTCTGGCCAAGCCAWACTGGTGTTCTCGTCCTCTGGTCTGACCACCCAGAGGTGAACGCCTTTTCGAAGATATCATCTACCCAAGCACTTCCGTCTCCTACATTCATTCTCATGTTCCATAACAACCTGTAGAAATGACCAAGACAAAGTCAACAGCACATGTAAAGTCAATAAAAAAACCCTTCTGAGCCCTTTAATGGAAGATATTTACCTTTGACATTATCAGAGACCAAAAATCTGGCTGAGAAACTCCCGATACCAGTTTAAGGAACAAGGCATTATTTATTTTCATTAAAGCCCTGTGGAAATGCCGTGCTGTCTCCCTAGAACTGTACAAACTTTCCACTTATAATCCGGAAAGCGAGACTGCATCCAGCAAATGCTGGATAAGAACCAGGCCTGTATTCTGGAGGCTGTCACAGTCTGTCCCAGTTTATTTTTTTCTTAGTATYTTAGAGATAAAATAATTAGAGAGATCTACCTAACTAGAGAGGTGTGATGCAGTGGGCAATACTTGATACATAGGGTGAATTTCTATACTGACGCAGAAGGTAAATGTTCTCATTTCTTGTGACTGACAGCACACCAAGATCCCCATTACCTAGCTTGCTTTTGGGTTACCTATTAACACATCCTATTGCTAGGTTTACAGAGGAAAACAAAGAAGCAGCTCTGGGGGATAAGAAATGCATGAATACATGAGAGAGAGAGTCGCAATAACTACCAGCTTCATCACACCCTGAGTCAACTGCCCAGAATAACTGCTCTGTTGCTAAGTGAAAGGAGAGTCATCAGTGAATTTGACAGGACATCAGAAATTTCCCTTCTCATCTGTCCAAAGTAGGGGCAAATCCATTTTTCTGGCAGGGGTTTCTAGGCCATGAATTATTATAACAAGGAGCCCCCTCAAGAGCGCATTTGAAGCCAGATTTCCCTTGGTTTCAAGGCTGACGTACTGAGTTGGATTTTTTGATGCGTGGTAGCACAGGCTGMTGCTGTGGGCACTAAAAGTCTGTCTTTTTCTTCCATCCAGCCAGCTGCTTTTACAAAACCTCCAGAACKTAACAGAACTTCTATCATTCAGTCAAATTAGGTTGAAAGTGGCCAAGAAAACTAGGTTTTTCAAAAAAACAAATCAACAAAGCAGATAACAAATTGTCCTTTTTTTCATTCTTGCAGCTGCTCCAATCCATTCCGGTCGGAGTTAGTCAGGTATATGGCTGCGATAACCCCTGGACTGGGGGAATTTTCCTGGTTGCTCTATTTATCTCTTCTCCACTCATTTGTCTGCATGCGGCAATTGGATCAGCAGTGGGGATGCTGGCAGGTAAAGATTTGATTTCTGTCACAGATTTATACAGAAGCAGAGCAAATAAAAGAGCTAAAGTGACTGGAACATTTACAGTCACAAATGTTTTTTCCATTGCAAAATGACGGCTTGAAAAACCATACAAACTTCTGTCTTAAAAATTCTTTTGATTGACTTCCCCATGTTCTTAACTCATTTAAGGCAGTGGAAATGTTGGGAAGAAAGAAATGCATTTTTGGTTGAAATGAATTTTTATCATGAAATACTTAATTTCTGGACACATTCTGATGTTTTTAGTTTAATAAAACTAAATTTAATTTAATAAAAACCACAGCCATGAGTCTGAATGTGCAGGCCTCAGGGATGCATTTACAGTCCAAATGTATCCTCGTTCACCCATATATCTTCCACTGAAATCATAGGGCCAAATTCAGCTCAGCCTCACCAGGGAAAGTCCAGAGTGGCTGCATTAGATTAAAGTGGCTTTAGTCTCAGATCGTAACAACATGACTACAAATAGGAACTTGGTGTACATACACAAGCTTGAGCCCTGGAAAGCTTGGATTCACTCCATTTCTCAGCTGCTTTTATCTCTTTGGCCAAGGAATGACACATCTTTGACTTATTTTACAGCACTGAGCTTAGCAACACCTTTTAGCAAAATCTACTCTGGCTTGTGGAACTACAACAGTTCCCTCTCTTGCATCGCAATCGGAGGCATGTTCTACGCTTTCACCTGGCAGACACATTTGCTGGCAATTGCCTGTGGTACGTATCCTATGGATTTTCACTACTGCTGTATTTCCTTTTGAAGTGATACAAGATGCATTTATACTAAGGGTGGGCTGAAACCAGATGGTCACATCTAGACAGGCAGATGGACTTAGGCGAGATGGACAAGTGACTGAGCTGGATGTTAGAGCCATTGCTATAACATACCCTCACAAAATAAAAACAGCGCAATTGCCTTCAGCCAAGAATTACATTCAAAACAAAAGAAACGATCAATGGAAACTGATTAACTAAGGTCTTTGAAATCAGATGCTTTTCGAGGTATTAAATATGTTCATTTGGTGTTGCTGGATGCATCATGTTGGTCTTTCTCAATGAAAATACATTCTCAGATTCCTTCTTTGGAGATGGTCATATCTAACCCTTGAGAAAACTGGAGCTCAAGATCAGCCTGCACCTGAAACTAGACAGTACAGTTTCCTAACTCTATTGAAATAGATACCAGAGGCATGAGCTAGGCACCACAGAATGACTGAAGAATTATTTATAAGGCAATTCCATATGAAATTTCAATATCACGGAGAGCTGGGACTGAAACTATTGCTCATTCAGCGCGCATATAAAAAAGATTTAGCTTTGTATCTCATTGACCCACCTTCTAGCCCTGGAGGCAGGATAAATGTGGGTGGAAGGGTTATTTCCTTATTTAACTCCATCCATCAAGCTTACATACTTTCCACATCAGCACACGTTTCRAAAGCCTCTGTTTCCATAGTCACATTTTTCATTATTCTACCTCTTTTTCTGCTTTGCCCTTTCCGCGGGCTCCAGGTTGAAGGGGACACTCTGTGCAAAGGCAGGTTTTAAGAGGGGGCTACCCAGAGAGTTTTGTAAATACTTATTAAGCAGGAGGARGGAGTTACCCGAGGCAGTGTGAGAGCTTGCTCAAGATGTTTGTCCTTTCCAGTCTCCTCAGTGCTATAAGCAACTGAACTCACCAGGAATTATCTTTCTTTTTACAGCGCTCTTTAGTGCCTATCTGGGAGCAACACTGGCTAATATGTTGGCTGCGGTAAGTAGTTTGTTAGCTTAGTACAACACAGTAGGAAGGTCTTGTTTCCGAGTACAGATTTGAACACTTTGTATGTTTTCCTAGCTCGTGAGGCAAAAGACTGAGACTCGGAGAACAATTTGGCCAAAGGCAGAACGGAGTTGGGAGAGGGGACACAGTCTGCCCAGGGGGTTGTTGTGGTCCCCACTGAAACAGGTCACTTTTACAATAATTATTTACCACTTTTCATCCTCGGAGCTTACATGAACTTCCACAGATCAGCCCTCAACACCCCCAAAATAATTACATGGCCATACTTTGTGCCTGAAGTAACTGAGAAAGGGACCCACCACATGTGTGAACAAACCCTGAGTTTGTTTCTAATTGCTTTGCCCAGGTGCCAAAAGGCAGTCAGTACAACAGCCCGGGGTAAAGCTGAGTGTTTCTGGTATCTACTCCTACTTCAGCTCCATCCAAAATCACAGAAGATACATAAAGAGAAGGCAGCCCTCTCACCAGAGCTGATAGATGCTATAGGTTAACACACAATGTCAAGGTCTCATTAAGAAATCCTGCCTCCCTGGGAAGATGTTCCACCCAAAACCAATTCAAGGTTTCCTTGAGAAAGCTTATTCCAAGCTGCCTGGCTCTGAGTTTTGTTCAAGAGCTGAGGGATCAAATGAAAGAAAGTCTCATATTAAATAGGGCTTCTTTATTTTTTTCCAGTTTGGGTTGCCATCGGGAACCTGGTCTTTTTGTTTGTCTGCACTGACATTTCTGTTAATAACCACAAACAACTCTGCCATCTACAAGCTACCCCTCTCCAAGGTCACCTATCCAGAAGCCAACCGAGCGTATTATCTGAAGGTGAAGAGACATCAAAAGTCTTGCTGCGAGGTATAAAGGCCCAGGAAGAGAGATACTTTGCAGAGTGTAAGGCAAAAGCAGAAGGTATTTCCCCCCAAAAGTGATTTGCGTGCTACAAAGTCAAAAGACAAAAAAATCGCTGCCTTCTGAGTGAAAAGACTTTTTCCTCCACATTTGTTTGTTCCATCCTGTTTAGATAGATAGAATTGTGCTGTGTTGGAAGAACCCCTCCCAAGAGCAATCTGTAACGATTTAAGAGCATATATGCTTAAAAAGACACTTGAATTTTAAACAGCAGGGAAATGACTTAGAAGTTGAAAAGAAAACTTTGTTCACGAAATCCAGGTCACACCAATCAGATGTAAAGCAATGAAGAATAGAACATCTCTTGACATCTGATGGGACTCCTAACTTATGGCTAAAACCAGCTTACCACAGCAACAGGATATGTCTTAGAGAGCTTCATAGTAGCAGAGAACTGGAAAAAGAGTGTCTTTTGCTAAGTAGAAAATAGGTGATGGAGAATTCTACCTGGAGGCTCTCTCAAGCCTAGCAGAGAGGGCAGCTCATTAATAATCACTGCGCACAGGATGGACACAGATAAATTATGGGCAGTGTTGCTAACACATACAAGACTTGTGGTAAAAATCACAATAATTGGGGGGTTTGTAAAGCCCTAGCTTTTGGATGTTTTAGTTTGCACCACTCCCTAACATTTTGTAAAAAAATTTCAGGCCCACCCAGCTGCAGAAAAAAGTCTGTAAATCTGAGGCCAAGAAAGTAAATGTCAGTGAAAAGAATCTTTTTCTTAAAACAAAAACAAAAACATGATTTTATGTTAATCTCATGTTGCTGTTTAACAGATTTGGTCATAGGTTGCAAAAGGAGGGGACAGCAGCAAAGTCGTTGTTGTCCCAGCCCTATATAATGAAATGGCTCCTTTCAGTCTGTGCCATAAGTAGAATTAATTTGAACTGATCTTCTTGACCTCCCTTCCTAAGCTTTCCCCCAAGGACCTACAAATATCAAGCAGGAAAACAGTGTATGTCCCAGCCTGTTGCTGAAGTCACTGAAGGGGACAGGCGGTGGCATGGCGGATTGTAGCATAGATAACCAGCATCTCTTGCCAACTCCAGTCCTGGAGAATGTCATGGCAGGAGATGAGTGTAGGTGAGCTCTGCAGCAGACAAGTGGTGTGCTACCCTTGCATGGACTTCTAGGGTCTGGAGATAGTGAAGGAGGAAGTTGACTTTGCACCCACAAACAGACTCTGGTGACTACTTCAATGGGTGTTATCTCAGCCACCTTTCTGCTTGACTCATCAAGATGAGTCAAGCCCATGAGCCTGCTTTTCCTGGCCCATGAGGCTGCTTGGTCACCATCCTCCCTTCCCTAAATCACAAATAAATTTAAGATCGGCAATAAGGAAGCTGACCACTCCAGGTAATAAACTACCATAGCGCATGCAGTGGACTTCATGGAATAATTGTCAGTGAGAGTTCAGCTTCTAATCTGGGTTTCTATGAGATGCATAGTTGGTGTTGAAACTAAATACGCAGCAGAAACATAGAGGGGTCACCAACCAGAGAATACAAGACAGATGCTGACATCTTCACCACAAATACTTTCCTCCGTGCTCAGGTCCTTCAGTTGGCATTAGTCTACATGCAGTAATGTTGCTCATGGGAAAGTGGATCAAAATCTGTTCCTCTTGTGGCAGAGTAAATAAAAAGTAGATTGTGAATATGGCAGCTGATTTATGAGGCTGGGAAAGGAAAATGTCTTTTATAAACACCAAAAAGATCTGAGTGAAAAATACTTGGGATGAACTGCTGGCAATATCTTCTGGTGAAGTGTTAGGTTTTCAGATGTTTGACAGTATTTCTTTATGAATACCACTTCAGAGATCGTTTGTAAGACGTACCATTTGCTATGTTTTCCTTGGTAAATATCTACATAATATTTTGTGGTGTTAAAAAAAATACTCATAGATCTTTGAGTTTGATATAAGTTTTCCTCTATTTTTCATCACTGAGCTCTTTCAAAGACAGTTCTGAAATTACATCAAATGGTCTAGAAGATATTGGAAAATAAAATTATGAAATTAGTGGTGCGAGGGAGAGGTTCCAGATATTTGGGAAACTTCCATGCGTTACATTTAAGGCATTTGACTGCATCAATAACTTCTTAAATATACAAGTGCAAAGTCTGTTTCTGTAACAGGAGGTAGAGTTAGCTGAAGGCATAGAGTTGTGCCTCTAGAAGTACAGTCAAGGCTGAAAAACTCATTGCAAGCAGGACATAAGGACTTGATCCAGTTCCTAGGGAAGTCCCTGGACCCCTAGATTGGGGTTAGATTAGGTCAGGGGATGCATCTATATTTCTGTCAAATTCTCACGGAAAGGGAGAGCTGTCGGTGTCCAAACCAAAATCTCCCTTGTCAGGGATACATGCCCCAGAGAGAGGGGCTGAGGCTAATGCAAGAGGCTAAAGGCAAAGGCTAGGTTTCATTCATAAGTCAAAATCTGCACTCTAGTATAGAGTGCACACTTTACGACCAGTGTAAATCAGCACAGTTTCTTTGACTGGTGCTATTTCAGGTTGCTGTTGCTGAGCAACAGGACCATTGCAGCAGTACTGTAGAGGAGCCACACGTACGGAAGAGAAAAACAACAAAAGAGCAAGGCCATGTCTCAGCCATTAGCACGACTTTGCACATCATTCAGAATTAATTCTTCATTCAAAGCTATCCAGAGAATTCAGAGTCTTCCCATAAACCTACACAGAGTAACATTTATTTGGTAACTTGTCACACGTATCACTCGGTCAGAATATGCATATCGTGCTTTTTCCCAATATCACTCCTAACAGTCTTTTCTTACATACTAATTTATCTTGTTATTGAAACTGTTCTGTAAGTTTTTTTCTTTATATCAAATAAATACTATTCAGAGTTCACAAACCACTGGTGTTTTCAAGCACTCTTTTTGCATCCTTGGTTTTGACACATAAATATAAGCAATATCAGAAACGTAAGAAACATTTCTGCAGGACAGGAGTTCTTTGGGCTCCTTTCTGGACTACTTCTTTCCCCATGCAAACATCACATCGTGAAAAAGATCTCACAGTATTAAACATCTTTTAAAAAGGAGCCACTTAAAACACTGACACCTGCTTGGAAAACAGCTTTCATCCAAAAGTCAAATTCAAATGAACTCTCTCACTGTAATTTCCCAAGCCAGTCTCATTGCTTCTACATCTAATGTATATTAGACTCCCAGCTCCACGTAAAACAACTCTGCCCCAACCTCCACTGTCAGACACTTGTGTGTCTCCTGCCACTCAACACTCACTGCTCTAGCTCAGTTGCCCACTAGCCCCAGCTGCAGCCAAACACCCTTGCATTGCAGGTCTGCATGGGGTCCTCTCCCCTCCACCCTAGTAGACCACGGGAAGTGGTGGCTTTTGAACCCCAGAGCCGTCCACTAAAGATTCGGCCTGCTTCTCCTGGTTGTGAAGGTTTCATGTCTTGGAGGGGTGTAGGGGGATCAGAGATGGAGGCGAGGGGAGGGGAGTTGCAAATGAAAGAAATTCAGACAAACATCAACAGGGTGCTGAGCAAGGATCAGTAGCTTGCTGTTGGCAGAACTGGTTCTTCTGCTCCTGCCAGAACAGTGTCACTTCCTCAGGGAGCCCAGCACACCCCAGCAGTGGCACCAAGAAGTGGGCTATAGCCTTCATTTCCTCACACCCTGGCAAACCAGTAGCTGGGCAAGTGCAGGAGAGGCAAAGATTTAGCAGTGCAGCAAACATGTTCATCTCCTTGGTGAGGCTGAACTGGAAGGAAAAGTTCAGCCTCCATGACCTGAAGACCAAACCCAAGAGTCAGTTGCCGAGGCAGGCCCAGAACCCAGGAGTTACAAGCGCCTGCTGCAGCACAACGCTATTTTAGATGCCCAAATCTGGGGACATGCAACAATACAATCTCCTCCATCTGATTCTCCTGGATTGAAGGTTTTGTTGTTTTGTGAGCTTTTTTACCATCCTGTACATGAAATACAACCCATATAAAGAACACTTGTGTTGATAATTATCTAGTCTTTTGAATCTTGACAGTCAGTATAAAGGATAAATTGATACAGAATTTGGCCATAACTAGGAATAATTCACTTACTAAGAAAGAGCCCAACAATGAGAAAGAGGAGCTATGTATTCAGAGCAAATACTTGAATACTACCCCTTCCCTTAGAGTCCAAGCACAGTGAAGGCTAGTATGGCAAGAGAATTATTAGTCACAAATGAACATCTTTCTGATGCTTTCTTTTCGTAATTCTCAAATCCTTACCACGGAAATGTATCCTCAGTTGGTAAAGCCCTCTTTTCGTTACCAGTAGTTCAGTTTCCCTTGAGATTTTATACAAGATGGGGAAAGAGTATAACTTGCAAAGTGAAAACACCCCAAAGATTTAAGAACCTCACTCTTTGTTTATTCTCAAAGGCATAGATAGAACAAGGTAATTAGACTCCCATACAACAAATGGGAAGTGTTTAAGCAGCAGTTGGAAGCCTTAATAATTCATGGATCTGGGCCAAAAGACTTGGGTTAGGTCCCCAAAGACTAGTAAATATACCAGTAAATGGAAAAGATCAGGTGCTGGCACACACGCATCATCACTGCTTAACTGCTAACACAAGCCCTGGCACAGCCTCAGCTTTTGTCAACCAGCATCTCCCAGGCAATGCCTAGACATGGCTCAGTGGACAGCATGGACCTCTCTTATCTCCTCAGCACATCCTAAACCACCTAACATCCAAAACATTGCAAACGGGCCCTCGAGGTTAAATCTCTGAATGGGCTCTGGAGGTCAAATCTCTGGTTGAGACCTCCTGACTGACCATGAGGGCTTGCTATCCCATTTTAAGGAAGAGTAAAACAATTTTGCTTCATAGCATTCCTGCAGTTTTCATCAGCAAGAGCCCCTTCGTGCCTCTGTCAGCCATACAAGTCCTCATGGTGCCGTACAGGCTGAGGTTTAGATCCTGAGCTACCCGCGTTGCTGCCTACCCTGCCTCCAGCATCGGAGCTGAAAGATATCCTTGGCATACACCAGCTGATGGTGCCGTACACGCTGCACAGCCAGGAGAAGACCACAGGGGATGGCGGTGTTTGCCCATCACCTGGTACAGCATTCCTCACTTCGGGGTAGAAAGAGGAGCAGAACTAAGGAGGGAAAGGGAATATGAGTAACCAAAACCTGGTGGTTCTGGGTATCACCCAAAGACACTGCTGAAGAATGACACCAGCAAGAACCAGTGCCTACTTTTCACTTGCTGGGGGGAGCCTAAAAGGGCAAACATGTGACAGAGGCACTCGTATTGCTTAACGTGCCACAGGAAGAGCATCCGATCCTGGGGCAATAAGATCCCATCTGAGACTGGATGAAATCCTGCACACAATCCCCGTATTTCAAACTACCCTAGGGAGAGATGCAGCTTGAAAGCTCTGCCTTAATGCAGAGCATATTTAACCACCATGAGAAGAAGTCCTTACAAGAAATTCAAAGGCTTACAAGTGAGCAATGAAATCAGTCCTGCAATCAAACAAAAGTACTTATGTAGGAAAAGATGACTCGGTTGTACTTGCAGCATCAGAGCAATTGTTTCTGCTTTTAGGTCCAGTGAAGTCACTGGGATTAATTTTGTGAGTAAAATAAAACCACATGTGCACATGATAGCAACAGTGGGACTTTAAATGCAAACACTTTCTATGAAAATCTGTATTTTCCTTTCTTTTGCCTCCAGTAAAAAATATATAGATTAGAAAAAGGATGTGAACCATGAGCTTGGAAAACTGGCAAACTACTACAAACCCTCTCACTTCAGATTAAGCATTCTTGGATCAGTCATCAGTTTAATCGGGTAAGTCCGAGATCAGCAGGAGTTTGAGGATCAGATTTGTTAATTAGTATAATTAAAGAAATAATACTAGGAAAAGTGTGCTCCTGGCATTGGTACTGGAAAAAAAAAAAGGAATTTTCTGGAGTGGAATTTTCCAGCAGACACTGCAAACAGTCCCAGTGTCTCAGCCATAAATGAAGCTGACAACTTGCTATAAAACACATTATAACGTATAGTTTTGGTGGAGGAGGATGTGATACTCCATAAAAAAATCAGCCACTCCGGACTCCATTGCTGCACAAAGGATTTGCTAGAGATGAAGGCACTATTCATATCGTTATACTGCACTGACAGCATAGCACATACCACAGCGTAGGACAACCCAGCATTGTGGTTTTCCTACTTTATAGAAAATCTTTTGATGGTCTCCTAACAAGATTTTTTTTTTTTTTTTAAACAAATTAAATGAAAGTAAGTAAAGACACCTTCTCTTTATCTTTGGGCTTTCCTTCCTGGTAAAGGGGTGACTCTAAGAACCTTACGCTACCTTCTCTTTTCATATTAGCTGCTTATGAGACACACACAGAGTAGGATATTTGAAAAGATAACAAAACCTTAATACAGCTCCTAAGAAACAGAAAGGAAAATTACAAACTGATGCGAAAAAAATAACCTCATGGGCCCCTCCAGCACTAGCATTGCAAATTGTGCTGGAATTCACTCTCGTGCATTGGATGAGACCTTCTGCCACACTGACACAGTAACATTCTGCATTTTTATTGCAGAGACGGCAGTGTCTGTGAAAGACACTACACATGGCAATCAAATTTATATGGCAAGACAGTTATACACATCCACAAAAAAAAAAAATGCAGAGGAGCAGATATAGCCCTAGACTCCAGAAAAAATGAGAAAATAGCTCAGAACACCAGTGAGCTACGAATTTAACAGCCTGACTGCTATTGAAGATCTGCACATAAATCTCTAGGGCTTATTCCTGAAAAAAATCAGGGCAGGACAGAAGCACGACTTGGTGTTGAATGTCCAGCACAAGAATCCAATATATGTGCCTCTGACTACACACTTCCTGGGCAAACTCTATGTGTTTGTCTTTCTTATGCCTAAAAAGAAGATATATCAATCTCTTTTTCAACATGCCTTGTTTATCTTTACCTTTTTGATTCTTCTGTGGTCCAGGCAATGTCTGTCTCCTACTGTGCTCTCTATCGCAACAGCACCTGGTACTCACCGAATGCTGCCCCACTAAGGCCTAGATAAACCCCATTTAACTTCAGAACCCTACACTGAAACGCCAAAGTTTGAAGTCTGGTTGCCCCAACCACTCCATATAATTTATGGAGAGTCAGTGGAGAGGGATAAGCACTTGAGTAAAACAATTTAATCCTTCCTAAAATAGATAGCTAAGAAAAGTAGGAGCAGCTTAACTCTCTCTACTGACTACAGAGGGGGCTGAGGGCAACTAGAAACAATTTTACTTACAACCAAGTTAGATGGGACAAATCTGGGCTTTAAGAGTAGATCCACAAATGGGCTACATCCACAGTGAGCTAGTTCCTAAGATGTACCACATGACTACAAGTTGGCTAACTACCAACTTAAGCCCTAATTCAAGGCTAGATTCTCAAAATTGCTGCCTAACTGTGCCTTGTACCCTAGATGCACACTGAGCCTTCACCCATAACATGTCCAAAGGTAGGAATAGGTCCACAGACTAAGAAAACTAAATTTAGATGTCTACATGTTGGTATCTGCATGCTTATTAAGTGTCTAAGTCCTTCTATAGGCAATGGAAATCCAATCAATGCAGCCTTTGGAGTCCAGGCAGCAATTCAGCTGGTCAAATGTAGGGGTCAATTTTAGGGTGAGCTGAATCACTCTCTAGACTGCATGGACAATATTCACTAGAACTGCACTGACCATAACAAGAGCATGGATACCTACTCACACGTAGACACCAGCAAGTAGGTTTATCAACCTGGGAGTGACCCCACCCCAGATGCACAACTCCTTGCTCTTGGACACCTCCAGACCCATCTGCATCTTGAGCCACTCGTGCCTAGCCCATAACCCTCAGGAACCATGTGCTCCCCCATCTAGCTTGCCTGGAGGATCTAATCCAGCAGGAAGCCTGAGCATTTCAGAGCATGCTCACAGACCCCATGCACCCATATACACCAAGAGGAGGAGGAAGTGGTGTTCCTTTCTCCATCTTGAACTGGTACCTGTATTCAGCGCTATACCATGTAGAAATATACTAGCCTTACCTACATCGCTATATGCTCTAATTATCTCACATTATGTATTAATTTGAACAGAGACTGGAATCTCTACCCTACTGAGTCATGAATGTTGATAGTTTAATGAGAAAACACAAAACAGCTTAGTGGCCTAATTCTAGACTGTAGCCCAAGGAATGGACACAGACTCTGATGGACTTAACAGAAGTGACACTTACATCACAACTTCTCCAAAAGCCTTCCTAGTGGGTAGTCTAGGCAGCTCCCTGCCCACCACACTGGCTTTGGTGAATCTCACTGATATCTCACGATATTCTCCAAGCTTGGACATCTGCCTCTGGCTATGAACGTCACAGACAACATTACAACTCTGTAAACTTAATCCATTTACTTGACCTTAATATGCATTCATTAGCAAAAGATAACATTAGAAGTAGGTTAAATCAATATAGATAAAAGCTTAGTAAAAATTGAAAAGGCAGCATAAGTCTGATTTTAATGTTAGTTATATGAAGTTAAGCTAACAGGATAACAGGAGAGCATAAAAAGCAAGAGGCAACACATGATTTTTCACAAGTGAGGCTAACAAAATACAAGCTCAGCCCTCCAGAGTAGAACAGGTACATTTGTTTGTCTTATATAGCAAGAGTGTCACGGTAGATAATAGAAGAGCTGCTCTAAGACAGTGTCCTTTTCTACCCTTTGAGATGCAATTTAGACTCCCTAAGTATAAGAAACCTTTTCTCTCATCTTTGTTATCTGCAGCTTCATAGGCTTTGTACTGCAATCTTCCACTTCACCATGGATAATCTGTATTGCATAGTTCTTATTCACTGTGTTACATTTACATTTTTAGTAAAGTACTTAAAATATCCCGGGCATTTCTCTAGAGTGGTTCCTTGAACTCCCTTGTAAGTGCTTTGCTTATGAATCCCTGATGCAACCAGGGAACCGTAAGCAAAGCACTTACAGGCTAAGAGGTGGACCAGGGAACCACCCAGCATTTCTGTCCTTGCGTAGACTGAGCCTTCATGTGATAAATGCCACCACAATCTAGGAGGTTAGACGCTACAGAGAAGGAGAGCAGTATCCACCTAGCTTTGTTTCAGGTTGTGATTCTGAATTTGGGTTTCTTGTACAAGGAAAGAGAGATGGAGGTGGAAAGTTATATTTCTTTGGAGAAAGCAAAGAACACCATTTACAGGTGGAAAAGGCTTGTTCTCTAAATAAAATTGGGTGTGAAAATGAGCGGGTTGCTCTTCAAACAAGCAGAATGGAATTACACACTCATAAAATACAAGTGTGGGTTTAACTGGAGTTTAACTATTCATGGAGGAAACAAATACCACATCGATTTCTTTGTATTCAGATGCTAAAACACAAATGGGACTCTCAGGAGTCAAGAGGCATCTAAGGACTCTTCACTGCTAGTCTGTGAAAATGCCATCACCTCATTTGTCAGCCCTAGTGAACTGGCCATTCATCTCATTAGCCATCCTAACGCTGACGACCTTTTGTGTGGGTAAAATAGGTAGATGAGATCCTTCCAGTGCCTTCAAAGCCTCCTACCTAACTTTTGCAAAACTGCTGTATAACAAATAACCAGAGTCAAATGTTCTGGTAAGACATTTCATAATGATGAGTTTATTATTGTGTGCTGTAAAAAACCACATAACTGATTCTTCTTGCACTCCAGTCGTATTATGTGACTCCATGAGATCAAACCATTGCATATGGCCTCCCTTCCAGGTATCGCTCAAACAGTACAACATGCATCTTTCTTGTATGCATCAATTATTATTCTTCATTGTAGAAAGTAGGCAGGTTATTGCTTCTACTTTACCACTACTGATTTTGCTTCTGCTTTACTGCTACTGATTTTGAAGACACAGTTGCAATTCAATGTCTTACGCTTTCTTCTTTCTATGGAGCATGAAAGCCTGGCTCTAGAAGCATTTTGCACCCATTATGGAAGGTGACAGCTAAGATCTGGTAAGACTTAAAAAGCAGTATGAAACATTTTGCCACAGATACTTTAGAATCAAAAACTGGGGTTTGTCTAAGCATAAAATTAACTTGGTTTGTGACACTCAAACACTGAAGAATTCTACTGAAAATCAGAAGTCAAAAGAATTCAGAGCTGAAAGATCAGAGCTGAAGAACAGAAATAAGTTAGTTTCAGAACTTGAAATATCTACCATATTCTGGTTTTTGGTTATAATCTCCTGAAATCAATACCCAGTACAAGAGGTTGAGCATGGAAAAGTGAACTGTTTAATTTAGTCCCATCTCATCTTCCCAGCCCCAAGTTCTCATCATGGTTTCACTATTCATTTTTTGTGTATTTTCATTTAATTTTTTTCTGAGTACGTTTCCCTATGGAACGTCTTTTGTGGCTCTTTTTTTGTTAGCGGTGACAAACAGGCTACACAAGAAATAGCTTGTGTTACCTCTGTCTCCCCTGCCTCAAATCTTCTCTTGTCTGCAGGACAAGACAATAAGAAAACCTCCTGTATCTGGAATAACTTTTTTCACTATAAAGCCTTCATTATATGTTTTTCTTTATACATTCCCAGCTCCTCACCATCTTCCCTTTGCTCTCTTTTGTTTCTGTGAGCTCCCTCTTCTCCTAACTTCTGCTGTTTCCACACAGCTTCCTCTCAAGTCCATTTTCTACCCTTGCTCCGTAACCTTAAACTTCTTTTTTCTTTTTCCTTCCCTTTTTACCTCCTTTGGCTCCTCTCCCTCTAAACATCCCATCTTTGCTATCTGACTGTCCCTTGGGACACCTCTTCTATCCCTAGCAAAACTTTTTACTTCTTCACCCCCTTCATCACTTGACCATTGCTCCTCACCAAGACCTGCTCGTCCCAGCCCTGCTCCCACAGCCCTCTACCTGCTCTACCACAGGCACTGAGGTGAGCTGGAGGATGACTCCTGCATGYCTTCATTGGGGTCACACAGGTACTTGCAGGACAGCATCAGTAGCGATGTGCAGCACAGTCGTAATTTTTGAATGCTGACCGCAGGGTACATTTATGCTTCCAAGTCCTGGGGTTGGAAATGTTACCATTCGTTCTTTTCCGTTTGCAATGATCACTGTGCTAAAACACACTTCCAACATGCTGGAGGTTTTCAGAGGAAGAGCAAAGGCAAGTCAGATTTGGTGTGTTTACATGAGAGGAAACAACACATTAAGCATGAGACTTCTTCAACTGTCCTGTCCAGCACAACCTCTGTGCGGACCACCCTGAGCAGAATAGAGCAAGAGGAAAATATAAGGAAAGAGTTTCAGCACCAAAAAGGAGGCAGAAATTTACAGTGGCACTTTAGCTATTTTCAGAACAGCTGATACTGTTTTTACTGTTAACAATACAGTACAGCAGTAAGGAGAGTATTAGTGTTACTACGCTGTGGGGCCAGGACTCCACTGTGCAAGCGACTGTGCAAGCACAGAATAAGATGGGAGACCTGTGCCTGCAAAAGTGCCCAGACAGGTCATACGGGACATCTTGTCACACAATGTATTTGATGTCTCACATGAAATAGACCCACACAGGCAAACATTCATTTTAGGTAATATATCATGCTTGCTATATATGTGCTTGAGCTTTTAAAAAATGTTTATGACTTTATGTTTGGTTTACAATTTTAATTGCAACAATACTGGATGCTAGCTTTGCAAAAGTTAACTGAAGTTTGGAAAGTGCTTGAAGTGTCTACAGACTGGAAATGCCAAAAGACAGAAGCATTAGATTAAAAATAGACGGATACACAATTGCATAAAAGATATATGCATAAGCACATACACTATACGTGAGTGTATTTGCATTATAGTTCTTCTTTACATGCTATACGAATTCTGTGAGTTCTGGATTCTTTGGCAGAACTGGCAACTTGGGGAAAATCATGCCACTCCTGCATATGGCTATTTCTACCCTGAACAGTTGTGTGTGATGCTTTCCTCTACTCACAAAGCAGAACATCAACAGCAAGTGGCAGCATCCGACAGCAAATGCAGGATCTTCAGCCATCTCCTGCTCCCTGAAGTATTCTGCCTTCACTCTCAGGCAGAGGAAGATACAACCCTTCCTTACGGGAGGTTCACGCACTCCCTACATACAAAGCAGCATTTTTCATCTGAACAGGAGGATCCAGAACGATAATCCCCTAGACTCATCTCTCCAATTCACATAAGTATAACCCAACAGATCTCTTATCTTCTTCAACTTACCTATACAATTTAGATAAGGATGACTCAACCCTACCTACGCACAGAATATCTTTAAAATATACACCCGCCTCCCCTGGAGAGAGAAATCCCACTTATAGCAAGTGTTGTGCAGTGGTGGGGGGCTTAGCAACAAGTCACACTTCTGTAGGTAACCTTTTTGCCAGGCACTGTTGGCTGCACAGCAGCTAGCAAGCTTTCTGCATGCAATAAACACAAGTTTCATCCTAGGCAGAAGGAACACAGCAGTAATTTGGAAAAACTATGCAACAGTGAATCAGCAGCATGCAAACGGCAAGTCAAAAAAACCTATAAGGGGATATTGGGCTGCTGTCCTTTGCCCCAAACACCCCTTTCCTGTTTTGTGGATATTGCAGTGAAGGGCTCGTTGAGCCCTCACTCCCTCTTCCATTTCCCCATTCCTGGGGGTACTCTCAGCGTGTTGTTAGTGATATGCTTCGTCACCAATCCATCTGAGGAGGCTTCTCCAGCACCACTGACCACTTGGACTTCACTAATCCTTGAATCTCCTTAGCCACAACGTGTCTCTGAATGCCACTGTCACAGCGACACCGTTGCAGCTTCTCCGAAACAATGGTTGGGTCTGAAAGCACCTCCACGCAACATAGCCATTTTTATATCCATCAGATAAGAGGTCCCCAGCAGGAGTGCACGTAGTGCTGCTGCAGCGCTCAGCGCTTTCCACGGACAGGGTGTGCAAACCCCCCCGGTGCAGGACCAGACTTTGCTCTGTGGCTCACACATGCTCCAGCCACAACAGCATCCACCTGTAGGCACAAGCTGAAGTAGGACCCTCACTTGAGTTCACTCAGGCCTTGCTGCCCTCTGCAGCTCCGTGGAAAGTACATACTTTTCATTTCTCTCCTAAAACACCTGAAGGTATAGTTTCATCTCTACAGTGTGAACTCAGGTGAGCTCACAGCACCTTTGCCCAGGGACAAGAGCAGCATTCCCATAGGACTCGGAGAGCAACAAAACTCTTACTGAGGTATTCAATTAAGGTTTCATGAACTCCTCCCTCAAGGCAAATTACATACCATTTGGTTGCTCTTTATTCACACAATAAGTAAGACAAGGTCTGATTACCTTACCTGAACCAGAAAAGACAAAAAACAGATTCTGGAAAGAGAGGTTCCACACAGCATCCCACCTAAAACATAGCAAGGATTTCATGTAAGGAAGAATGGGATTACATTCAGTCAAACATGACTGATACAACTTCGGGATGAACTTGCTGTGTTATAATTTTTTTCCCCAGCCAAAGACGAAAGCTGATAAGATGCAGACTCAGAACTGGATTAGTTTCAGAAGGGCAAATGCTCACTAACATAGCAAATGATAGATGCTGTGAACTGAAAATCATGCTGGGAATTAAGAGGAGAAGAGACCAAAACAGAAATGGAGATCTATTCTTATCCCCAAGAACTTTGCACGTGTGCTGAAACAGGGGGTCACAGAAATAAGCTATATCAAATGTGCTTGGGAAAAGGGCTCAGTTAGATTGAGACATCCAGACTTTCTCCACTGACTATCAAAAGTGTATTTTTTTCAATAAAAATGTTTATCGCTTTATATTTTGCCTGAAAGTAAAATCCCCCCCAAAACCTTTCCCCTGATATTTCTTGGAATCTGAAGTTCTTTCGCATCATCAGCAAACTGTTGTCAAGCACAAACAAGATTCAGGAGCAATAGGTGCCAAAGAAGAAATGACATTTTCAGGGGATTGCAATCTTCATAGCTCCAACTTAAATCCCTCTGAGATCTTGGGGAATGGTCCCTCACAGCAAGTCAAACCACCCATCAGCCGCTTTCCAGTATAGCTTTAAATCATAGCTGCAAGCATTTTGCTCCTTCCCAGGGTGGCAATTCTGCAAACAAGCAGGAATCCAAAAGACTCCCGTGGACCAACCAGGCAGAACCAGTGTCATCCTTCAGGCCACAGCACATGGCAGGCCAAAGACTTTGGAAGTCTATGATAACAG
This sequence comes from Apteryx rowi, assembly GCF_003343035.1. Lineage (NCBI taxonomy): Eukaryota > Metazoa > Chordata > Aves > Apterygiformes > Apterygidae > Apteryx > Apteryx rowi. The sequence goes on from NW_020451171.1 coordinate 2,566,514, forward strand.
AGGAGGAATGTCAGCATGAAAGTCATGCAGGAAAGGCACATTGTCATTGTAACAATTCTCCCAGAGGAGGTCGCTAACATGTGTGTTGCAGATTTACGTAATAAAGCTAAGGAGGTAACAGAAGGCCTATTTGCGATGTAACCGATAATCACATTGGCAAGTTTTGCAAGTTCATTTGTTCCATTGTGCCTTCAAAGAATGATGGCTATTCATAAGACTTGCAAAAGCCTGTGCTTTTGGATGAAGCTGTGAACAAGCAATGAAAGAAATGCATCTAAACATCTCTGACTTCAGACATGTGGGACTGTCCATGTGCTCTTCAAATATACATAGCCAGATTTCTCCTGATCACGGGAGGGGGAACCAGCCACCAGTGATGGAGAAGACAGCTGGTTTCAGGCATGTGACAAAGCCATCCATGATGTAAATTCTTCTGGGAATCCATCCAAAAGCATTCAAAGGATAACTGAAAGGCATTTATACATTCAAAGAGAAAAAGGGCCAAAGGCTGGGAAACTAATATTTATTCAAAACAGTCAAGCCTGACAGGCAAGTAAGTGATTATACTACAGAGAATGCACATTTCTGTTCTGACTTCCCTTGCTATATCATAGGCTAATTTTTCTACAATATGATTACCTGCTACAGGGGTAAGTAATGCCTTCTGCCTACAAGAACTTGGCTCTATTTCACCAATGTGGGCTAGACCAAAATCCCTCTGTATGACACAGTCACCTGCAGTCCACTCCTTCAAAGCCTGTCTGTGGATGGTGTTAGCCAGCTCCCCATTAGAAGTGGAAGCACTCCTTTCCCCTCTTACTGCCAGAAACTACAACATGGGGAATCTAGGGCCAGATACATATCACTATTTAGGTACTTAAGGACATGCTGTGACAAAGCACGGTGATTTTCAAATGTATGCAGATAAGCTCACACCCAACCAATGGATTGTGGAAACCCCAGAAAGGGTTTACTTCTGCCTTTTTGGACTGCAGATCATTGCCACATCTTTGCCCAACCCCAAGTTCCACCTCTTTTTCATCCCACTTTCTAACTGCGCTTCCTCAGCTTCCCTCACTTCACCTCCTCTGGGGCAAGCAGCTTCCCTCCTCTGGTGCAATTTGACTTTCTAATCTTGCCTCAACAGGAACACGAAGCTTTCATCAAGGTCCCAGTGGTGATTCAACGGCCACTTGCACAGATGGTTGCGAGCAGGATGTACTAAGTGATGCAAATTGATGTATTGTTTGCTTCAGCCCCGTGTGTGGTGAGAACTGATATGAACAATGCACTCCCCCAAACACTTCTCCTCCACATTATCAGCCTCTGATCTTAATCCCAGGAGTCATTGGCATAAGTCACCACTCTAAATGAGTGCGAGCTCCCCTAGGCAGGGATCTTATCTCACTTTGTATCTAAAGAGCCATGCAAGTTTATGGCAATAGTGCAATTAAGTAAAGGTTACAGAGGCCTGAAAGTGTTAGCATGAGCTGTTTGGGAACACTTCTATTTTATTGGGGACCAGAAGAAGCAAAAGTAAGTGCTTTTATACGCTATAACTTACATGACTCTTCCCGGCATTTTCACCACTGGGACCTCCCAACCCAGAAGATTCTAGCACCAACACAGAAAGAGAAACTGCCAGCTTTGGGCACCTACCAACACACACGTGAGCAAGCGCAGTGATTTGAAAGCAGCGTTCAGCGCTCTGCAGAACAGTGACTCAATAACCTTGAAAGGAGTTTGCCATTTATTGCTACTAAAATCTTCCATTGGCTATCAGAAAGCTCTTGTGAGGCAATGGTAGATAAGAAATGAACACATGGGCAATAATATTTTAGCAACATGTTCTATTTAGCCCTGTAGTCTGCACCTATCAAAATATCACACCCTCTCTCAGCAAACAGAACTCCAAAATAACAACCCCAAATGAGATAAAAAGCAATACAATCCCATCTTAAAACCACCTCTTAGGAAACCCCTGCTACAGAAAGCAAAAACGATTCCTTCTCCTGGCTCCTCCAGGGGCAAATCACTCCATCAGGGCAAGCAAAGTTGCCACTGCACCACCTTCATCTAAGCTAATTCTTCTCCCAGCTAGAAAAGGAGCTGAGCTTGCAACCCCAGGCTTTCCTGAGAATTCAGCCAAAGGCCTCCTCTTTCGGCAGCACCTACACCGCCTGCCCTTCATGTAGGTCACGAACTACCTAAACAAACTATTGGCAGTAGTACCCTTTAAGGCAAAAATGTCTATAATACTCTAATAAGGGCACATCCTTAAAATATAATTGCTTCTGCCTATGACTCAATTGCAGATTTAACTGCAATGCAGACAATCCTAGGACAATCAGATCAAGGTTGTCAAAGAACATTGCTTCTGGATGCAGTTCACAGGAAAGAGTCATCACTCAATCTTGCCTCATTTATCACCTCAACAGCTTGGCTTCAAGAAGCCCATCTGCAACTCACCTTTCCTCCCACATTTTCCCTCTGTGGTGGGGAAGGGCCTGAGTGCATTGCCTCACTCCTTCCTCCCACATGTGGTAACTTGATACCTAGGTCAAATTCAAGCTTTGTAACTCAGTTCAGGAGCAAATGGATGAAAGCCATCTGTGTTATAATGGAAGTTATATACTAGGTCAGATTAGATGGTACAGTGGTCTTCTCTGCCCTTTCAACCTACCCTTGAAAGTCATCACTTTCAAACACATGTTGGGCTATATTTAAGTGTGAGCTCAATGGCTAGATGCCTACACAGAATGGAGAACCTCTTGCTGACACTAACAGGTGCATGAGCTGAGGAGTAGTCAAAGCACCTTTGGAGCAGTAAAGTGGCAGATTATGCCAAGAGAAGAATTTCAGCCAACAGCTGTAGATGAGCAATGGAAAAAAGCTGAATAGTCCAGGCCTTAATCACATTTCAGATATGTGCCAGCTTAGAGCAGTATGGTTAAAATAAAAAAAAAGTTACATTTTGCATTTGGGTTAATGAAATGCTATGAACTATTAGACACTACAAAAGACAAAGAACAAGAGAATAGTATATTTTCTTGCAGAAGATGCCACACTAAACATAACTTCAGTCTAGAGGGGTTGGGTAAGGGATCTCAGGCAAGGCAGAGTGCAAGTGAAAACAAGAGGTAGAGAGGTACTTTCCAGAGGTACTTCCTTGAGAGTGGGCTTTCCATCCAGTGCTGCAAATCTGCCTCTAAGGACTCAGATCATCAGGTGCTTCTGAATCTGCTCCGAGTCTACCCGTATGAAGGAGGTACCCGTACAAATGCTGTATCTTATGCAAAGTGCTCATCATTCAGCATTATTGTTTGCAACATAGCACTTCCACGGTAGGGAGGAAGGACAGTCAGTGGTTAACTAGACCCAAGCTCACTTGGATCTGAGGAGCACTGTTTTCAATCTTAAAACTCTCCATTGGTGTCCTTAAGCAGCAGTCCAGTCAAAGGTCTCTTTTAGGTTGTCAGTCTGGTAACCTGATGGTGACATCAGGCATTTCAAGTCAAAGCAGTGATTAAGGCAGGTGTATCTACATTGTTGGTTAAGCTTATGACCAAGCCCAATGCTGAGATTAGGTGACCCCACTAAACTCTGCAAGCCCATAATAAAAGGTTGCCTTATCCTGAGCCCTAGTGCTGCCTGGAGAAGGTGGACACAAGTGTTATCATGGCCCCAAGTTCATTCTCTCCTATGGTTCTGACCTRTCTTGGTACAGGCAAAGTTGAACATATCATGTCCCCATCTATCAGCAAGTGTCTCAAGATGCTTTGAACAGCCAGGCTAAACAGCCAGCAGTGGGGACAGAAAGTCTCATTTTAAAGAAAGCAGGCCCATTCTTCATTTCAGCATTTGGACATGACTGCAGAAGTCAAGAGATATGCAGACATCTTACTAGAGAGATGCTTCCTTATGCATTTGTTCTTTCATCCATGATCCTCTGACAGCAGTCAGACACAAGCCTCCTTTTTCCTACAACAGTTGCGTGCTAGAGGAAAAACACCCAAATATGGGTTTAACTCCTTTTAGCTTACTTTCACTAAAGGCAACAAGGGCTCACCAGCATCTTTGTTGATGCCCCATCAATTCACCACTGCACCTTTGATGATGGAACAGCCCAAGGCACTGCAGGAACAACATGGCAGGCAGGAGAGTTTCCCAGGGCAGAAGCATTGGTAAGGGGCTAAAAAGAAACACAGGCCATAGGCGAACAACCGAGCCTGTTTTCACACTGGATCAGCAGGAGCTCGACACAGGGGTGACCATGTCCCGTAGCAGTGCTGAGTGCCAGTAAGCAGGCTCAACGTCACCTGGAGGAATGCTGCCTGGCTTAGGCACCCTCCATCCCTTATTCACCCCCCAACCCGATGTACTTTCCTTGCACTGTAGATACTTTTGTTTTTTCCTCCAGCTCTGTGAGGATCAAGTGGACACACAGGGGAATGTGGCAGTCCGTCCTGAGAACCGCAGCAGCTCCCTGAGAAGCTCAGCATGGCTCAGCTGGCAGAAAACAGTCGGAGGGAAAATTCCACTGGCCTCTTGGATTCACCTCCCAGCTACTTTGCAGGCCCAATCTCTTCAGGGAAGAGTGCCAGATTTGACAAAACATAAGGCTTTTGCATCAAACATGTGCAGACTGGCACTCTCAAAGGAATTGGAATTAAGACTCGGAGGGAGGGAGGGAACAAATAGCTGCAGTCTGGTCCTTGAATAAGGGGGTGCATTGTCAGCAAAGGCACAGATACACCTGCACGGAGGAAAATCTCGTTGTGTAGGTCCTGACATGAGTTCTAACATGCCCTTCTCCAGCGACACGTTGGAACTTGAGTGCACTTTGCTACCCTCTGGGACTGGACGGACGCTCAGATTGCAGCAGTTTAATACRGTGTTCAGCACAAAACAAATCCAGAGGGTTTACCTAACAAGCTGCTGTCTGCCAGCAGATGTGGTCCACGGGATATCACTGAATGGAAGGGCCCATCTGCTAAGAAGTCATTTTTGAGTGCTTTCTGGTCTCCCTGCAAAGACTGTCAACCGTCCCTTACAAAACGCTGCTGGAATCTCCCAGGAAGCTAGGAGACCTTACATGGAGCCAGTTCATCCTCACAGACAGCAGCAACACAGGCGGATACAGGAGACTCAACTTGTAGCACTGGTTAATACCAGCAGTAGGAGAATGACACTCAGTATCAGCCACATTTCCACATCTCCTCTCAAAGGCTAACCTCTACAAGAAATCAGCCAACTAGGAAAGGTTAGAAGAAATTAGGAAAAGCTGCAGGCCCACTAAAATATTTGTATTAGCAAGATAAAGCCACAGACCACTTCATCAGCTTATTTGTCCGTTATTCTCCTTTTCTTCTATGATTTCTCTATTGGATTGTCCTTTTAAATTGCAAGCTATGTGCAAGCAGGTAACTCCTTACAGCGCTACTAACAGATAGTTACTACAGCCATAGCAACACCCAGACACAGACCTCCTGATGCCACACATCTCCCACCTTTCTCAGTGCCACCAGGACTAAGGGCAGACAGATGAGGCAAAGTCCAGGGAAGCAAAGGCTGATGATGGCACTTGCTAAAGGCAAGCTGACACCAAGTCTGAAGCATATCAATCAATGGAAGAAGACTAGGACCACCGTTCATCACTGCAGTTCAAGAAGTTGCATTAGCAAGATGCTGCTCTGAAAGAAAGCCTTGTAGTCAAGCTGGTCTCCATGAATTTGCACACATGCAATTGTCTGGAACATGGTAAATGAGCCTGCTGATACAGTGCAAGAAAAATGAAGTCAAGCTCCCTTGCTCCCAGCAAAACTGCCAGAACTAGTGTTTTACAGGACTGAAGAACAAGACACTAGCTCGCATTTTACCTCAGACTGGCACCTTTGCTGTGATTCAATGCCTCTGAGAAGTATAAATCACAGCCTGAGAGCAGAGACTATTGTTTGAAGAATTTTATTTGCAAAAAACATCTTTCTTCCACTTGTCTGGGTTGTCTAGCTAAGCTGTACACCCCTCAGCTAGGAGGAAGCAAAACGCTGGTTAGCGGAGGAGGTTTCTTGTTTGTATATACTGTGTTGTCAGGGCTTTTAATAAGCCTAAGAACACTGGTATGGCAAAAGGCAAATGCAATTTGTCTGCTGGAAAGGGGGGGTGAAAAGATCAAAGATTAACATACTTTTGGTATTTCCATTAGTGGCTAAAAACAGAGATACAGCAAGGCACTTAGATATACAAGACGTAACTCTTCAGAGTGCACGGCGCTCTGGAATGCACACCGAGCAAGGACGAGCAACGTATCGGTGCCTGAGCATCGGACAAATGCCTAGTAAAACCCATCCCAAATATCTTAAACTGGGCTACAAGTCTTCATTTACATCACAGGACGCAACACTTGCCTGCTAGAGACGTTGCACGATTCCAGCTGCCCAAAGCATTAACTCTTCCTAACCACCAGACATATTCCAAGACATGGTTTTAAACACACTGAATGAATGTGTAAGTCACAGTATGTTGTCAGCAAGCAGAGTATACAATTTTAGAACAAAACAGCCCTTTTTAAAGCAACTGCATGCATGATGTGGGGGAAATCATTTTTCAAAAAGAGGTTTAAGCAAAAAGAGCTCTCTTCCCCCAAAATTTCTCTGGCTTTGTCACTGACACTTTTTTAAAAATGAAGTTTGTGGCTGTTTCAAGTATTTTGCAAACATTTTCAGTTAAAGATTTTCACCTCTATTTTCAAGTATGGGAAATATTTCACTACTAATAGCTATCTCCTGGTCCAAAAAGCAAATCAGTCTAAAAATCAGCAAAACTCAAAAGATTGATACTTCTGTACTACACTGGTGACCCCTGCTAGCAGGATGTGATAATTTTTACACCCAAGAGCTGAGAAACTTCTTGTCCACCATATCCTCCAGGCATCCTCCGTACCCCCAGCCTGACACCTGCTCAGCAAGGTGCTTCTTTGCCTTGGTCCAAGTATTTGTAAGCACTGGTGCAATCATTATGGGCTGTAATCCAAATGCTTTAGAAAGCAACAAGATTTTTTCCTGACCATTTCAGTAAGTACTGGATCAGGCCCTAAATTACTATAGTCACACCACTGTAAGGAAAATTCAGCTTGCAGTATACAATGGGCAAGATTTATTAGATATTAGTCTAGAAGATGCCAGAGTAAAACATTAGAGAGGGAAAGTTTCATATTAACTGTAAACTACAGCTATTCTTTCCACTGATCATTTATGCCTCACCGTAGCAACATGCTTTACGCATAGACTTCACTTTAATCTTAAACCTGGTGAGACCCACGGTGCTAAGAATGGTGAAATGCTTTAGAGATGATCACGACCCCCAAAGGTTTGCAGCACAAATAGATAAAAATCAAACACAGCACACAAGGGAAAAGGGGGAAGCTAGACAGAAAAGGTGTATAACAGATGGGATAAGAGCACAGATCTCTTATCCATTGTTTCTACCACTCGGATGCCCAGATTACTCTGCTGACTGTGGCATGTGTTACTTCTCACAGATCTCCCAAAAGTTAGGGCACAAAGGGCAGCCCTGGCATCAGCGTTGGGGGAAGAAGCTGGCTCTCGGGCACAGAGAAAGCGGCACTCGTCACTAAGCAGCTTTTTCTTACATCGGCCATGGGAGCCCTCCAGTGGCTGTACACCTGCTGCTGTCCAGAAGAGGAATCACAGAGGTGCAGCTGCCCTGGTCTCCAGACCGGAGAGAGGCAGCACGAGCTCCTACAGTGGACTAGCTGCAAGGAGGAGAGGAAGGAATCACTCTTGCCTCAGGCCTGAAACGAAAGCAGCAAACTTCAAGCTAAGCCCAGACAGGGAATACAAGCTCCAAGACTAAACTTCATGTCACTGGATCACTAAATGGGAGAGGAGAGTGAGGGGGAGCATGGGCGGCATTTCATAAGCCCTGATCCCTGCAGGTTAGCAAACTGCGCAGCAAGTTTGCTGTGGCTAAACCCAAAGGAAAATACTGAGCATTTGCACATGGATTCTGAGCAAAAGCTGGAGCTCAGCTTATTTCAAATGCAGGGCAACAACAAGGAGGGAAATGATTCATCATCTGTCAGAGTCATGGGGATCTGGACAGAACACGGACCACGGGGCACTACCAAAGAGAGATCACAAATGAGGCTCTGTGCCTGCTCTGCATCCACGATATTCAAGATATTCATGATGCTGAATATATTCAAAACACATGCAATTCCTGCCATCAGCAAAAAGCCATCAGAGTTGGGGAAGACTGGTCAGTGATCTGTTCTACTTCGTGCCTCGTCGCAAGTGGGATTGCTGCCTTTCTACCAAAGTCTCTAGTGCTAATTTTCAGATTGTAAGCCAGAGAGGTCTTGTGTGTGATGCCCTGAGTGACATCCACCATCAAATTCATCTGGTGAGCCCTGTGGATGGTCAGAAACAGGTATTTTAGAAAGCGGTGGTAGACTGTACAGCCATTCTCACCCAGCCTTGCAGGCAGTAGATGATATCTTCTAGACAAGTGGCTGGAAGACTTGTTTGGAAATAGAAAATCCAAGGGCCAAAACCACTAGAATAAACACAGGAGAGTACAAAGCCTATGCACAGAGATATAGCCCAGCAGGGTTTATTCCTCCAAGTCAAAAATTATGTTGTGCTTTACAAGCCATCTTTCTCACTGATAGCAGGGAGAGATGCTCATGATGAGAAGTGGCCACATCATTTCCAAAACAATCTCAAACAACAACAGCTTGGGGCACAGTGGTCACCAAAGGCCACTGGAGGAGGTGGTGGTTTACACCGAGGGATGACAGCAACCAGGAAGCACAAGGGGTAGAGTACAGCCGACTTGCAGAGTCCAGATTCAAGACGACAAATTGCCTCAAGCAAGGAGAGTGAGGGTCTCACTCACTGAGCTCCTTTGGCAGGATTTCCTCCCGATCAGCAATTTCGTAGCACCTGAAAGCTGGTTCCTTTTGTCCCTTCACACACATGGAGTGGGAGTTCACAGCCCCAGTTTGCAGCTCCCCTCCCACTCTTCCCCTTCAGCTGGGAAGTGGTAACACTTTGATTCCCTCCCTTCTATTTTGCACATGACTGACCACGAAACTATTAATATCTGAATCCAGTCTCAGTTCAGCCAGACAACTCATTCCCTCCAAGGAGACAAAAACCACAGCTTCTTCCATTCCGGGAAAAACCTTTTGGGACTGTGAGACCAGTAGCTCAGACATAGCAGAGACAGCTCTGGTTTGCTGATACATCTCAGTGGGGCACGTCAAGCAGCATGAAAAGGTTTGGTTTGTTTCTTCTGTGCCTCCTTTGTATCTTCAAGAAGGGTGAGTTCTGAACTTGCTACAATTCCCTGTCTGATAAAGGCTTTTCTTCTCGCTCTAGTCAAAGTGCCAGTGGAATTGCCTGGTACAACTAGTTCTCTAAGAATTGTCCAATCCATCATGCTGCTTAAAAGGATCCTGACTCCAGTTGCTTGTGACAATACTGGAAAACCTGAAGTTTGACTCTTCAATTGTCAGAGATGTCTTTGGTTTGCTTCCTTTCTTTCTTACCTTGTGGAGGGAATTCATCTTCATCTAACTTTCCCCTACTCTGTCAGTTGAATGCAGTATTTTCACCATCATCCAGGAACACTGTTTGACCTTCCTAGGAGTTATTTTGCAATGCATGCAAATTTGCCCCAATTCAACTGAGCACTTAAGCTCATGTTTAAGTATGTGCTTAAGTTCCATTGAAATCAATGGGATTTGCTTAAGGGTACTGTCAAACAGTGTTTGCTAGAGTAGGGCTAGTTCTTAACAGTGTCTGTGGCAGCCTCCAGCTCTTGATCTTGTCATCATGGTTTGTGACCTCAAATCCTTTCTATCAACAACTAGCAGATGCACTTACCTGACAGCTCATTTCAGGAGTTACCTTGTGTGAACAACTATTTTCTGCTATTTGCCTGTGACCTTCTGTTTCTTATGAGGCCTTCAATCCCAGGAACAAATGGAGGCTGGATAAATAGCATGAGGAAGCCATGGAAGACCCACCATGTCAAAGCTTTAAGGATGTAACAAAAGCTTGACAAGGAAATTATACACCAGATGCTGACAATTCCCTCCACTCATAATCTGAGGTCTTCAGGCAGACATGTTTCTATAGAAATGGATGAAGCTGAAGACATCAGAAGCACTTATTTTTAACATTATTTCCCATGTGGCAGGCAAGGGGATGTTTGTGTGCTAACAGAATGCTCTTTGCTTAAAATTAAAAAAAAAAATGCAGACCAGAAAGGTGACAGAGGAAAGCATATCACATACTGAAAGGTACGTGACTTGCAGTCCTCCAAAACTAATGGGTTACACTGACACACTCGAGAACTCAAATGAACTATTCAAGCCATGGTCAATCAGCCACTGTTAACCACATTTCACTGCCAAGAGTGGCAGGAATGGAAACAGTAAGATGTCAGCCCTGCATTCGCTGTACTCACAGGCCTGCCTCTAATCAGAAAAACGGCCAGAGCAATGGTAGGATTTGGAAGATCCGAAAGAATCAGACAGCTGACCAATAGGGAAAAGGGCTAATTTTGTAGTGTCAAAATAAAGAACATGAAAGAAACTGGAAAGCAACAGCATTCTGTGTATTTACTGCCAGTTCCTAATGTTCAGAGTCCATGAGCTTCATGGAGTTTCCATGGCCATGTAGCCTGCTATATTAGACTGTTCAGGCTGCAAAAGGTAATTGTACTGTTATAGCAAATGACAAGGCAGCCCAACTCCAGATTTCAGTGATTAAAATACTGGCTTGGCACCAATTCCAGATAAATAACTTAGAGAATCAGTCCTATACTGGCCTTTGTCCATTGTGAAGCACACAGTAGATTAATACTGGCTGCAGAGTCATGGAGGAATTTGCCAAATACTATGGAAAATAGATATAAGAATGAGGAATAGCCCTTATCTTCAAATTTACTTGTACTGATTAACCTGACAGCTGAATGCCCACAAATCACAGTGAAGTCAGCTAGACCAGGGATCTGCAGCAATTATTTAGTGGAGGCCACTTCATTTTTCCCAAGTATTCTCATCTCAGCTAGGAGAACACTACCAATTTAATGAAGCCATCAAGGAAGCTTTATAAAACATAAATGTAGCCAAAGACATTCCTGATGCCACAGTCTGGGGTAATAGCTGTTGTAACTACCAGCACAGTCAGTAGATAGGCATATCTATGTAGAAAGGTGAGGGCTTCCTACAATTCCTGTTTGTTGATGCTTGTGGTTACTGGTGGATGGAAGCGGGATGAGACATCGAGTCTTCCCTAAATATGAATCAAAGATGGGGTGCGCTGATTCAGGTGAAGACTACTTTTATCATCAGGCAGAAATGACGAAATTGAGTCTGGTGGCAATAAGGTTCAACTCCTCCAACTGTGCTAGGATGCACTGTGGCCAGATTTGGCCAAGAGAGCAAAATTCCAACTCTTTACAACATCTCAGCTGGAAAACTCAAAGTTTCCCCTGTTGTGACAAAAGGGTAAGACCTGTCTGGGAAGTTACTGGCAGCTCAAGTCCATATGATGATAACCTGTTCTGGTAACAGAGGGCGTCCTTCCTCCTACAAATCACATGTGAGGAGATATAGGGAACTTGTGTATTCACACCAGCCTTCATAAGATGAGTATCTCTGAGTCGGTATTTAGATCTTCTCACATCTTACTCATGAATAAGATGTCACTGTGTGATGACAGCAGCATTAGCTGTTAGAAATATCAGACATTATAACCTTCTCCAGAAATACTGTAACAACCAACTGATTTGCGTAACAAATACTACAACACAGGAGTGGGGGGAAGGGGGGCACATTCAAATACAGGGCTGCTAACTTGCTGTATTTCAGTGTTGACAACCACTAAATTTCTGGATACGCTCAAAATTTTTTTTGCTTTTCTCAAATTCCTTGCCTCCAAGCGCACAAAAGAAATGACTGATAACTGCAAAAGACTTAAGGTGCCATTGTTCACTTGAAAAGCAAGATGCCTGCTCAGACAGCAAACTACTTCCAACACGAGCTAGACAGACAGTCCCCTCAGTCCAGCTGAAGACCGGTAACTAAGTACATCACACTAACTGGGCTGCTCAATCATCTGCAAGCCCTCAGCAAGAACATCAGTGAGCGCAGGGCCCACCAAGGGAACAGAGCACCCACTTTCTGACTAAAAACAGAGTAGACACAGAAGGGATTCCCAAATTCCCTCTCCCACAGGTGCAATGCTCCAGGTAAATCAGTCTCAGTTGTCTCTTTTTGCTTCTAGGTCTGCAGACCAGTGGCTGGTCCGTTCAGGTCCCATCCGATGTTACTGGTGAATTAGGGAAGATGGTTGCTCTGCCCTGTACTTTCACGCACCCCTACAAAACATTTGACCGGACCCTCACTGCCATTTGGAGGATCAGGGAACCTTACAATGGTACAGTCGTTTTCAAGTGTATTACTCAAGGTTCCAGTGAACTCTGCAAGACTATTGTCAGCCACAAAAACAAATACAAACTGCTTGGCAACCCACGGCACAAGGATCTTACCATCAGGATCGACAATCTGACCTGGAGTGACAGCGAGAGATATTTCTGCCGAGTGGAGTTCTCCGGAGATATTCATGACAAGTATGAAAGCAGGAATGGGATAAAGCTCCATTTGATCGGTAAGAGAACACGAGAGCCAAAAGAGGCAAAATCACCCCACGGCAAAGTGCGAAAGCCAAAAAGATGAGGAAATTGATGAGACCCACCATACCAGTGACAACAGACATTCACCTGAGATGTTCTCCAAAGGGCTGGCTTTTCTAACCCTGGTCAGCCCTGGGGAGAATTTATAGCAATTGGGCTAGGTATATTCTTTGCCTTCTAAAGTCTTCCAGTAAGAGGCAATGTGAACAACGCAAGGAATGGAATAGGAACAAAACAGAGCAGAAACCATGGCAAGGAAATAGCCAGCCTCTGGCTGCCAGGGATAAGGGTCAGCCAAGTCCCGGGCACCCCACTTCTTCCCTGCAGCAGCAGATCTGTGCAGCCAACAGTCAGCAGCTCGTGGGGTAGGGTTAAAGATATCCTTTTTGTCAGGACTTAAATTGGAGAGCTCAGCTGGTGAGTATGCGTGAGGAAACAGGCCTGGATGATAACAGGGGCTCAGGAAGACAAGATATCTGGCACCCCTGTGCCAGGATTTGTAGGTCTAAACACCTTTGGAGCAGGAAAGGGTAAGTACCAACAGCTCTGACTGACAAATGGCAGATCCTAGGAGGTGGCATAACCTCTTCATAGCTATAGACACCTCTCTATCTTCCCCTCTCACAGCCACACTATATTCCCATCAAGCTCCCTCCTTACAGCGCCTTGTCCTCACCACACAGGAACACAACCAAGCCACAAGCTCCTTGGTCTCACTAGAGCATGGAGCTGCATCTGGATTAGAGGAAGCAAGGAGGAGCTTCACCTTCTCTTGAAGGTGTTTATGGTCTCCAGCTTGGATTGGGAACCCTGAGCAGAAAAACCCTAAGCTCATACTGATGCCTGTTACCCCTACCTGTCTGTGAAAGCAGCATCTCAAGCTACGTTAGCCGCATGTAGCTAAATGCACCTAATATTGTCCTGCTGGAGACAGCATGGTCCCAGGTCTCTCCAGACTGGGCCAGAGAGCCTTTAGAAACCACAGATGCAACAGGGATAAGGCAAAGCATCTTTGAGGGACTGCTAAACAACAGTCCCACATGGTGAAATACCTATCCACCCACTATCAGTGACAGAAAAAAGAGAAGAGGGACATCTGAATCCCTAAGTGAGTTCAGGACCCACTGCAATAGTTGTTAGATGGACATAATGGACATGCGCAAGGAGTCACTCCTTCCTGAGGCATCTATAGTCTAAACAGACACAGGGCAGGAGGGAAATACAGACACAGAGGTGAATCACACAGCAGCTCAATGCCAAAACCTCCGTCTCAAAGTTTCACCCTACCCCTGCTAGGATCACACTGCTCCTACTGAAATCCATAAGGTGTTCACAGTACAGAAATCCAGCATAAGAGCTCACTGCTGCAGCAGGATTTCTTGTTCTTTTTCAGCTGATAATCTGGCTGAAAAAATACCTTCTTTCAGGGCTGCTTAGCACGGCAGAGACACAGCAGAGTGAGCAGGAGGTGAATTTCCAGCACAGATCACACAACTCCATCTGCACTCCTCTGCTGTGTTCCCTCGCGGGCACRTCCAGGGCTAGCACGCCACATGTGGCAAACTCACCCCCAGGCTGCTCTGTGCTCAATTCACACCAAGCATTCAAATTTAAGGAGACTCAGTTCAGAAGAACTCTAATCCTATATCTGAGGATGTGCTTACAGATGTAGAGAGCACTAGTAGACACATGTGGCCTCAGGAAGAGACTCAGACCTTAATCAAGAGCGCAGAGATACTGTGCGTTGCATGATTTTGCTTGTGAAGTGAAACTACCTTATGCCTGCTGTGCACTGCAGGTGTCCAGACAAGGTACAAGAACAAGTTAAGTTACTTCTTGGGAACTTCTAGGTATTCGAGGCTCTCATTTAAAGCAGCTCCTTGGCTTTCCTAAGTACCACTAACACAGAGCATGACCAGCGCAAAACGGCAGCAGGATTTGTGTCCCAGGGSCTGCCTGAATTTAAACACTAGAGGCATGATAATCAGCCTTACTCCTCTCCATGTCTCCAGCTCCCTGCACAGCTCCCTCTGCACCTTACCATGCTCAAGAGGGAACGTGGGCTCTAGCTGGTTGCAAGCTTTGTACATGCCTGACTGGCCAACCACACACACACACACACGTATTGTCTGACTAACTGGCCAGGAAAAACAGAAGAGAAATACTGAACTCCTACGGCAGCCTTTTCCTCCATGAGGACGCTCACTCAGTTCTGTTAGTCACTAGTTTTCACAACGCCTTTAGGAACCAAGTGTCTCTCAAGTATGCGCAAAATTGGCCAACATATCCAGCAGGAGAGGACCAATGGGCAAGACAAGCTTGGTCACATCAGCCACACTTCCTTGGGCTTCCTTTGGTCGAGTCCATGAGACTAGAGCAAGTATGACACGTTCAACAGTACCTCTCAACATTTTGCTTCCCTCGAGTGCTCTTTACCACTTTCATTCAGTCACACAATCCCATACCCTGCAAGTACAGGAGACACAATCAACAGCCCTGTCTTGGTATCAACATGCTACCCCAAAGCAACCAGGGAGCTAAACCAGCTGTTCAGTGCTCACTACAGGGCTGGAGTAAAACACCAAATATTGACTGTACCAGAGGGTGGAAGGAAGTTAAGTGTCCTGACAATAATTTGTCAAACCTGGCAAGCGTCAGGCACTGAGCAGAGGACTCGCACAAATGGATCCCTCCTTGTGGGCTCTGCAGGTCACAAACCAAGCAAACAGTCATGAGATACTTAGAGGAGAGTACCAGGGTCACCTGCTCTGTGACCCACTGCCATATGCAGCCGGCCTGTCTGAAAAGCTGACCAGCTGCACCTACTGCCTAAGTCACAGACAGCACTGGGCTGTAATTTATGGTAAAACCACAGAAAACTGCCAGTCTTCAAGGATGGCTGCCCTGCTGTAGCACAGTGACTCTGCCTTGTCCTATCACACCAGGGTGACATGGGCTGAAGTCAACCACAGCTTAGTAATCTGCATAAGAAATGACAAGGATAAAACACAGTTCACGTCTCCACACTCAGTGAAAAAAGTGGGGGAAAAAGTGAAAGTGAAAAGTGAAAGAAAGTGAAATGCGATCCCAGTGTTACCCTCTTATAACACACAGGGTCCACTGCGACCAAACATTTTGTACGAGACCTAGCTTTGAAACTTAATGCACTTTCTCTCTTTTGCTGTGATTTCTGCAGCCGCCCCCAGGATCATCAACATCACCGTTAGCTCAAATAGAGACCACACCTTCAAAGCACGCTGTACAGCCGAAGGGGAGCCAGCACCTTCGCTAACGTGGACCGGCCCTCACTACAGCAACCTCACCTCCGTCACGAACATGAATCACCAGGTCACCAAAGAGCTCCAGTACCTGACACACGATGGAAAATACACATGTACAGCTGTCAACAGCCACGGGAGAGCAGAAGGGGCTGTGTACTTCTATAAATTCAAAGCGTCCAACAGCTCCCTTTTCCTGATCCTGATTTTTGTACCGTTGGGAATTAAAGTACTTGTTTTGCTGGCGATAGTGGGCTTTACTGTTTTCTGGAGAGGAGGTATGTATCACTCACTATTTCCTTTGGCAGTCTTCCTCCATCAGACCTGTAACAAGCAAAGCGACGCAGCAGATAAAATCAGGCAGGAGAGTTTTTTTACAATTATTTTCCACCTTAGGAAAATGACATTTATAATGGGAAACCCAAGAACAAGTAAAAGGAAACTCCTGGCTGGCTGGTCACAGCCTACAGAAGTGAGGTCTTATTCTGGAAGGAATCTTTAAAAAGACAGGGTGAACAGGAGTTTCCCTAGGCCTGAGGAGAAAGGTTAATAAACTAACAGATGTGCAATTAGTTGTGAAGCCGCTGACTACACAACCACTTTTTTTGTTTTCTTTCTTTTTTTTTTTGAAGTAGACTAATTACTAACTCTTTCCATCTAGCCCTTGGGCTGGATTTACCTTCACTGCATCCCACAAAATAGTTTCATCTCCCCAGCTCAGCATCCTCATTTTACAGACTGCCTGTCTCAGTCCCCAGGGCCTCAATATCCGAGTGCTTCATGATCATTAGTGAAATCTCAACTTCCCAGTGTGCCAAAGCCAGGAGAGCAGGGAAACATCTAATTGTTAGAGATGAGAAACAGCTCACAGAGCGAACTAAGAGACTTCCCAAAGGTTATAACGGAAACCTACAGCCAAGAAACCCAAAAGCCCCTGGTTCCCACACCCAGCCTAGCACATCATCGCTGTTGTCACAGAGAGGATCAGGCTAGAAGGAGTTTCTGGGTCCGAGTCTCTGGCCAGAAGAAATATGATGCTACCAGGTATAACAGTTTGATAGCAACAACTCGCAGAGATCCACTACTTGCCTTGAACTGTAGGTGGTGTAAGAACAGCCAGAAATACTTTGCTCCTTATATTCAGGTGCCTAATTCCTACCTTCCTGAAGGCCAACCACAGAACTAATAATATTTTTTCCTCCGTTCACTGGCATTTTATAATCACCCTGTAGTGCAGTTTTCCCTAAAACTCTAAGTCAGTCATGGCTTCCCAGCTCACTCTGACCCCACTGCTAACTCACATCTTCCTTCTCGATTAACAGGTCCCTTCACTACCCCAACCAGCCTGGCCCGGTAAGAACATCCTGCCTTCTATTCATGTCATCCAGTAGGAAGTTGGAGATGACTAAGGAGAGAAATGCAACTTGGCCTTAGTCTTGGCAACAACCTTCTGGCCTGAGAGCAGGCTCCTGGGACAAGGACAGGGTTGGGCTGATGGCCAAGTGACCCCACATGAGGGACCATGGCCTGGGCACTGCAGGGAGCAGGCTCTGGCTTGGGTATAGGTGAGAACAGACCCTACTGATTTGAGTACAAGCTGCTCTGAGAATGAGCAACTTGGACAGCAGCTTGGAGAGACTGGATGCAGCAGCAGCAAGGGACTAGCAGAAGTTCAGGTGGGCCATGGGCCCAAAGTGTGGTAACTGCAATGAACTAGTAAAAGAACCATCCACCCCCAGGATGGGTGCAGGAACCGGTGGGATGGGGTCACATCCCACCTGCGTTACCCTGTGACCATTACTTGATGTCTCCTTCCCCCACACACATCCAAGAAATGAGGCCATTTGAGCAGGACATGTGGGCATGAAGCATCAGGTCATACTAGCAGAGGGGACCTTAAGTTTACAGGTAATTAGTAAAAGTATTTAATTGTAGAAGCATAGCTTTGTTGATTTAACAATCTAAACGATACTGCAACCTTGACTACATGTATCATGTATTTCTATCATGACAAGAGATGAAAGCTTAAAAGCCAAGATGCTCCATGCTCTGCATATGTATTTGATGTTCTTTAACACTACTTCTAAAATGGGAGAGATGTGTCAACCATCCTCAGCCTCTGAAACAGCAGGACAGTCGCAGTAGCTAATGCTAATAGTGTTGGAGGTCATTCTGGATCCTTTAAGATGCAAAACATTAGATGCAAATCAGATACTGAAAAACTGTCTGCTATAGAATGGAGGATCCGTATCCGAGAGTATTAGGGTCACACATACTCTGGTGCTCCTTAACTATTAGCTGAAGCCACATATAAAGACTAGCGCAGCCAGAAATGTGCCTTTACCTTATTCACTTCTCTCATTGTCAGGCCCCAGCCGCAGGACTCCACCTATGAGAACCTGGACCGCAGGCACCGCGGCAGCCCCACTTTGCCAACAGAACAAACTTCAGTGCCACGCAGCTAAGGACCTGGTCTCTGACACTTGCACCTGCTTGCACGGTTTGATTTCCTGCTTGTCAGCTGCAAAACCAGGTTGTATTAGGGTGCTTATCTCCCCAAATATAAGACTGCTATTGACTGACACATGGAAGGTCAAACAGGCCTTTCAGGTGCACGTTCTCCCTCCTGGCTGTGACTTACAAGCAAGAGCAGTCGTCAAAGGGAAGATGGATAAAGAGAAAGATGCAAAAAGAAGATAAAGAGAAGGATGGAGCTGGAAGAGCAGAAGAGGATCTATCCAAGATGTCTAGTCAATCTGTAGTTTTCAGGCTACATCAGATAGTGTTTAGCAAGCAGATGGGAGTCTGCCATTTCCTCACGTCTTTTTGCTACAGACTTTTTTCAAAAGTTACTTCAAAACTAGTTTTTCCCCACTCCACTTTTCAAAATACATGCAGCGTATTAGCCAGCAACTGGACTATTCTGCTCTTTGAAACATCAGGTGGGAAGAAAAACGCTTGCAATTTCTGTAGGTTTTTCTTTAATTCCTTAGCTTCCAGAAGACTTTATCTGAAACTTTAAAAGAAATCTTAACTTTCAAGAGCAGCCCAAGCAAAATGAAAACAGGAAAAAAGTTTTCAGAAAGCTGGGAGAGTTGAAAACAAGAAATTCAAAGGTGGTCTGCACTGCAAGTTTACTTGCAACTCTTGCTAGTAGTACCACAACTGGTACATAAGCACACATGCACAGACAAGCATAATTTCAGGGCTTTGAGATAAATGTCATGACAATGTTGTAATAAAGCAAACTATATGGGATGGCTGTGTTACAAAATATAACCAGTCTTCCCCCAGGAAAACTCAAAATACTTTTCAACTAAATTCAACAATTTTTTTTTTTAATTAAAAGAAATTTATTTCTAAGTGGTTCATCTGTTACATGAAGAAATTCCTTTAAGCCCTGACTACATATCCCTTAAATTCTTCTGAGCTGAAGTCACTGACTAACACTTTCCACTAGCACACCACAGTGGTTACAGATGTGTTTGTGTGTGACCCTAGCAACAATTTGGGATGCAGGTGGTCTTTACAGCATAAATCACACAGGTGTTTGGTCAGTCCTCTCCCATCCACAAAAAAGTCTCTAGCTGAATCCCAACCATGCTCCAAGATGAAGCAAGCCAACCTAAGACTCCGTCAGGGACCTGTGATCCAAGAGTCACAAACCAAGACAGGCTGTGGACACCAAAGGGTTGGTATGGAGGAGGAGAAAGAACGAAGTGGGGAAACCTCATCAAGCCTGTGATCCTGCTTGGAAAAATCATTCCCTCGCTTGAGAGCCCTTATTTTAACATTTACTTCTTCATAACATCTGTGCTGGGAAACCAGAGCACAAAGCTGTAAATGGGTAACAGGATAACAGTCCAGGATAACAAGGAAAATCAATGCAAGGAGATATTTTAACCTCAGCTTTTAAATCCTAGTTTGTAATCCTGGCAGTGGGGGAACCAGATTTAATGAAAATAAGAAGAGATGGAAAGAGGAAGAGTCACAAAACAGCCTGAGATGCACAAAACATGCCCTGAATATCTGCATGTTGTCAGCATCTTAATCACTCAGAAGCGCTGCCAGTGTGTCACATAACAGCTGCAGTAATTTAGATCGCTGAGGAAACTCATGGATCAACATTGTTCAACTTCTAGTTATTTGGCTTCAAGTGCAGCCCACAATAGTGCAGCAAATGGAAAGAACTGGGATGCCCAAGAACAGGAGCCCACACCATCATCCACAGTGAGCTGGGGGGACGAGCAAGCCAACCTCAAGCAGGAGACAAGTGAGCTTGTCTGAATCCTGCCCTTTCCTTGTGAAGAAACCTACTTAATCCATACCCAGTCCCTGGGAGATCGCTCCTCAGTGGGATGAGCCCGTCCTCAGCATTTCTCTCAGCTGCCTCCTCATCCCTCAGCAGCGCCCCAAGCCTTTCCGCGGCTCTCGCACATAAAGGGCGACTTCTCTGCTCACCTTCCCAGCCTGGAAGCAGCTTCACATTCACAGGCCCTGGTCCTCATGGGGGATCTCAGCCACCCCAGTGTCTGCTGGAGGGACAACACAGCAGGAGACAAGCAATTCAGGAGGTTTCTACAGAAGAGGAGACTATTTCAGAAGAACAAGAAGGGAAAGAAGCTGACCTTCTAGTACTGACCTTGCTTTGCCTAACAGTTAAGTGTCCCAATTTCTCTTCCCCGCCCTCCCCCCCAGTTTATCCATATATGTATGCGTATAAGCCATAGGCAGGGTTTGGGAGGATTTGGCTATTGCTCCATTGATCAGCATAGCTTCCAGAAAGGAGCACTATCTGGTCTCAGATGATACAAATTCCCATCACCACCAGGCCGTGGTCCCTGTGGGATACTCTAGAGTATGCGTGCATATGAAGGACTAATGTATGTATTTCACGCTTCTTGATGTTCAGACGTCAGTTTTTCCACTCCACTGCATTATTTCAAGTTAATGCCACTTTCAATTGTTATGTCCATTGCCCTATTTGCCCTATTTTCCTAATAAAAATTTAAGCCGCACTCCTCAGGTAACAGTTCATTCCATTGCAGTTAGTACTGGCAGAGTCAAACATTGCAAAAACTGCATATATTCACTCTCTAAATTACACAAATTATTCAAAAGGTGTATCTGTTATTAAGTAGTTAACATTCAGATTTCATCCTTCTACTGTGAGCTACAATGATAAAAAAAACAACACGAAACTTAGCTTTCCTTCTGGGATTACCTGTTTACACTTAAGACATCAAAAAAGCAATGCTGCAGGTTGGAGGGGGTGAGGGGGGAGCGGTTGCAAGGACACTGTAGCACCAGAACTGAAAGCATAATTTTTCCTTACTTCCCTCCACACTATCATCTTCCTCCTTATTCAGGTTAAATACAAAAGCCCCTGGTCTGGGTCGCCTGTGAATGGTGAAAGAATGGAACCAATGCGTTGCCAGTCCCAGCAATGCCAGAAAACAGTGCTGGACCGGAACGCAGGGCCACGTCCATTTACTGCATAGCCCTTTCATCATGCACAAGTAGACAGACCAAGATCTTAGCTTTAGTTTGTCCAGCTTTTATGAAGTATTTAACATAATAGGGCCTAACCAAAGAGCAGCCCTAGACACCCTACTGAAACATGTATAGCAAGACCAAGTGTTATTAAAAAAAGGGGGGGGGGGGGAGAGGGACTTTCCATGCTTTTTTCCCCTCTCTGTTTAGAAATGCTGCTTTAAGATTTGATTTGGGGATGGAAACAAATGTATGGTGTAGTAAGCGGATTTGCATTCTTCCTTCCTACCAATGCTAAATGAGATCAGTTTAAGAGAAATGGAGACAGCACACGCAAGCTCTTTACTGCCATCAGGTATAACAGAGTAGCTTGAATGCAAACCACCTTCAGCCAGGGCTTCYGGCAAATCATTTCATTTGCAGCCCATAATGAACAGTTCTCTGAGGAAAAATTGCAACTGGCTGAGCTTCACCAGCAAGAGCAGCCTGAAAACGGGATCCCATCAATACCACGTCCTTTGAAAGGCTTTACACATCAGCCTCTGCAACARTTATGGAAAGGCAAGAATCACCATGCTGTATAGAGGGCCATACAATAAACAGGTTTGCTTAGACTTGAAAACACTGTAGACRGACAAAGAGCAAGACTGCACCTAACATTAATGACCCAAAAGTCAGCATCTGGGTTTCGCTGTAGGCAGAGCGAGAAACGGGTACCGCCAGATGGTAATTCATTGCATCTTTTTCAGACAGCTTTCTTGGGATGGGATGCACGTGCACCTTCAGAGCTGTAACTACAGGAAACAGGAGGAAAGGAAAAGGTGACACTAAAAAGGCCCAAGAGGTTTGTGGAGTTTTGCTAGGACAGAGAAGCATCTTTTCTGCCATTTCATAGCTGAGCTTTCTCCTGGGCTCTGGGAACAAGCTCACTGCTSTGTTACGTACGGGTTAGGATGTACAAAAGCAGAGTATGGATTTAATTCCTGCATTTCAAAGAGAAGACTCCCTAAACCTCCACCAACTGAGTAACTGAGTGGCATTCCCATGCACTTTCACCTCCAAGAACAAAGATGTATTACCTGGTTTGGACTCTTCCGTCAAGTTGAAAATATCGTGGTGTTGGTCAGGAATTACTTGATTTTTCATGTTTATTTTGCATGGTCTTTGCAGACAGAGCATGTTATAAATACATCATTTGTAAAAACTCAAAAGCTGAAACAATATCATTTTAAAAGTGCACGTCATACATATATTTCTGGCTTTTTCACATTTCTTACGCAACCGATCGATAACATCAAATCTAATAAAACCAGTGCTTTTCAGTCTTTGGGAAAAGAAAAAAGCAGCAAAACGTATTCTTCCAGTTGTGAATTTTCCAAAAGAGTCTGTTAAAAACCATGCTGCATTGATGTCTGGTTAATATACAGAGGGATGTACATAAATGTGTAGGCTCGCAGATAGAGCAAAGAACTGTAAGACCACGTGAAGGTGAAGGTGATCGAATGACCCAGCTGGCACAGTTAGCAGGATCTGTCGAGAAGACAGAGGTGGTTTGTTCTCCAGCACTGAAATCACAGGTAAGTGCAATCCTTCAAAGCGATGCGGTATGGAACGGACAGTAGGTAGCACATTTCCTTTCCTTAGCGACCAAAACTAAAGTTTAATGTGTAACCACGTTCTAAACATAAAGGCACAATGCAGAAAAGAAGCTGTCGCTGTTCCTTCGTAGAGGTGTACGGATTGGGACCTTGGGCCCCCTGGAATAGATCAAAGCTAAAATGGCCAAAGTTAGGCAAGCAACTTGGGGAACTCACCTTCTGCTTGCCCTAAAGAAAGGGGCAGCTTGCAATCAGACAAGGCAACAAAACCAGTGATCTTTCAGCCAAAATAACAGATTTGCAGGCTCATTGTTCATGCTTTGGTAATAGAATTTTAACGAGCGATCACCAAATTCAACACAAGATAAATAGCTTTTCACAGTGTCATGTAAAAACCTGTCACATCACACCCAGCTAAGAATAAAAAAAAATAAACTTCAAGCAATGTCCATTGGATAAATCACTATCTCCTAAACAAAGAGACTTCCAGAATTAAGGAATCACTTATTTAACGTGAACACAAGTCACCTGTTCCCCTCCCAGACACTGAGGRATCTTGAAAATGAGCTTCTAGACTTTATCTGACTTAAAAGCAACATGGCCAGAAATTACTTGCGTTTAATTAAGCAATATGGAGGCGGACTCACTAGGTTTTAGAAAATAGGAAAAAAAAAAACATAGTTCTTTAGTTCAAATTTTAGCTTGTATTTAGAGAAGCGGGAGAAGACTGTAAACATGCCTTTCAACTACAGAGTTCTGTGGGAGAGCAAAAWAAWAATAATAATAATAATTTTTAATACTATCTTCCCAAATACAAGTTTGCAAGTCTCCAAACACACAATCACTTAAGATTTAGAGGYATCCTGGGTAAGACGGTCAAAACCTCTTTTAGACACAACCCTCCATCCAGTTTGCACTGGCTCAAGCGATGACACATTGGAAAAATGGAAAGGCACAAAGCAAAAACTTAAGACGCTACAGGAAACAAGGATGAGCTTTGCTGTCTAATGATTTGCGCATCTATTCTCAGGTACCCTCCTCGCAGATGTGCACCTCRCACAGGGGGATACTCAAGTCTTTTCAGCAGACAAAAACTGAGCAATTCCACAGGCCTACGTATCATAAGGGCTTTAAAGAAAAGAAAGAAAAGGATAAAACTTGCCAGCGTGCAGTTCTCACTCGCACCTCTGACTTATTTAAAGTGGAACTCTGCAGGCAAAAATTACTTGTGCAACAGCTTCAAATGTAAACCAGAGCAATCCAACGTTGCGTGATGGTTTTGGAGCTCAGTGCTGCTACCGTATGCTGTCCAAATAATGCACTTCTGGGTACAGAGTGTTAACAAGGAGAGCCAAGAGATTATTGCCATCTCGAAGACAATGTTCTGGATGCTTGATGAACTGAGAAGCCTGGGAGAGCTGCTCTTGATAATCCATGTACTGTTTGTTTGATGCCATAGATTCAAGAGCATTCAGTGCCTATAGACACAAGGGAAAACGCTGTTAGCTACGTATACTTCGGTCCACATCTTTCGCAGGTGTAATAAACCAGCCGCTGAGCCACCATAAGCACGATTCCACTGGAAGATCCTTATCTGCTAGAGATCACGGACTATTCYGAATAAAGCATTTGTACAAATATGATCCCATGATACTGTTTCAAGTCACCTCATATCTTCCAAGTTGTTCTTTCCCCGAGATCAACACAACGGATATTCTATTTTAAGACTTGCTGTGACTCCGCAATATAAATATTGACATATATTTACATCATGCACTAAAGACATGGTCTTAGGGGAAATTAAAATACACATCAAAATATAAACTGCAACAACAACATCTTACGGACATCTTTGACTTTCATAAATATATTATTTTGCTCCCAGTAATAATATTACAGGGACAGCATCAGGTTAGAAATTGTATGTAAAAAAAAATCCTCACCTATGTTAGCGGTACCGCCTAGRATGAATGTTGGAATAATGTCTGAATAAATTTCATTTATTTCTCAGAACAGAAACAAGCTATACCAAATAAATTACTGYGCTTTCATTTCTAGTCATTTCCAGTCTATAGTTCTTCCTATTCTTATGCACCTACTTACTGAAATAACGTGGATGACGCACACACTGGAAAAGGAATATTCATTTATCATAGGGCTTTTAAGTCCRGTTTTCACATAAGCAAATGTTAGTACGAATATCGCCTTAATGTGACTACAGCCTACACATTGTCCTGAAAAGTAGGACAATCATGACATTGTTTTTATTATTTTTTTTATTCCTTCTACCAGTTATGTTCCAAAGTTTCAGAACTCAAGGTTTATGGACATAAATTGATCTATACCTTTTATTTTTTAGTCTACATTTAGAAACCAGTACCTTCATATTCATATAGAAGACTGTGTGAACAGGTTTACTTGGAGTCAACTTACGGTCACTTTAGTTTAGGGCTCAGACACACAATCCTCCAACCACAGTCCAACAAGTTACCATCCATCAGCCGAAAACCAGTGTGCCAGCCCTCAAGTCCATGACAACGGCCATGTAAAGCACAGTAGTCCAGACTCCACTTAAAGATGTTTCATGCCACTACATTTTATCTTGCACGTGAGATGAACTGGTATGTACACACCATCGCTCACAGCAGCTCAGCTGGACCCCAGAACATGCCCAKGGGAGGTCCAAAAGCAAAGTCTACTAAAAACTCACACCATCACCAGGCCTACGCTGCACCTGCTCTCATGTCTGGCAAATTCCAAGACGGTGTTTTGAAGTATAGCAAATGTTGCATGAATTTGCGATACACCCTTTTCCCCTGAGGACACAAGTGACAGCAACAAACTATTTCTGAAATTCAGAGTTTGATGTAAAGCAGTAGCAAAAAAATAAAAACATAACCCCCCCCCCCAAAAAAAAAACAGAGGGTATTCAGTGCTGAATAAAAATCAAGAAGTTCATATGAGGACTTAGCCTGAAGCTTCAATGCTTGCAGTGACCGTTAGGAGCCTCACCTCACAACCCGAGATAGCACACAGACAGAGCACTCCAAGAAGCCGATGACCGGCACRCAATACCTGCTGGGCCTTCTGCGACAGCTTCGGCTCTGAACCCGCTTTCAGGCGGACTTGGGTCTCTGCAGGAATCTGCACCAAGAGGAAGGTGGACAAACTGCGGGCGACCACCCGGAACCTTACACAGGGAAAAGGAGAGAGAAGGGGACATCAGATTTGAAAGTCCTCAACAGCACAAACTAAAAGTCCTATCCTGCGAGACATCTCTTAGAGATAGAAATTGAGCCAGAATCACACTCACTACAGTTACTACAATTCACTACAGCTTGGGTCCAAGTAACTTCATAGATTTGGGGACAGCCTTGATTCAGAACATCTTTCGGCACTGCTCTGTACAGTCTGGATCCAGGCTGCAGCTTTTTCAACGCGACAACTCACACTGACTCAACGAAATTCACTGCGCCTCCAATCCTTACCTGGGTGACAACGGAGACCTCCTGCCTAGTCCAATAGCACCAAGTATGCCAGAAGTCAGTCTCTCTTCAGCCAGCTGACACTGCCTGCCCTGTATTGAGAGCAGCGTCCGAATGACAGATTCGATCAGAATGGCATCATCTTGCTCCATCTGGATTAGGGATAACTGCATGGCTTTGTGCCACCAAAGAAACAGCTTTGCCTCTTCCTTTGCTGAGCTTTAGATAGATTAAAAAAAAGTCAGAAGTGTAGGTTAAGAATATTGCACATCTCCTCAGTGGCCCTGTGAAGAGTTCAGGTGGAAAGTTAACGACAGCTAATCTTAGTTTATCATGCCCAGTGTAACTGTATTATCCCACAAATTATTGTGCAGCTGAAGCTCTTATTGTTATGGACTTGATGCAGAAAACTGTCAGCAGGTTTTAACAACCTTTAAGAGGACAAAGAACAACACTTCCTTTCAAGTTTTAAATCTAAGAATTAAYGATATTGCAGCCATAAGTGCATTTAAGCCTATCTAGAACTTGGTCTAAAAGGGATGAAGCTGGATCTCTACTCCTTCCTTTACTTACCATTAAAACACCTTAGGAAGCACTAGCTGTTGTTTCCACAATAACTTAGGCTTTTGATATGATCTTCTAGAAGAGGAAACACCGAAGGCTTTTGCTGAGCAAAGCACAACATGAAGTTCCCCCGTGATATTTTTAATTCTTCCCCAAACAGTTGCAGTTGAAGTTAATGAGCTCAGGTTTTCCACATACAGCACCACCACGAGCTTTCTGCATCAGACCATCCTCAGRCTGCTCTACCCAGTTGTTTCTCTCAGGCCAGGCACCCACAGTTTTGAGGGTTTAACTGGCTGTGTAAGGTGACTTTGCTGTCTTCTCCCCACTTTGGCACTGAAATTACTACAACTATAAGCTACCTGCATCAGTCAAGGTACTCTTTGAATTCCAAGAACACAGTGTGAATGCACGTTTTCCTAAAATGTTCTCTCTCAGCAAATATGAACATTACCAACATCAAAATACAAAGACATTCACCAAGTTTACTAAATTCAAGCAGCCTGTAAATACAGTTGTTACATATTGTAAATACTAAGTATTACCACTTTAATGTCAAAGCTATCTACAGCCATCCACCACGTTGTCCCACCAGAACCTTGTTATTTGATAAGATGTTTTACAGCAATAGAGACCTCTAACTGTAGGCACCCAACCACAGGCACTGGATTCAGATTTTGTTCAGAACTGCTGACATTCTGCCTTGCACAGCTATGAACATCAGACCTTTAAAGTATCACAGAGTATTTAGCATATAACCCATCCCACCTAGTGGACAATCTGGAAAGTGAATCCCACAGTGACTTAGAATTTGTTTATAGTAATTTTAATTGAGCATAAATCCAGGCTGCCATTGAAATCAAGTTCCTCTGATTGAAAACTGACCAAAAGAAAGTAAGAGAAGTGTTCAACCAGAAAAAATTCCCCCTTGTGTTTCATCACGTGGCTGTCAGTGTTGGCACTGGGGCACGGGCAGGAAGATGACATTTGTGATACTATGGAAGGATTGACTATTACATCCAGCAGCCAGATTATAGTGACTATACAACCACAGTCTTACTTAAAAGTCAGGGCACATTCAGAAGACTGGAGGTCTGTACCTTGGATATACTTGCTCCAGCCATTTGCTAATGGTTTGCAGGATTTTCATTTCATTGGTAAGAGTCTGGTCAGTGTTTAGACATTGCAGCAGGTAGACGTATAGGGTCAAGTAGCTTCCCAAAGACAGACACTCCTGCAGAAACTCCTCCATGGTTAGCTCAGGAACTTGGAGGGAGGCAAGTACAGGGCCCCAGCCTAAATCCTGGTGGTGAGGACTATCTAAAAAGAAAGCAAAAGGACAGCATAAACAGAGTAAGCAAGCAGTGCTTGGTAAAACCCCAAGAACTAGAACTACCTTGCTGTGTTCCTTTAAATTGCAGAATTCAAACCATTTTAGCTGTGTTCCAAATAATCAGCTTGTGACACCACTGTGGTGGCTAGAGATAAAAAAAATCCACTATTGTAGTGCATCTCCTTGAAGTCAAAGCGAGATGTTTTCCCAGGATTAACTCAGTATTAAATTTCAAATTTTTAGCAATGGAATTTTAACCGTTTCTTTCAGGTGAACTAAAAGCTATCAAATAGAATGTGGGAGAAATCATTATGTAGATCTACAGGGTTTATGTGGGAGGAAAAAAAAGGCCACAGAATTTGAGAGATTTCACAATAGTACTCCCCCCRCTCGCCCAACCCAGTCCACAGAACCCTACAGGAGGGGACACAAATCTCTGTTTTGTCCTCTTGGATAATTTAAGAGCTATCCCACCTCTTTAGCAACAAAAAGGGTAACCATTACACAGAGCAAGTCAGTCTTAACAGAGACTAGACAGTTCCCAAGAAAACAATTTTAACAGTTAAAAACAAACCCCAGCCACATGACATAACTTCCCTTTAGCTACTTCTTACGGCACATACACATGTGAAAGTTGGGAGCCATCAAATACAGAGAAAGGAGCTCTGATTAGGAAAGTCAGACTAAAACCCAGTTCAAGCTACCATGCAGCATGAAGTTAAAAGGAGTCCCAGGTGATACATATTTAATGGACACCAAAAGACTGATCAACGCTCTTGACACAGTGGCAGAACATGACACTCTCCTACCTTCATTGAAGTAAGCTGTGATACAAGCTTCTGTTGTCTCGGCCATGTGTCGGACGGAGGCCAGACTCTGGCACGCCGCCGTGAGAAGGGGCATCGCCAGTAATCCATGCACTTTCCTGTCAACCCACGTCCGCAGGCTTCCCCGCAACGACTCAGCTGTCGTAACGCTAGAGTTGTTCATCATCATCAGGGTTTCTGTAAAGAGACTGCTGAGGGCCATGTGACGTGTTTGCAGATCCATATCTGAAAGTCAGGAATAAGGGAAATACAAACCATTTTAGTAAACAGAGGCTAGATCCTAGATGACCTAAATTCAGCTTCATCACCGAACATTTCTTTAGGTCCTGGGAAAAGTCACTTTCTCATTACATATCTGCAATAAGACACTCGCTCCTAACAGCCTATTTCCTTGATGACTTAATTCATAATTTACAAAACAGCCAGAGACAGCTGATAAGACTGTACAGCACCCAGTATATCTAAGCCTATTTTTCAGTTAGGGACTTTCAGCACTACTGCAGTACAAATAAGTTGAATAGTAAAGCATGTTTACGGTCTCCATGAAAATGTAGGTATAAAACTACAACTTAAAGCACAGCTCAGAGCTAAATCACCAAATTTTTAAAGATTCTGTTTGAAATATGCTCAGGTTGAGCCCTGAGATTTTGTAATCCTGTCCCGCATTTTAGACTACCTGCCAATCCCAGTGTTCAAACCCAGCATCTTTTTTTGAAGCCATCTCTTGCTATTGTCTAAACACATTAACATGGGCCACGTATAAGTGTCCTTGAAGCACACACATTTCCTGCACTTAGCTCTTAAGTCTAATCACAGAGTAGAACTTGCCATGCATTAATGAAAAAGCAGCATTGCTATAAAAGAAAGCTTTCAAGCAATGTCAGATGGTAGCAAGGGAAAATTTCAACTACATATAAGGTGGGGGGGGGGGAATGCACAAAGAGGGGCTAATTATTGGAAAAAAGTTGCCCAAAGTGGCTATGAAGTCTCCAAAGTGTCTCCAACCCCTGTTGGGTCAAGCACAGAAGCTAARTCTGATGCACACCACCACTCTCCTGCCACAACGCAGCAGGGCTCCTACTCCACTCCACAGCCTGGTCGCACTGGGTGAACAGCACGGAGCTTTCATCCATCCCTTTCAGCCCCTTAACACTTGCACGTACACGCACAGGCTCAGGAGACGGAGAGGTTCCTCTTATAATCGGAGCTCCTTTCTCCTCCAAATTCTCCCTGAACTTTCTCAGCTGTCAGGAGTGTCAGCAGCAATAGGCAAGCTCTCATTTCTATTTCAGCCACAAAGAATTCTTCCGAACAATTTTACGGCTGTCCTATAGAGCTATTTGTACAGCTGTTGCAATACAAATACTGAGAGACATTTAACAGTGTCACAAATCTGCAAACTGAAAATGACGGGAAGTCATCTCTATTCTGCTAGTGCTTGGGGAGAAATGGTAAGAGCGAGCTGTCTGCAGGCTCAGGAAGGTAAGTTGCTAGAATCACGGCAGGAATGTTATCTTGACAACACTAAAGCAAAAAAATAAAATAAAATAAAATAAAAATCACATTCTAGTCCCAAAAGCTATAGTTTTCTAATATAGGGAACACCTCTGCTCACTTTTGCTAGTACACTTGTGTGGGTCATGGACAGGAAGAGATATGACTCCTAACAAGCACTTCGCTGTAATACAGCAAAATGACTGTTTTGACCCAAACACTTATTCTGCTTGGAGGAAGGTCGGGGGGGGGGGGGCACTAGTACCAAAAAACTAGGTCAATATAAAACCTGCAGGTGCGGACACGCCATACTACTAATGTACATCAATATAATTTCCCTACTTCAATATTGTAAGTTTTCCTGATTATACAGTGTTTTAGAGTCCCTGTTTTAGAATCACTTGGGACTGAGAGCGTGTATTTGAAAGTGTCTTTCGGAGGAGAAAAAAATAAATAAAATAAATAAATAAAAAGGCACTGACAGCAAAGAAACCCCCCCCAAAAAAACTTTGTATTTCAAAGGTTCTTCATGTTCAAACCAATAATTTGGGGGAAAAATCTGTCTCTAACAGATCTAACAATCTTGGACTAGGAAAACTGTATGCTGGCCAGTTTTACTTGTAACATAAAAACATTTTGTTTCTGTTGGTCCTAGCCCCCTTAACAGCTCTTTGGAGGATCATATTTTTGTTTTGTGCTCATATATTACCTAAAGCAACATGCCCTACCCATAAGGGAGACATTATGGTAATGCAATTGCATAGTCAACAAAAGTTCAAAAAATCCATGTGCTAGAAAGAAGGATCTTGACAGCTTTAAAACAATTTGTCACCTCATTAATACAAACCTGGAGGATTAAAGATGATTATATCATCTAGCAGCTTGGACATTTCTTGCTCCAAAACCGCAAGAGTAATCTTTCCGCTTTGTTCTAAGGTGCTAAGAAATTGAACCACTTGGTGAATGTATGCTCGGCATTTCAGCGTTGCATCCTGTTAATTAAAATTAAAATTAATTTTAAAAAATCATGCCTAGTAATATTTTCATGGTCTATGTATGACACACAAAGGGCAGACCTTGCAAAYGACCAAAACAGCTTAGAGACACTGCAAAAGCAATTCAACTTACAAGGTGGATGTGACTGTCTGAAGATGCGCCAAAGCCTGCTGAGATTTTTAGGAGCTTCACTATCAGTTCAGCTGCAGCATCCCTGGCAAGGATAACAGAAGGAGGATAGTGGCTGTTGCAGTAGCTGATGATGCTTTGGTAAGATGAGATGCCCACAAGTTGCCAAGGAAGGGAGCTTGTCTGTCCAAGGAGATTAATTACTGGTGATTCCTGAAGATTTAAAGACATGATTCTAAGTTCCACCTTCTTTGCTGTTTTAAATTAACATTTACAATACTTAATATTGGAAGCAAGTTCAGACTCCAAAATTTAAAGCAGGCAGAGCAGAAACCCCACAGAAATAGATGATTGCTGGGAGTCCAGCTGAAAAGCAACTCCTCATTTAAGCAGCAAGCCAACACATGTATTTCACCTCCAGTAGTCACATAACAGTATTCAGACTGCTGCAACAGACTTAACCAAGCACTGCAGCCAAAGTAAGAGACATTAATGTTTGACATCTAAATATATAAAGAAAGTTCAAAAGAAATGGAGAGCCTAAGAGGTAAAGCAGCTTGAGTAGAGGTTAAAAAAGAAAAGTAAAAAACAAAGTTCACAGCGGATCCAGGGACAGAAGCTAGGTCCCACAGTTTTTATGAATTATCTACCAACCTGGGGAACTCCTCAATTATACTTTCTCATAAATAACATCCTGAACAGTACCAATAGTAGCCTACAGCATCCACAACTCACACAGGCAGTGCAAGTATGCAGATGAAAGTTTCTCTGTCAAAAAGAAGCAGAGAGTCCAGCTTCAGCTACCACCATCCTCCTCTTGAGGGTTCTTCCAGAGACTTCCATACAGAAGGGCATCACCCGGATGCTGAGAAGTATCAAATTACTTCAAATTATAGAATGAACAAATACTGAAACTGTGTTGACAGCCAACAGAACCTAAATTCTTTAAGAATCCAGAATTAACCCAAATGAAATTATATCAGCAAGAACATTACACTGGTTACATCAAGTATTTCTTAAGTCGTGCGTGCACTGGAATACAGGGCTCAGAAATAAGAGACTGACATTTAGGTCAAGCTGCCACAGAAGCATCCTGGGAGGTAAAAGCAGAATAACAACATGCCAGTTGAAACACATTCCTGGAGGCTAGAAAGAAATTCCTAAGACTGACTCATACAATATACATATAGGCACCTTCTGAAGCTCAAGAAGCTTCTTATAAGCAAAAATATTCAAGGCAAAAACAGCCTGCTACCCACAAACTTCAGTAATTTTCCTAAGCTGGAATACAATGTTGACCAAAGGCTGCAGGTGACATCTTGACATAGTATCATGCAGTGCCTCACAGGAAATGGAAGACAGAAGACACTGCATATGGAAGAAAGCAGACGTGAAATAGGACTTCTTGGAGATTTCCCAGCCCCTCTGGAAGCAGTGCACTGAACCGGACTGTATCATGCAAGATTTACCTACATAGAGCTCTTAAGAAAAGCAGGGTTTGGAAAGCTCATCATAACACTCAGTGTTTCTCTTTCCTATTCCAACACGTCTTTTCTTTCTCAGGCAAATACTGAAATGCAACCATAAATGGGACAAGTGCTGAGGAATCATCAGAGATAATGAAATCTGTCTTCAGARCAAGGGAAGCAGAAAACTCAACCAGTTTCAAGAGATGCAGTAAACTTTCCCCAATAACTTGTCACAAGCAGACATCGACAGGCTTCTTAAAGATGTATTTGGTCTTCAAGACATTATATCACTGTGACATGTCATCACAATCTATATGTCACATTGAGTTAGAAGGGGTGCATTTTATGGTAAGAAATAAATGTTTGCAGAAGCAGTTCTGAGGCCTGAATGACAGTTATAAATAACTTCCCAGAAAACATGTTAAAGCAGATGAATGGATATTTTCCTCTTAGACAGCTATAAAAGTATAAAGCCTGTTTTCAACTATATCAAACCAGAGGAAAGACATTTCCAAGTTTATTGTTTTATAGTTCTGGGTGATTAGAGCTGGAAGCCTGCACCATATGGAGCCTGGCTTAGCTTTAGGTCCTGAACGAAAGGAACAGCTATCCTGACGCTGTAGGGGAAACAGATAAGGGCGGCATCAGACTAGTCGCCCCTAAAAACGTGGAGACAGAAATAATAAGAGATGCATGTTCCTGCAGAGGGGAAAAGGCTACCGCAGAACCTGGAACAACTCAGTTGATGAGTGGACACAAGACTCATTTGTGGAGCCTGGTAATATGTCTRTGAAGGGTCCCATATTTAACTATAAAAGGAAAAGCAATTGCACAATAGCTTTACTTAATAACTATAATTTTTAAACACTAATGAAAGTAACCCTACGTATTTGTTCCTCTCCATACCCCGAGAGTCACTTTAACTCCTGGAAACTGTCAGTACTTATTTGCTTACTCTTTAGACACAGCTGGATCACAGCTCTTACAGAAACTTCTTAAAATGAATAGCATCTCTTCCTTTCTCACCCARCTGATACAAAAAGGCCCACGTAAGGATTTAAGTCTTAACCATCTCAGGAACACTACTGTGCTCTACACTTACAGATAAAATACTTCTGTGTTAATCATCCTACAAGTGAGGAAGAAGTCAACAGCCTGTCTCCTTGCCAGCAAAGTCGTCTTCTTCTTCAAAGACAGACAGGTACRAAGCTTGGCAAAACTTACCTCTTTGCCTGTAAGCTGCTCCTCCTTTGCCAACAGGACCATCATATACAGCAAGCAGACGATCATGTTGTGAGTCTCAGGGTGGGGGTTGGGATTCCAGGCATCAGAGAGGACACTGACCCAGTTTATTTCACATAAAACATAACCCAAGAATAAGAAACAACTCTTGGGGCTGCCTCTTTCAACCTAGCAAGGAAAAAGAAAGAAAAAAAAAAAGCATATAAAACAGTGTGAAATAAAAATAAATCCATACTTTTCAGCTCCTTAACCAAACATAAATCCGCAGCAGCATTCTAGGTCAACAGAGGAGTAGGCATACACCATCTCTCCATCACTTTTGCCCCGTCACCCATATAACCTTCTATCCCTCTCAAACAACTGGTACTACACGCCAAGCTACTGTAAACCAGAAAGAAATAATCTATTAAGTTTAGTTGCATGATTGCAAATTTTTTTTTTTTTTTTTTTTTTTTAAAGGAAGACTAAGAAACTCTAAAACCTGCTTAGAACTGCATGAAGAATTCAATCCATCATGCCAGCATGATGGATACGATGATCACAGCAGGACCAAGCTGATAACAAGCGTAATTATTTCCAAGAGGTGTAAACACCCAATGACAACAGGCTGGAAGCAAGTATGTTGTGACCCGCTGCCCGCTATCCCCGACTCCTAGTATTATCTGTTGTTTTATCTCCCTCACTAATTAGCGCTGATCAAACTCTAGGCCTTTTATGGCAAGTTTACTGGGGGGTTGTTCTGGTTTTTCCCTCCCAAAGTCAAACACTGTGCAGAGACTGCAGTGTGAACGGTCAAGAACACCGAAGGAGCTTGTAGGGTTTAAACCAACAGCACAGCCTCAGGGTAAAGGAGGTTTGTTTCTTCCTGCCACAGAAGCCATATGAGCCTGTACAAGTCTTTATGGGACCAAGGCCTCAATAATTAGTGTCAAATCTATGCACCAGCAGTACCAATTTACAGGCACGCAATTATCTGCCAAATTAGCCAGAGTACAAAATATGGAGCTAATGCTGCTTTTGAACTTACAAGTCAAATCTCTTCCAGTTGTGAGAAGATGGGTAGTATCTGATGCAGCATAATAGTCTGCTCATACAAAGTCAACTTACCAACGTTTTGTGAACAAATTTGAATCAGCCCCAAAAGGTGCCAAAGATAGATACGTTGYGTCACGCTATGAGAAACTTTTAATATAAAAGTCAGCAGCCTAAAATTTGATTCACTTCATCAGTTGAGACTTCTCGGCCTCAGTTCTCAAACTGTTACAGCATTTCCCTACCTTGTAGGGTGTTACGAGAATAACATGGTAATAATGAAATATGAACTCTAACTACATACATATTAAATACATGTAATAAATGAGACATTCAGATACAGCAGTGACAGACTACGAAGTCTGCCTTACAGCTCCCCACAACTTTGTACAAGACCCAATAACATTCCTTCACAAATACAATGAATCACAAAAATGAGCAGCTTGAATTCTGCAATAAACTTTAAAAGCTTACTGGTTAAAGAACTGTCTCCAGCCCTCCATTACTTCCAAGGACAACAAAGATTATGAGCTTAATTCAACACATACTAGGTACTCACTTTAAAGAACTCTTCCATAAGCATCCGGTCCGGATGCATTTCTTTCCAAGGAAGCCTTCTGAATTCAGTATGGAAAGTATAGAGAATAAACTCTGGCATTTTGGGGGCTGTGCAACATTCACAGTAATGCATTAGATGTAACCAGAGAGCCCCATGGTGGCCTGGCAACAGCTTATCTAG
Source organism: Apteryx rowi (assembly GCF_003343035.1). Taxonomy (NCBI): domain Eukaryota; kingdom Metazoa; phylum Chordata; class Aves; order Apterygiformes; family Apterygidae; genus Apteryx; species Apteryx rowi. The sequence continues at coordinate 2,602,922 of NW_020451171.1, forward strand.
ATCAAAAGGAAATAGTCCAATTAACACCAGAAAAAAAATCCAGGGAAGCTTGGTTACAGGAGGAATAAACAGTTTTCAAGACAACAAATGATAATTGCAAGTTACAAAGTACATGAGCCAAGGGGAGATGGGGAGGGGGGGCAAAAAAAACAAACAAAACCAAAGAAACACATCTTTAGGCTTTTAGATTTTTCTCCCTAAATCCACAAGTGCGGAAATTGTACAGCTTTCATGCCCTTCCTGATTCTTTCAGGAGAGTTGCTGGACAATAATCTGAAATTACAAAGCACTCCTTTCCAGTAGAACTTCACTGCTTTTACAGATTCTTTAAAAAGAATTAGTGAATCTTGAATCTTAGATGATGATGACATGTTGCATGGGGATATGTTATTTTTATTTATTTCTACAACATTAGTTTGAATCCTGTTCATCCCTAGAAGTTGTTGGCTGTTAAGCAGTATCCGCGAAATGAATTGGTGGGTATTTTCCATTCCTGTGTCTAGCTATGCATTAGACACAATAAGCAATGTTAAACACCAGGTCAAAATGACTGAACCTAGAGATTAAACTACACCTCCAGACCAGCTGCTGAGACGCATGCATCGGTCGCTGCTACATACCACTGCATATGTTTTATGGGCACTAACATGTGGAATGGAGTCATGTGCTTCTCATTAGAGCTGTGTTTTGCATTCCTTCATGTTAACTTTCCCATCTGATATCCATCTATCAATCACCTTCTCTGCCCATGCCACAAAAACAGTTGTCTTTTAAGGCTGAGATAAAGAAACATGCTGTTGGCACCACTGCAGTCATCATCCTAGCTAAAAGTTCATAACAAACAGAAGAATCCCCTCTTGTCCCAAATCTCAAAAAACATGTTTAGATGTGATAGAACAGAAAGTGCCACTGAACTGAAACAGTGTGGACTTCGCTCACCTTTAAAGCTCTCGTGCAAAAGCTCGATGCAGCCTGTAAACAAACAGACCACGCTGGATGCTACGGCAGTGTCACTCTCTAACCAAGGGTAGCAGGGCTGGTTGCTTGAGAAAACAGAGGAAGTGAAGCAATATAAATTTCAGTGCTGACTTACCAGCATAAACGCTTAGATAATTTAAATAGTGTAAATCATAGTAGACAAATATAGTACAGGGTATCAGCAGTCTTCAAACTCAACTCTTCAGGACCATCTTTTTCTTCCTTAAAATAGGAAGGTACTTTAATGTCACAGTGAAGGACCTCAGTACCATCGAGTAAGCAGAGATTGCTTGTTTGATATTTCATAATTGAATCACAGTTCAAAATGCAAGAATTTCTGAATGTCAGCACATATCACCAGTAGTAGTCAACCTTCTAATTAAATGCTGGAGATGCACTCACAGCTCAAAAGGCATTTGCCTTTGAAAGAAGGTTGAATTTAAATGTGTAACGTGAGAAATAACTCTTCTTGTGAAAACAGAGACAGGGAAGACGACCGCCAGTAGATCATCATAGGACTGATTTGGCCAGATGTCTCTTTACACACTACTGGCATTTGAGGCTGTACTTGTGTGGGTATTTGGGGAGGGTGTTTGGGGTTTTTTGTTTGTTTGTTTTTTAACTAGAGTTATCTGTATTGTGGAGGCTTAAAAAACAAACAAAAAAACCCCCCACTAAACTGTATTTTAATGAATTTCCAGAACTAATTGCAATCCATGTTTTTCTCACCTCCGCTTCTCAAGCAGTAATTGGTTATATTTCTTGTACCAGAAGCAATTATTCTACAACAAGTCATGAAAAGTTGACTTAAGCAACACATGATTTAGTTTCATAACCATTGAGGATATGACACAAGTAACAGCTATTTAAATGAAGGGTTACAATACAATCATGAGTTGGGGGGGGGGGGAGAACAGGTGACAAAAAGCCATTACTACAGGGCTAAAGTCCTTACTTTATCAAAAATTGATTTAATTTTTAAATGCATCAGTATATACCTTGCATCTTCCTTATCTAAGACCAGTATCCACGGTTTAAAGAGTCCAGCAATGACTGAATACAAGGACTGCAATGCTAGAAGAAAACAAAGCATAAAAGTTTGTCTGCAGTTAGCAACAGTATCCAAATCACACTTTTCCAAACTCAGATAAAATGACCTTTGCTTATTCCAACATTAAATCAGTTCTGTAGGACCAAATAAAAAAATGAAAGTGCAATATGATTGTTATTAACTTTAGTTAACAATTGTTTTAACTTTAGATAACAAAAATAAAGAGCATTTTGCATTGTTCACTTCAACACATCTTTCAGGTTGTAGAGGTTATCATTCACATTTTAAAGCTGCCTATACTAAAAGAAAGGGTGTTTAGGCTATTTTCTCCAAACCAAAATCAAACCCCAATAAAATTCAGTAGGCCCTTGTTCCCCAACTTATGCTCAGTGCAAAAGATCATATTTTTCTCGGAAGAAATTTGAAAGCATGTTCTGGATCAGAAAGTAAAAACAAGCATCCTCCAAGAAACAAAGATTAAAAAAAGGGAGGAAGTGTCACACAGCCATAAGGTAGCACCAACATATCCAGTCCGTATTTTAACGGATTCATCACTGTACAAATCCAGAGCAAGCAGAACTTTCTGCAGGCTGGCTAAGTACAGCAACTGCCCTTCCTAGCACTGCAGCTCCCAGGGTCTCCCAGTGCTGAGATGTTGGCAAACTCTTTAGGACGGCACTGACATCCTTGTAGAAACCCTCACAGTTAGGATTGTATATTTAAATGAAACTATCTTCAACAGAAGAAATTAAGAACAGGATGAGCTTCTCTAAGTCATTAGGTTTTAAGACACGTTACCTGCTAGAATTCTGTTACTGCCAACAGGCTCCTGGGCTAAACTGACAACTTCAGTGTCAATAAGCCGTTTAGTAAGATACTCCAAAAACGTATTCACTTCAGCCACGTAAGGACTCCACTTTGAGAACAGGCCAAAGGTCCTGAAATCCACTGAAGCCAGCCGGAGTTTGCAGAAAGAGGTAGAAAGCCATTCTATCGTCTCTCTAATCTGTGAAAAGCGGAAAGTTATTAATCAGCTAATGAAAGCCTGCACAGCAGTGTTATTTGTCCCTGGCGGGCATCTGTTTCAGCTGCAAAATCTAGTTAATCAACCAGAGAGGTGCCCACCTGTTCTTCAGAGAGCAGAGCTTCTGCAGCATCCTGCAATACAGGGCTTCTGGTAGAATCGCTCTTCTTGAAGCCTCCCTGTTCAGTCACCGAGGAGCCACAGCCCAAAGCTTTCAGCGATGCCTTCCAGCAGTCAGGACTCAGAAGCTGCTCCGAAGAGCCTTAGGAGAAAGAGAAAGCAATGTATTTATGAAAGTCATGATAAGGATATTAATTCTTTTCTCAGTATAAGTTAGAGAAGCCTGAAATAGGAGCTACCTGCTGCAAAAAAAAAATTAGGTATGGCAATAGTTTGAAAATCCCAAGTTTAACAGCAAGAGACATCTAATTCCCAAACACAGGTAATGTAGATGCCAAAAAGAAGCATTAAATACTTTCTTCATTAAGAGTTTCCCAAGCACTTAATACATCCCTGGCTACAAAAGCATATTAAGAGATAGTTGCTGCTCATCATATAGTTTGACAGAAAGGAAGCATTGCTGTTCCCATTTTAGAGGCACAGAAGATTATAGGTAGAATCTAATGTCAAACAGAACGTGTACAGCAGGCTTCAGTATCAGTCCCAGGTCTTCATAATTCTTGGTTTGACAGTGAAGACTGCTCAAGAATAGGGGTGTTGTATTCAGATGGTGGCATAATTATCAAGTGCTTCCATTAATAGAAAGCTCTTCTTTGCCCTTCTCCTGTAACATGGGCTGAAAAAATCTGTCATCACCAAGGTGTGTACTTTGGTCTGCAGAAGAATGTTTCCTTCAAGTAAAGCTAAATTATGTCTAATAAAAAGGTATCACATAGCATGCACACAAAAGTGCATAAAGAAACCTAAGAAAAAAAAAGGTAAATCATTCTGCGTTTGTTGCCATCTAACTTTTCTGGCCTAAAAATATGGACGGCATGCAATAACATTCTGTATGAAAGAGCTGGAACGCACTGATTCAGATACTCACTTTGCATGAACAGTCTTAAAAAGTCACTATAGTGATCAGGGAACTGATACTGGAGAAGCTTAGTCCAATGCTTGCAGAAGATATTAAATGGCATTAAAATATCTTCTTCAGGTTCCAGGCCACATGCATTGAGAGCCAAATGAATAGATTCCAGGAGCCTGGTACGTTCAGATAAAGGCGGCTTAGTAATGTTCAACCATTGCGTAAGGTCAAACTAAAACACAGAACAGGAAGCATTTGTAAGTAGAAGCTTTAGCATTTAAAATAACAGTCACAATATCTTTGGGAAGACAAAGAGGAAGAAATTGTTAGGGGAAAAATTCTTTTTTTTTTTTTTTTTAATATATATTCGAGACAGATCTGATATATTTGCATTTCATCATCTCTAGCTCAAAACCAAGGTAACCCTCTCTAAAGGGACATTTAGCATATATTTTCAGCCTATTACAGATGTTCCCGGCTTCATGAAACAACCCTTTATCTGTTCTCCAATTCAGAAAATGCATGCAAATTTGCACACTTTAGCACCACTGCCAAACCTTAACACTTGCAAGCCGGGCTAATCTGCATAGTCCATAAATTTAAGCAGTAAGGCAAGGCCTTTGGAGGCTCTAGGCCGCCTCTTCAGACCTAGGTCGGCAGTGACAATGTTGATTTTTGACACTAAGGACAGCTCAAAGGCATGAGCAAAGGGGATCACCTGCTACTCACAGCTGTCAAACCCTATCTGTATATAACCAACGAAGAGAATCCGCACGGTATCAAAGTATATACTAACTTCACTGATAATACAGGGAGCCAGTATCATGCAGCCCTGAAACAAGAGACGCGCAAATTACTTGCTCTTCTCTAACACTGGTATTTTTTAAAGATTGCATATGTGGCACCAACGTCCTTCCCACATAACAGAGGTGAGAGATTCAGCCATCATCCCCATTTATTTTTAACACAACTGGGACTGACTGGCTTTTGTGACGATTGCCTAGAAGAAGCCATGAAGAGCCTCCATACTCTCATATCAAGAGTAAGGGCACCCTGAAGAGGCAGCCCAAGGAAGCTCACCCTGCTGCTATCTGGGCTAGGAAAGGGTAGTTGAAGCTTCCTATTCGGCCTTGGCCCCAGCCCCTCTTCAGCTTAAACACAACAAGCACCATTCAGACGAGCAACACAGATACAAATCTGGTACTTTCAAAGGTTCTGTAGATCTTTCTTCCTCAGCATAAAGTCATAGTCTTTAGGCATACAACACCCACGTAAGCAACCCACAAACCAGCAAAGCAGACTGCATTCATGAGTATTTTACCTTTGTCAGCAGCATGAAGACAACGTCACTGTTATCCTCGCTCAGAAAAGCCACCACTTTCTCATACAAAGTCACAAACTCACTGGGAGAGGCAACAGGAGTGAAGTATGGAGAGAGGAGAGTACAGAGCCTTCGATTCTGGAGGATTGTCTGGAGGAGACGCTTGCACTCTGATTTGGTCCCACTGATAAACACCTGAGAAATCAGGAACGGAGAGAAAAACGGCCCGGCATGAATCTACTGGAAAAACACCTCTTAAAGCTTTTTGTCAGGACAAGCAATTTTTTCCCCCAAAAACAGCTTTCTCAAAAACAAAGACAAACCACATGTGATCAGCTTCAATTAAATACTTCTACTCCACAAAATCTAATTGTAAAAGAAATGTGTTTACCTAGCACACTTAAGAACAGCACTTGTGGCCACAGAAGCTGTATAAAAACACCTAGAGAGCCAAATTTTCTCATAGGTTAACAAAAGAAAATGAATCCATATTTCAGCAGCACTGGCTGACTTTAGTAAAAATTTAAACACAGCTATGACTACGGAGAGTTCTTCTGCACCTCAGCCGTCAGAGGCACATAAGGACAGTTGTACATGGAAACAAATAGCATCTAAGAAATCAAAACAACTATTTGGGCACAACGTAGAGGCTAATGTTTTGGGCTGTGGGGTTTTTTTTCCCCCCCAGAGCACTCATGCAACAAGTGCAAACACAGCAACCACCAGGCACTTATGCTGTCTACCAGCCAGCTTCTGGCTAGCTCAGGACACAGAGAACATCACAAGGCTTTAGAACGGAGGTGACTAAACCACACAGAGGCTGACAACACATACACCAGCTAGGAAATAATCAGTAACAGCAAACTACACGCCAAAACTCTCTTTTAAGCACTGCAACTACCCAAAATTTAGGTACCACGCAGAGGATCCAGCCTGCTTCGGCATTAACTAACATACTGAGTATTTATTGGCGCTAAGCAGGCATCTCAGAGCAACAGGTTTTATTTTGCTCATATGCAAGTTTAAACTCTTCTATCAGCTATGTATGTTATACAGTTAGCTGAGATAAGAATGGAGGAGAAGCTCAAAAGTGAATTTTCAAGCTTCTGAAGGTTTTAGACCTTCAATATCAGCAGGTTATTGGTGTACACGTTAGGCATGCGAAACTAGAGAGAGAATAAACTCACCTGGCCTAGAATCTCAATGCAGGAAGAGAAGAACTGCCTCGTGGGAGGGTTGCGCTGGGTTTCATCACACACATACTCCACTAATGTAAAAAACAAACTAATTCCAACTTTCTGAATTGCAGGCAGGGGCTGCACCTTGTAGATATTTATTAAGGCCCTGTTAAAAAAAAAAAAAAGGCAGATTAAACTTAAGTATGGAAATCAATCTGTGATAAGAAAGAAAAGGTGTCTTATCAGTGTATAGCTATTAAGATGGTTACTTCTGCCTTACATGATAATCCAGTGGGGTTTATCTTAAGTAATTTCACTACCTTAAGTGGTACCTCCAAACCTCACAGAGTCTCCATAATCAGAGTCAGAAAGTGATCATTAAGACATTTAATACTATAGTTCAAAAAAAAAAAAAAAAATACTCCCTCAAATAACACGTTCCTCATGTGCTTACACTACACTTGTACTGCAAGAATGTTTACCTCATTTTACTTGCTAACTTAAAAGACTCAGTAATAAAAGAATATAAACAGAATCATTTTACTTGCTAACTTAAAAGACTCAGTAATAAAAGAATACAAACAGAATCAATCTTTACCATCACATTGCCAATTGAATGTTTTATTGAGCTCAAATCAAGCCCTCTGCAGCCTGAATCAGAGTAAGTTACATTAGAACAACATCAGAAGAACATGGAATTCCAYAGATGTGGATCCCAAAGACTAGATCACATACAGAATTTTTCAGATTAATGATAAAGAAGAACAAGCAGAAATAGTTATTGTTTTACTTGTAGAGCGAGTACACCTTGTAGGAAATCAACTACTAAAAAATAATTTTCCAACACCATTCTTCTTGATCTTCTAGACTTCAACTAGGATCTGGGATGAAGTCTTCAAGAGGCCTTCAAGAAGAGGAGGCCCTTAGGCTAATCTATTGAGTCACCCAAAAAGTCAGATTATATAGTCCTCTTCCACTGCAATATTTTGTTTCACATTTTACAAAGTTGCTATGATTGCTTCAGTTCATAACTCTCATCATCACAGAACTACCTTCTCCACTATTAAAGGGAATAGCCTACAGACACAGGTATTAAAAATGACTAGTTACAGTTCATGGCTGAGCTGTGGTACAAGTTTACTATTTCTTATAGTTTCACACAGCATCCCTGGCATTACAAACTTGCTTTTGCAAGGTTATAATGGCTATTCTAAGGCAGAGTACAATAAATTGAAGTATAATCCAGTATTATATGCCCTGTTGAGGCTGAATGACTAGGAGTTACCTCTTCTGATAATACGTGGAGTTGCTCCTTTAGAGGATTTTGCTACAAAAATACAGATTCAGACTCTGTTGTCCAGGCGGGCTGATATGCATTACCAGAAGCACACAAGCAAGTTCCACATTTTAACTCCAATACACAGAAAACCAAGTATAAAACAACACTGCCTAAAACAGTGTCTGAAGAACCTACGTTATAAAGTTTTCCACATGTACTGCTGCTTCCACAACACCCAGAGAAGGTGGCTTTGTAGCTTCTGCTTGCAGTTGTCTCACTTCTTTACGCAAAGCATGAAGCTGCTGGCTCACTGCTTCGTTTTTGTGCTTCCCTTCAAACTAAATGAGAAAAGGTATTCATTTCAAAATAATATCTTCTCCTAAAATTCTTCCAATGCTGCAACTAATTGCGAAAATGAGGCAGAGCCTGGCAAGCAGCTCAGAGTATAGACTGTTTTCCCCAAGAATTTTGATCAGATTTAGTACATGCTGCCCAAGCACACATTCTTGGTCACGTTCCTATTTAATTATCACATGATAATATGTTCCATGTCTTTTAAGTAATACTTTTAATTCGCAAGCACTGAAACTTAGAGAGGATCAAGAAATTCACATACCAAGCAACAGGCAAACACTTCTATAAACACTTTCATACTTTTGTTCCTATCAGTGAGCATATTCCTACGTTCACACATCAGGAAGCAATTTAGACTGAAAGCTGAGAAATACAAACCTTATGCAAGGACTAATTCTTCAGCAGTTGATCTGCACCTCCTTTTGAGCAATACATATTAGGTATGCAAGGGTATAGGGCAGCACTACACCAAATAAATCGATTCTTGTAACCATCCAATCATTTCATTTTCATTATTTAAGTCCAATAGCCCAAAAACAGAAACAAAGCCATGTCTCTCACCTGGACCGTTAGAAGAGCTGCTCCCTGGCAGCCTTTATTTGAGCTTCCCCGGCACTCCAAATGGAGGGTGATCTGTTCTTCCCGGTTCACATACAGCTTGGGTACTGTGTCCAACATTTCACTGTTGAGAGCAACATGCTGGGATTCCCAAATGGCTGCAGTTCTGAAAACCATTTATTGCTAAAGTTACCAAAATCTTTAGTGAAAACAGGAATGCTAAGAATTTAAAAGCAAGAGATGGGACTTCAGCATCATGTGCTGTACAAAGACACATGACACTTTTCTAGAAAATATAAAAGGTTATTAAATGAAATTGAGTTAAGCTTCAAAGTAATAAATAGTTTTGTAGGAAAAACAAAGCTACTGAAGTCTGCATGAGATTTTTGCTTTAATTGTTCTACTACAAACTGGCAGAAAATTAAACAGATTGCCTACTGTAGAAGATATAATATTTTTCATCAGACAAAGCCAGACTGTGGGATGATTCAGTCAAAAGAAAAAAGCCCACTTAAAATTGCTGCTGGAAGCATTTAGATACAAACCCTTTTAGCCTTAACAAGCTTTTTTTTAAAAAAAAATATTGTTACTAACCAATTATATTGGGTGAGACTAGCTATACATTCATTAGCTCTGTTTGAAACTTTGAAAGAACGTTAAAAATGAAGTCTCCGCTCTTTCATACACAAAGCGAACAGCACCAGAAATCAGGTTTCTCTCTGGAGGGTTCCACTGCCTCAAACAACCATCACTGAGTTTGTTTAAAAAGAGTCAACTAAATGCATTGTCAAGAAAAATCTAGGCTAAGGGGAGGCTTTGTTTTATGAAGTGTTCCAAATAAGAAAAGAAACTGCAGATGTTAGATGTGAGCTGGTGTAATCTCAGTCATTAGATACAACTTGTGGAGTTGATTAGAGCAGTGGAATAATGATATGATAGCCAAGGAAGAAACACTGGGCCAAGAAGCAGAAATCAAGTACAGCTAGTCTTATGTTAACAGCACAAATAAGGCTGCTGTAAATGGCAACTGAAGACACAGCTAGATACACTAGCAAGGCAGGGAAAAAAATAAATAAAACAGCTAAGTCTTACTTGGCATGTTGCTGCAAGATGTTAAGGTCCGTGCGCATAAGCTGAATTGCTTCTTTCTGACTTACTAGACTGGCAGAGGAAATAACTGGCACAGGAGTTTTCACTGGCTGGAGTGGAAGAGGGGGCTTGGGAGTATCAAACTTCTTCAAATTACTCATGATTCTCTCTTTGGCTAAAAAAGGAAATCAGAAGAACATTTTGTCAATGAAAAAAATTTAGGAAAAAATGGAACTAAAACATTACTTACAAGAATTATGATTTTTTTTTTTTTTTTGGAAAGAAGCATGTTTTTAAACAATGGACAAATATTTATACCCCCAGGATTCCTCACTTTTTATAATCAGTTAACTGATCTTTCTGTTTGCGTTTACCAAGCTCATTTTCATTCACTAGCTGCATTACACACCATAAGATCCCAGGCCCCCCTGCTTTTCTCAGTTTCCCCCAACTATTCCTACTTTCTGCTCTTCCAATTTTCTACTTCTTACCCCATTATTTTTTCCTCATCTGACAGAGGCTCCTGCGATGCCAAACACATCTTCCTTCCTCCGCAATTCGTCCTGGTCTCCAGTGCAGCCAGCTCCAGTTCTTTCTCAAAGCACAGCCTCTCTCCAGGTCAGTTCTCTCCTCCTGCTGGTTCCCATCCGGTTTCCTTGCCCAAACCATGCCAATTCGCCTATGATCCTGTTCCAGTTTCCTTCTCTTCCCTCTCTCCCCTTCTTTAATCAGCCCCTCCCCCCCAAATCCAATCTTGCCTTATCCTTAATAACCTACCATGACTCTAATCCCCTTTGATGCTAGAACAACCCTTTCACTGTGCCATAATTCCAGGGAGCAGCAAGTAAAGGCACCATGAGCAAAAACAAACAGAAAAAAGCTAACAAAAAAAMCCCACAAAACAAAACAGAGACAATCTTTCTCTTTTCAGCGAGCGTTCTTCACCTTTGCTTGCAAGCTCCCTTTACCCAAATTGCAAGGAAAATTCAGCCAGTCTGGAGCGTATTCTGTATGGAGTAATCTTGGGGGAGTTCACCCTTAAGCTCTAGCCACTGCATTACCTACTATTTTGTGGTGTGGCTAATTTTGCACCAAAAAAATGCAGCCTCTTACATGGGCGTCTTAGCAAGAACACCACAAAAAACTTCATGTGAAATACTGTACCAACAGAAAGCAAACTGTATTAACAGCTTTATTCACAGCATCACTGTGTTCCTAAAGGAACCAGGACTTCTACACGTTAATAACTCTTTCCGCCCCAGTTTCATTAATGCTATACTTATCTCCTACCTGATAAAGGGTTGGTGAAATCCGTTTGCCCTGCAGAAGTAGTAGAGGCTGTATGCGATTCAAGCTGAACCTGGAGCCAAAGGTTTAGAGCTTCCTGAAACTCATGGTGTACGAGCTCAACGTTGACATATTCCATCCACAAATCCTACGGCACAAAAGAATCAAGTTATCATGACCATTTTGTTCATTATCACATATTGCAAACCCATCCCAGTAGCTGGGGCACTAAAATAATTAATAAAACTAGAGCCTGTGGTTTTAAGTCACAGCAATATATTGCTAGGGAAAAACAAAACCTAAAATACAGAGAAAAGCAGCAGAAGTCTTATCATATATACAGATAAGCCATGAAAAGCATTCATGACCCTTAGAGAAGTCTGACAAATGCACATGGTGTAAATTCTAACAGACTAGAAGAGAGAGGAAGGGTAGAGACAATTAAAACTTGGTTCTTTTTAAAAGGAACAGAGAAAACCAAATTGCCTGAGTAACTAAAAAAAAAAAAAAAAATCAGACTAAAGCAGGCTGTATTTTCAATACTCACATATGCTGCAGGAACAAGAGCAAAGCAGAAATACACTAGGAGGCACAAGATGAGGCTCTTCCAAAGCCTCCCTCTCAAAGCCCTTTTAACTATTAATATCTCTTTAGGCTTAACAGACAGAATAATATACACTTCCCACTCGCTAACTTAAATTTGATCCAGACTTCTTACAAACTAGCAATGTGAGGAGATTTGTCCTTCCAGTCTTTTGTTATTTAAAGATCCAGTTTAGATAATTCTCTAAAGCTCTCTGAGAAAGCAAAAAATAAATAAATAAAATTATAGAACCATACAGAATAAGGACTGCGTTCTCATTAAGACATGCAAGAAGCCTGCACATGAATTCTGACTTAAATATAAAGTAAGCCAGTTTGGGATAGCATAGGATTTTTAGCAAAAAAAAGTTAGAGCTGTAAAGCTACCGTACTTGCCAYATGCCACTTGGCATAACTGAAGACCAGTGACACCAAGTCTCTCATACTGCTTAAGAGCATCCTCTTTACCAAAAGAGGCGAATTTTGGGTTTCAGATTGCCAATGTTATAAGCACCTCACCTGTTGATTCTGCATGATTTTAGCAAGTCTGTAAGCATCATACTGCTTCGGTAAAGATGGAATGTACGTGTCTCCTTTCTGAAAACTCTCTTCTTCTAACCACAACACAAAAACATTACAGAGCCTGAGAAGAAAAAACAAAAAAAAGGAAAAAATAAATCAACATGAACTTTAACTGCATGCATGTGCAGAGCATATATTACACAGTAGAGTGATTCTGGGAGTTAAAGTTAAGGCAACCAATCATGCTATAAGGTGACATGGTTAAAACTTTAGATGTTTCAGATGCTCTGAGATTAGTTCACAGACCAGCAGTGGAAAGATGCTATTTAGAAAACACAAAGGGCAATAACCAAGAGTAACACAGTGAATTTTAAAAAAGAAAAATATTTATTCTAAATAGCACATGGGACCCAGGACAGGAAACATCTCTTATGTCAGGGAACCACATCTATAATCCTGTTCAAAAGGTCAATGAAGAGAAAACAATGTTTGAGCAAGTTTGGCTTCTTGCCCCACTGCCTCTCTAGAGAGCCTGCTCCAAAAGCTCACACCTGAAATGAGTTGCTACACCTTCTAACTGCTTTTCAGACTCGAATTCATGTCCAGTTTATTCCCATTTCTTCCTCTGCTAACACTGTACTTCAACATACACACACACACACACACACACTTTCTTCACTGGCATCACTGTATTTATCACAAACAAATACATCCCTACTTTTGCGCAGCTGGCTAACAAGCCAAGTTTTTGGTCACGTTCCTCAACCGAAATAAGCTTTTTCCATTCCTTAAAACATTCTAGTAGCTTCTCTTTGCAGCTATTCTAGTTGGAATTTATCATTCCCTCACGCTGCTGTGCACCTTCATACACAGTATTGCAAACAGTATTTTGCCAGTGTCTAACTGATGAATACTATGCATTAATTAATTATATATGTAAGTTTTTACAGCAACTGGAACAACTTTGCCCAATACATACTAGAATCATATTTGTCTTTTCCACAAACGTCATCCTCAGTCATCCACACGAGTTCTTTCCCTGTCATTCCAACACGTGTTCCCAAATAGGCTGTAAGGTCTTGAACTTCATACTACTGATTAAATACAGAACTAGAACATTCTTAAATCTTCACATTGTGCTATTAAATATCACTAGCAAACTCATGTTTTCTATTCTCATCGATTGCATTCGTAAACAAAACTAGACTGGTCCCAAGATTCAGCCCTGACGAACTCTACCAAGATTTCCCCTTCTGTCCAGCTGGCCATGAAACTTCCTGAGCATAAGGTTTACTTGGCTGTGGAGCAGTCCAATTTGATGGAGTGGAGAAATCCTTTGAAATGAAAGGCTGACAAAATATTAAACAAGTTATAGCCAGTGAGCATGTCTGGATTATTTTTCACATAGGACTGAGAAGGATTTACAACTTCCCTTGTTTGTTTGTACAGTACTTATTGATTGCTGGGGAGGAAGCACTTAAAAGCTTAAATTCTGTACGCCCAAACACCCAGAACAAGGGGCTCCTTCCAAATAACCCTTTCAACTATAGTTTCTTGAAAAATCCAGATACCGTAATACTGCAAATATTTCTAAGGTAGGCTTCTCATTCCAGAAGTCTCCATGTAACAGAAACAAGAAACACGGACGTCAGAACAGCGTAGTTAAGGCTGCAGCATGCACGAGGCACAAGGCGCTGAGAAACAGCCAAGTTACAACCACCCACAAAAATGAGCGTTCATCAGCTGAGCTGCAGTGGTCGACCACGCACATCCTCCTGGCCTCCTCCAGCGCCAGGAGACTCTCTCACAAAGCTCTTGGTTAAGCAAAGACGTTTCACTTTCCAGCTGGCATCTAATGCACCGACTGCTACCGCAGCTCAACTTCAGCGCAGCAGCTGGGTAAACTGCACTAACTGGATCATGCACTGAAGTCCCAAATTTACACCCTGCTGAAGCAATCTTACTCGGACTTAAATTTGGGCCCTAGATTGTGACAAACAGACATACACCAAGTAGCACATTTACGGCGAGTGATGTACATACAGGTAGTGGCTATGTCTAAGCAAATATTTCACCAGTATGGGGATGACATTAATTAAAAAGCAAAGTTCTCCCAACAGGAGAGTGTCAACCGTATCAACGTCTTATTTCTAGTAGTAAAATCAACCCCTTGAAACAAAACAAGCTGCGGCAACAGAAGGGCAGACTTGACCATGACTCCACGTGTACAAGGACTGTCTGCAGTAAGCCTGGCTCAGGCAAGGGTCACATCCCTTCACACCTCCCACCGCTAAGACTATGCTTGAGTAATTGCCCAGGACGTTGTGCTGAATGAGACCAAACGGGAAAGGTTTTCTCTACCTGACAAGTTCCTTATGCAGTTCTGGGGACGTCAGGTAATCTGGTGAGCAGCTCCTCCCCTTCTCCGGTGATCTGTCACTGCCATCTGCAGGACTGTCCACTCTAAGTGCTTTGCTAGCAGCATGGTGGAAGTCTGCTACCTCTATTAAGCGCTGCTTCATTTCATTTAATAAGTTAAGATGAGCTGCACTCTGGAAAAACCTTCTTCCAATGCAGCCGTCTACAGGTAACCTAAAAAATGAACAAAAAAGGCATAGCAAAAGTGTCAAATCAGCATCTCTGCAAATAAATTGATCTTTGCTTTAAAGAAATTGCAGGCACCCACTGCTTTCAGACAAGCTCTTAGCACAAAGCATTTACTAATCTCACTTAAAATACAACATATATTACTGCTTGCTATTCTGCTAGAGCCTTTACGATCAATGGACTCACCCATACTGTGGTCCTGGTCGGTGAAGGTAAAGGAGGAAGAATTTCTGCCAGATTAGTGGCATGAGAGGGTGATCGGCAGGAGTAGCAAGGGCTTGGTGAGCCCAGCGGTAAATCATTAGCCTCTGAAGGGAAGGCACAATGGGCAGCTTCAGCTGGGTCTGGGCTTTCTGCAAAAAGAACATTTTCAAACAAGTGTCCTGCTGAAGTTCCCTGTAAGAGGCCGTTTTCCATGGAAATACAGATACGCAAACCAAGGCAGAAGTGTCCTCCAGACTAGTTCCCAAGGGCCTGATACATGTGCCAGCCAGCCTAGACGTAAGTCCAAGAAAATCTATTTTCATAGAGTTTCCAGTTTAACTTCTTCATCAAAAGATGCTGAAACAGCTGAGATGAAGGACAGCCCAAAAGTTACACTTCCAGACTGGAGAGCTTTGGTTTCAACTTGCTTCACTCCAAACTTTCTAACTGAGTTTGGGCAGGAACATTGCAAACATGGCTTAAACACACCTGACTCTGTTGCCTTGTTAAGGGAGAGACCTAAACTGTTCTGAAAGTTTGTGAAAATAATTCAGACACACCTGCAAGCAACCAAATACAAAACACTAAAAGCCCAGACTTAGCTGAAATTCAGATAATCCGAAAAACGTTCTTTGACATATAAGACATCTTCCAACCTGTAAGATAAAGTATCTGCACTTCCCATCTCAGTGGTATAAAAATAAATCCACTGTAGATTGTAAGGTGTTCAGATGACCCCCCMAAAAAAAATCATATAAAAGCACTAATTACTGAATCTAGTTTTCAGTAAACAATGATATATTAAGACCAGACATTTACATAGGAGTTTTTAAATGTGCCATTCAAAAATATAAAGGAAACCTTGCTCGAAGTATATATTCTCCTGGAAAGCTAAGCAGGAAAGGCCTTAAATAGTTATACTTTTGCTCTGGTAAGAAAAAGTGCATGAGGTAAAACTAAACAATCCAAGAGAATACTTTCCTACAGCAGTTTTCTATAAGAGAAGAAGGTAAACAGTTCTCTCACCTTCAAAGCTTGATCAGGAGTTAAAGCATTAATAACCAATTCCCCCTCCACAACTCTGCGAAGCTGTGAGTCTTCTTCAAATATTGACTCCATATTTAACACTACCCATGAAAACCAGACCTGTACAACACAGCAGTAAAGAAAATATTGATCACAAAACAGGGCAGAGGGAAGGGATTTTTGCTGTTTTCTTAACCGGAATGTCTTTTCCGGATCCTCATTACAAAGTTGCAAAAGCAGTATCACATGAAGACATGAAAACTGAGTAGTTTCCTCCCTGTCTACATTCATCTACTCCCTTTTGTATTCTGTTCCAACCTGTGCAAGGAAGAGGAAAGCAGGTTTATGGAACCATATATAGAATTATCCAGAGAGTTCTAGATTAATTAACCTGCTCAAACATTGTAATAAGGTCTCCTCTTTCCCACCTGCACTACACATCTCCAGTTGGGATACTGCAGGGTTTTTTGGGGTCATTTGGTTGGGTTTTTTTGCTTTTTTTTTTTTTTTTTGCTTGAAGAGGTACAGAGAAGGGAGAGAAAGTGCCTAACATTCAACATACTCATCATAAAAGAACTGATTTAATAGAAGAGTAAGTCTCTGCTTATTTTCCCCTCATTAAATGTGTCAGGAAGAAATGAAGAAGATTTAGTATTAATTTTTACTAA
This sequence comes from Apteryx rowi, assembly GCF_003343035.1. Taxonomy (NCBI): domain Eukaryota; kingdom Metazoa; phylum Chordata; class Aves; order Apterygiformes; family Apterygidae; genus Apteryx; species Apteryx rowi. Next base: position 2,619,680 of record NW_020451171.1, read on the forward strand.
TAAATCCGATTATATGAATTCTCAGACACGGATCAGGCTAAAGCTTGCTCAGTGCAAAATGTCCATCTTCCCTTTAGTGTAATAAAGTTGCAGAATTAGGCTAATGAGGATTTTATCACAAGAAAACATAAACACAGAGAGAGGGAGAAAGAAAGAACAAGCAAATATCTGCAAATAGCTGTGACAGCAGGAAAAAATATAACATCCATATATTGCTTATGCCGGGAGTGTTCCTACAACACCACCATACCACTTACCTGAGAGGAATTTGCATTGCCCTCGATGAAGGAAGGTGTCACATTGCCTGCCACAATCCAGCTAACAAGCGAGGACAGCAGACCTTTGTCACAGTGATAGCCTAAAGCATTCTGCAAGGAAACACAAAACACTGTTTTTTGTGAGGACCCAACAGATGATCTGCAACCTACAAAAATGTCACGCGCCTCAATCCAGGTTCCTTCCTACATTGTGTAGCTACTTCACAACCTTCATTTAGAAAATCATCACTGAAATGCCTGCTTATACTTCCTTTCCTGTTGGTGAAAAGATTCCATTTTATAGTTTGTCACTGTTTGCTTATGAAATCCAAAGACTGCAGAATAAATACTACGATAGAACACCTTCAAATGAAATCTGTGTTAAAAATAGGTTTCAGTTATTCAAATATCAGCTATGCCATTAATTTTGACCTGTTCCAAACCAGATCGGATAGCATAACCTCATTATCACTCATCATCATGACTGTTCTTGTAACGCTTTATGAAAATATATGCACATCAAAAATTAGAATGAGCAACATGTGAATTGACCACTGACTCAACAGCCACACCGACACACCACACCCACTTACCTTGTGTTGTTGGTAGAGCAGCTTTTGCACGCAGTCTTCTTGACTATATTGAAAAGCAGCTTTACATAAGTGATCCAGCAAGAAGAGTGTTGCCCTGTCCCTGTGCCACAGCTGCTGGCTGGTGAGGACCTGAACCCAGAACTCCAGTACTGCTGCTGACCCCACGCCATTCGGCTGGCTGCTTAGAAAAATGTGAGTCTGCCAAATTAAAGGGTAGAATTATCCAAGAGCTTGCAGCATGAGGAAAAGAATTTAATGAAGAACTGTTTAATTCACATGAAGCTGTGGGCCTATCCTTAAAAAAAAATATGTATTATTTTTACATGGGCATAAAGAGCATTGCTGTAAATTATTTGCCATTTCCAGCCTTCAAGAGAGTTGCTGCAGCCTAGAGATCTGTGAAGTTTATGCAATCAGCAAAAATAGACACAGAGGCCATACACAGGACCCTCTGCAACCTGCAGGTATAAACAGCACCTATTTCTGAAGTGTTGCCTGCTGTTCCTGCAAAGAGGACTTCCCAGAGCACGTGTGTTCCTCTTTAGCCCTCACYTCTCTACAATGTTAGTAGGTCTTAGTTCATGACCTGTTTGCGCTAAGAAAATAATAGTATTTTATTCTTCAAGCCAATAATATTTTTCATACCTTCGCCATAAATCAAGGGTCAAAGGCAAGAATTTCAAATACTAGTAATCTGCTGCATTCCTCAAACACAAGCAAGAAAGTAGTGTTATATAACACATTCCTTTTTTAACAGAGCTTTGATCTGGCATTTGAAAATCTGTTTTCCAAGAAATCTGGATGGCACATCTTGTTGACATGCTCAGAGTCACAGAGATTGCCAGATTTAGGGTAAGGATAGAATTCCTTCCCTATCCCCCTCCCAGTATCAGACTGGTACAGATCTTAAGGGTTTTCCACTTCCCTCTGAAACATGGAAAGCGTTCTTCTGCTGAAATTATCTCAGACACTTAAGTAATCCCAGAAACTCAAGACATCACTTTTCCTGTTCTCAAGAACACAGTTTAAGCCAAAGCATTTCAGGAAAAACAAACCCAACTCTTTGAGCCTGATGCAGGATATTCCATGGCAGATTCAGTATCCATTCTGACCTTAAACTCTAACCCAGCCAAAAAACCCTACTGTTGGGGTGCACCCCAATTTCTTTCCAACCCTCACAGGTGCACATAGGCCACAGAGCTTTAAAAAGGGGAAAAAATAAATAAAAATAAAAATCTTACCTGCATCATACTACTGAGCAGCTTAACATTTTCTCCATAGCTCGCTCCTGTCAAGTGTTGTGTTACCTTATGGGTAACCTGCTGGGTCACGCCTTGAGGAACTCCACTATCCAGGTGAAGGAACAGCTGGACGTAAGATAAAAACCTGGGGATGTGAACAAATCCAATTCAATTAATTCCAAAATTTCTCCTACAACATAATATTCAGAAGAGCTGCTTCTAAATAATTCAAAACTTATATAATATGCAGCACAGCTCAGCACTGCTGGCTGACCCCAATAYACAGGATTTTGCTTCACAATCATGCTGCAGAGTATTAATTGCTCCACTAAACCGTATCATAGGCATAGTATGCGCAATTCAAGGCAGCTTGTAATTCAAGACAGCTTATCAAGACTTACAACATGCACACTTGCCCAAAAGTTAGGAAGAATTTACATGAGAAAGGAGTCTATGCATTGAAGATTATCTACACTGAAGTTACCTTGCATAGAAAATTATAGCTGCAGCACTGCCTGCTTTGGAAAAAAAGGGAAAAAAAGGAAAAAAAAAGGGGGGGAGAAGAGGAATGGGCAAATTCAAAACTACTCTGACATTAATGAAATAACTCAAAACTATCCCATAAGTATTTGAAAACATAGGGCATTCCCAAAACCCACAAGAACTGAACAGTGGCTGACACTGCAAAATAAACCTTGTTGCCTGGCCTAACTGCACAGCAATATATCTTGAGTTTTCAGACAGCAAACAGCAGTGCATATGTTTGACATCCCAGAAACTCACTTTCCAGCTTTCTGGAGAAGACAATGTTATCAGAAACATCTGGCAGGCTCTAACAGATGTTCCAGCAGTAAATCGCAAGGCATATCCTTGTCAGTATTTCAAGGCTGCAGCATGCTCAACAGAACTGCAGTAACTAATTGACAGGGACTCTGTCAAGCTAGAAAGTTAAGCGTGCCACAGACCATTTTCCGGCACTGAACCCAAGTGGCATAGAGCAGCCCATGTATCTACTATTAACTCTCCTACTCTCCAAAAGAGGATGGCCCCATCAAGGCTGCCACTTGGGAATGGTTCTTGACCCACTTTAACACCCAGATCTAGCTCAGAAATTGTTTGGGAGTCTGCTAGATAGACCAAGCCAAAAAGCACACCATAGGACCGTATCGCTAATTTACCAAGACAGACAGTTGAGGTCCAGCCCTTGGGAAAGCTCCCAGCTGTTGCTCCACTTACCAGTATGGACACAGTTAAACAGTGTTGCCTGTTTATCTATCTAGCTTATCTAAAGACAACTGCTCTTGCCAACACAGCCATCCAGAGACCAGCTGTGCGGCACGGCGGCAGTGTCACGAGAGATGTCTGTACACCTGATGTCAGCAGCCCAGGTTTCCATAACTGTGTCATCAACCACAGCCAATGACAAAAAGAAACTTGGCAAACCAGAAGTTTTTCCAGTCGTGTCACATTCATACTAGATGCAAAACCCAGAATGAAACACAATATGTTTAACTGTTAAGATTAACTTTCACTGTTCTTTAGCAATAAACATATTAGGAACATATCATGCTTACTGTTCATTCTTCAGGAGGTAATACTGACAAGAGTAAAACAGGGGTAAAATTTTATCCATCACATGGACTACTGTTCTCAGGTATCTGGACTGGACGAGTACACCCAAGAGAGAGATCCCTTCGGCACAGAACTTCTCAATACTGTCAAAACAGAAACAAAATAAATAAGCAAAAGCACAGGAACTGTCAGCAGCAAGAAACAGCTTTCTTTGTGAACTGAGATATAAAGACATTCGTATCTTTACATATAACCTTTGAAGTCCTAGAGAGTTAAATCCACAGAATTTTTTCTTCAGCTGGAGGAGTCATACAACAGCTGACAGATCTGATGAGTAGTTTCTGCTCTTTTGGAGATTTGCGTCCTCTCTTCTAAAAAAAGACTGGAGATGGGGGTAATGACCATATGTGGGTCTTCATCCAAGGTTTCAATCATTTAAAGGTCAAGGTTCTGGCCTAACTAGTCAGCTAGCATCCCGCTCCAGGCAATGGAAACACCTACACACGGAGTTTACCTTTGATAGCAAATTAGGATGGACGATCCTCTGGACGTGAGCTTTCTTTCTCCACCACGTACAGACGGAGCTCAAAGGACTACCTTACACTAAGTATTTAGGTGGCTACAGTTAGTGGAGATGAATCCTACCCCAACTGTCCAGAAAATGGGCAACTAGTCTAGGGGAAGGAAAAGAACTCTAAGACAGTTTCTCTTTGAAGAGTAAAGCAACACTGTAGGCAAAAAACAAAAGTAGCCAAAACTTTGAATAAGAAGATGACATAACTAAAGTGATCACAGATTCAGAGAAAACAGTCCTGGGAGAGACTTTGACAGAAGTCTGCCCCTGTATCTGTACATTACTCAAATAGTACATTTGATTCCATCAGAGGAGAGCGTTATCTACAAACCAGCTGAGAAAACTGGAAAAGGCTGTGTTGGAACGCTTCCAGGGCTAGGAACTTCAGTATTAAGATTATAAAGCTCTCAATTTATTATATCAGCATGAGAGTTTTCCCCCTCCCCCCAATCTATTTTCTGACTCTTCTGCTAAAAAACCTGAACTGCAGGACAACCCTTTTGGTAGACACAGTTAAAAGTTATTCCTGTCCACAACGGTCACGCTAACCCCAGTAGTTTCACTATTATTTCTAATCGCTATTTTACCCAAACATGCAAAAGACCAAAATTAGTACTAGCAAAATAAAGGAAACAGCACGTCTTTCAAAACTACTGTCCTTGATGACAGCTCAACCCCTTGCATCAGGAGCTCTTTATCATCTTTACATTTGCACAGAGATGTTAACAGCCCTCAGCTCATCATTAGGTAGGATGCTCAGCAACGGGGGCCATCTGCTCAAGGCGGACACGAGAAGGCACACTTACTTGTGACCGAGGGTGGTCATTGCCAGCGCCAGGTAACAGCCGATAGGGATGCCTGCTTTAACAGCCTTCAGGAGCGGGTGAAACGTGACTGACTCCGTCATGTCGGGCACGCTGTCAGGCACAGGGACCGCAGGCCAGCCCTGCTGCACGCCACGGTCATTTCTGTGAAGCTTCAACCTCAAAATCAACCCCCATGCCCACTGATTAAAGGAAGTCTCTGGTGTTTCTCCATAACGAACAATGCTGGCTAAGTAGGAGACCTGAAACAGAGAAGCAGCAACGGGAATGAGAGGAAGCACAGCCATATTACAGCAAGTACAGCACTCGTCTAGGGCTTGGGTCAGCTCAGACGACTTTCCTCTAACATGACCCTAGAGTCAGAGACCAGGGCAGCAGTGGTTATTTTTCTGACACACCATGCAGCACCGCCAGTTAAGTTTAGCTCAAATCCCTGTTTCTATGTTCTTGTTCACCCCAGCCCTTTTGGTAAACTCTATCAACCTCTGCTGCTTGGCCAAAGTTTTCCAAACTAGGTTATCAGTCTTGGATTCTTTTTTTTTTTCCATATGTAGCATTAAGCCAGTAATACATATATATATAAAAAAAATATTATTATATATTATTTTATATATATATATATTTCAGTAATGTGTTTATTTATATAAATATATATATTTATTTAAATATACATATATATAAAAAAGTTATTTTCACCAGCAGTCTTAAGCATTACTAAAAAATACACAAAAATACCATCTGACAACAAAAAGCCTAAAACATGGCAGTTCTTCTTGGAAAGGAAGTCTGTAATGTAGATAGGGAGAGTCTCTGCATCAGCCAGGTATGTGTGTCTGTTATCATGAAAAGTCTGTCTGGACTCAAATGAATTATAAGTCTTGGGGGGGGGGGGGGGGAAGTGTCGTATATGCTCTTACAGACCAGTGTGAGGTTCAGATTTGGAAAACAATGTAGAGATTTCATCCTCCCTGAGTAGGGGGTACAAGAACCAGAGCAAAATTTTTACTTAAATTCCAGCTATGGGCTCATGCGCGTCAGGACAGACCCAGCAATACACGGGGCAACCACAGTAGAAATGAGGCGAAAAAGAGAACTCATCTAGCCGGCACAAGGCAGCAAATCATGATTAAACAGCACAGAGAAACAAGACAGGACAGAGAAGAGACAATAAGGAACAAAGTGTGGGAAGAAGAGACTGGGAAAAATACACAGGAGGAGAGGAGAAAACGCCGTACAAGAAATACTGAGAAGACAAAGCACAACACAATGCTAAGAGCTCTGAATACATACAAACATTTTGGATTGAACATCCAAAATAAAAGGGATTTTTAACCTTGACCTTTCTATCCTTCCATTCTCCTTCTGTAACTTGGGGCCATACCTTCCTCAGTCATCCATGTGCTGTAAAAAATGTTCATAGGCTGTTCACCAGTAATATTAAACAGCCTTTCATTAAGCAAATATTGTTCAACTGTGAATGGGTAAAGGATCCTTTGGAAAAAACAGTTTGTGACCATGTAGCTACAGGCTGGGCAACAATGCAAACCAGAAAGGGGGACAAATTTAAGTTTTGTTTCTTGTATAGACGCTCAACTTTCAAGACTAACAGTATTATTTTAAGATAGCACTGTGGGTGCAAAAATCCCCAAGGAGTTGGTATTTTATGACATTCTAATACTAACAGGAAAAAAAAACAAAAAAAAACAGCAGGGGTCTTGTCCTGAAGCTTTTCTGCCATTGGCAATAAATTATTCCTTGTAATTCCGAAGAAGGAATACCTGTTTTATGCTTTCAGAAAGCAGTCCAGCATATGGTTTCTGGGGCAGATATTTCTGATATGCTTCCAGGACCATCAAGGCAACTTCAGAATGGACAGCTGGATCCAGATGAAGAGCATCCTGCTAAAAGAGTATCACATCAAACCTTGCTTCATTTAAAAAGGTCTCTAAAACCATATTGTTCAGTTGGACTAACAAAAACCAGCACTAACCAACAAAAAAACACATCCATCAAAAAAATAACCTTACTACAAATTGCATCAAAACACTAATTCCTCTTATCAACTGCCACCTTAAAGAACTATTTTTCCCCATATCAATGGGCTCCAACATGACTCTTATCTCACAGCAAAGGCCTCAAAAGTGTTCCCAGGACCTCCATTTTCACACGTGTTACCAAGAAATGGGGGGCAAAAGTAAGGCAAGCTTCATGTCGGAGTATCAGCACAGCAAAGGAAAGAGTTTAGTACAATCAAATGCACATATTAGAATACTGAAATGCCTCACTGTAGTCATAAATCTAGTCTTTTAACACAGGCAACAGGACTGCCCCAAATTAATTTCTGCATCTCTGAAAAAACAATTGACCTGGGTTGCGTCCTGAACAGATGGAGCTCCTGGAGTAACCCATTTTATGGACTATTTTCCAGTMTTTTAAATCACACTCAGGGCTCTGAAGCCTCTTTATTTTAATCTTAAGTTTTCTTGAATTGTACAAAACATACCTGGATATAATCCTGAAAACTACAGTCACACCAATGTCACACACACCTCTTGGAGGATTCCTCTGTTTCTGCAGCCACAGATCACCTTAGTCAAGTGACTCACAAAAATTGTCCCCCTGGCCGTTTCCTCTGGTTTAGAAAGGGGAAATTCCTGCTTAAATATCTCTTAATCTCAGCTGCATCACTACTGAAAAGCGACACAAACAAATCCTCAGGCAGAACGCTAGAAAATCATGGCAAAGTTTGCAGTGCCATGCCCTCAAACGCACACAAAGCAGTTTACCATATCAAAAGCATGTAATTTTAACTGTTTCCACAAATTCATAACTATAGTCTCAGACTGAATAATACTTTTTCCTCTCAAAAACTGAYCAGGTGTCCGGCCTCCTGTTTTTTTTAAATACTTACACGTTCACCAAATCCCCAGTTTAACCCTTCCAAGATAATGCAGGCGAGCTTATTCTCCACTGTGGTCAGACTGTTATTTAATAACCAGTCACGAATCAGTGCTATCTCAGATGAAGAAGGCTTCCACAGGTGCAACGGCAGTTCTTTAAACAGATATAAAGAAACCTTTGAGGACACAAAACAGAACAAAAGGCTAATCAATACATAGTATGAAACAATAATCAGCACTATGCCTTTCTACCACAGACTTAAACAGTGATATGATCAAAAAAACACCGACTGCTCTTTAAAATGATCCAGGCATACCAAGCTGTATCTTATAACACTGTCTGGTATGGTCTCTTCCTAGTTTTAACTGGGTGCCAGAGGTTAGCACTTACCATCCCAACTTTTTCAATGGTGTCTCTAACTCGATCCAGCAGGACAGAAATAATCTGTGTATGGGTGCTGGCAATGGTTCCCAGGAGTTCTCGACCAACTTTTGAAAATGTCTCTCTTGTGGAAAGACTAACGTAGGACACCTGAGAAGATGAGCATAGAGAAGTTACTCCTTATGGTTGGCCTTCACTGATACTGCAATAAATAGTGCACCAGTACCACAATGAAACATCTTTTGGAGAACACAGAACCAAATTGCTCTTGCTGATCCTGGACAACAAGGCTGATAAATGCAAATGCCAATATTAAAACTGATTATCCTAACATCTACTCCATCTAATGAAATTGTTACAACACAAGGCCAAAAACAAAGATCAAAACTGAACATACAAACAACAGAAAGGAGAGAATATGCACAAGGAAATTCAGAGCTACAAGTTAAACCTGAGAGGGAAGAACCAAGCAAAGGAAAGGTTTGTTTGTTTTCTCCATTCTGGCTTGGTCTAYAGAAAAGCTATTTTCTCTCCCAAAAGAAAACAAGCACTTTAGGATATTCTAATTCAGTCTTAGATTGTTCGGCCATGAGACTAAGAGAGCTACTTGCAAGGTTTATAAGCTATGGAAGGGAGGAATGCTTCACACTTTTCACCGTCAGAAAGAGCAAGAGCATATTCATCCTTTTGCTGAACAGACCAGTAACACTCTTCACCTCGTATATCTCCAGAACAATCATTTTGATAAAATCCTCATCCGCATCAGCCCGTTTGGTTTGTGCCATCTGAGCAAACGTAGTGAGCAGACAAATCTCTTCCGAGCAGTTCATTGATTGGAGATACTTTTCAAAACTTTCAAGGTGCTCTGGATCTAGGGGGAAAAAAAAGAAAAAAAAAAAAAACACGAAACAAACATAGTAAGTGAAGTGTTACAGGAAGTACATCATCAATACTTATATATTTATTCACAGTCCAATCCCAGAGAAGGAATCAGAGACAAAGGAATTATCATCCCTGGCGGTCTGCAAATTAGTATCCTCTCTTCAGAAGTGACTGGTACCAGCTGTTTTGAAATAAGGTGCAAAAAAATACCATAGTGGGTAGTGATAGAACAATGTGCCCACAKGCTTTGGCAAATACAGCAGTAACTCATGATGAAAGCTAATACTGTTTTAAGAAAGGCTAGAATTTAATTGTTAATATTAATTTTTAATGAGGCAGTATTGATTATTCATAGGAGGACCTGCTTGGATCTTTTTGCTTTTTAAAAATATTACTATGRTTTTAGCTTCCAGTATATATTGTAGCAATTAATTCCATAGATTAAAAACAGAATTTTCACATAACTTAGAGTTAATTAGCACTGCAGTCAAAAGAAGATTAAAACTGAGCACACATCCAAGCAGAGCAGTGGGGTTTTTGATCAAGAGACTTTGCCCATTCCCCATACCATGATTTCAAGCAGCAACTAAACTAGGGAAACCAGCACTGAAAGCATCTAGCCGTTGGCCTCAGTTATGTCCCAGAGTTGCATGGAAAGCTCACTTTCATTTCTCAGACTCAGTAAAACAAAAGTATTGAACACACGCTTGGAAAATACCTCTGCAAAACAGAGAACTGAAGCAGCACAGAAGCACACGAAGGGTAAGAGATGCTCTCGCGTGGATTCAAGACAGGACTCTCCTCACAACCAGTACAGACATGCTGAAGGCAAGTTTCAAAATAGGAATAGAAAGTAGCCAAATGTAAATAAATATTTCTCTCCATTCCTCCCTTCAGGAGCTACCACAAAACTTGAACAGCATTTAAAAAAAAAAAATTGTCTTCAATTTATTCTAAGCAAACTAAGTAACGGGGTCTGTGCTGAAAAGCAAAGGAAGTGTTGAAAACTGCATCTGGGCTGTAAAACGGTTTGGCTAGTGGTCTGCTTCCTCTGTAGTATAATATACCAGCAGAAATKGTTTACAGCAATCTTATCACAGCAGTTGAATACACTGAAAAAGCACTCACCRAGGTACTCAACTACTCAATCCGCACAGCCATGTGCGCTTAGCATGCTTGGGATTAAACACTTCCACCTCGGTTACGTTCTATTTCAAGTGCTTTCAACAATCTTGCAACCGTACCTCAACCTGAGAAGATCGACTTAACAACCAATACATCTCATGAAGAACGTGCCAGAGAATTGTGCAATCTGAGTAAGGCGCTTCTCCATATAGTAAGATAAACTAGATTCTTGACACATACACGTAAGAAGTCACAAAGCTGCAGCAATCTCTGTCCCATCCACTCATCTCCCTTTTCTTCTCAAGTTACCTTTTGCCTTAACAGCAGAAGTTTGGAAGTATATTTTTAAGGTAGTGGATAAGGACCAAAAAAGATTGGGTCACCCTTGTATAAAATGGCATAGCAGAGTGAGCCACAGAGCAGGGAAGGGGTAGAACACACAAGTCACGAACAACCCAGTGACAACAAACGTCATATAAGCACTGGGATTTGTCCGTGTGTTTAATTAGGCATAGATTAGCTAAGCAGAAGAAAAGGGGTTTGGAAGGGGACAGGGCAAAAGASAGAAGAAGCGTCTGGCAAAGTCAAGGGTGAAGACCACAAACTGAAGGGAGTGAGTCGGAGCCAGCTGCCAAGCAGATGTGCACAAGACCTTCTCTGCTGCAAATCACAACTCYGCAACGGGCTGTCACTGTAATCGGGGTCTCCCACGGGCTCCACTCTGCAGGCCCCAGTGCTGTCCCCACGAACTCCCACCGAGCCACATCTTGGGACTGAAGGATGGGGAGAAGGAGAGAGGGAAGAAGACAGGCTCCATCTAAATCCCATTGCCTCGGAGCACAGCGATGATGTCTTCTCCAAGCAGTTGCTACTTGACCCAATTCCCTTTCTTCTCTGYCCATCTGATTACACTGCAGCCCACTATTCTAGTTTAGAGATCCTAAAAATCACTCGCCCCTCAAATCTTGGTAGTTTCCCTTAGACATGACAGTAATGAAGCTGAACAACAACTCTGGTTACAGTAAGTTCTCACTGCCCAGTGCAATGGAAGCAAAATGACAAAACTGTCAATCCTCATTTATGAAATTTAGGGAGAACAGAAATTTGTGCCCACACAGATATCAAAGATCAAGAAAAAACCTATTAGGTCATCGCTTACCAGTGAAAACTTGTGTTCCACAGTAAATTTAACACTTGGCCCTCTCAAGAATACTTGAAGTAACCAGACTTCCACGATTTCCCCCAGGGGTTTATTCTACATCTGGCAGCTCTCACAATCCAGAGGTTGTCCTAATAACTATGTTCCATGGCTTTACTCCATTTTACCATGCTGATTCTGCCTATCCCTAAAAAGCAGTTATTCTCCTGCCTTTATATGTGCAAGCCTAAAGCTCCAACCAACGACCAAGCCTTGCTAGCATCTGTAGATGCACCACTGTTAACATTTCTCAAAATTAATTTGGGAGATGAAATGAATAAAAACAGTCTCTCCCCACCCCAGAAGAATGTTAATGCCAAGGACTATTAGGGTATGATTTATGGGAAACTAAGTCAGCATTATATCATTAAGTGTCAGTCAAAAGACACTATTTCAGAAGATTAGATGGATTTCACTGAAAGAATTGTTGATTTTCCCTGTCTAGACATTTGTGAAAAACACCAACAYGCTGACATAACCCAGCAAGGAGAATTAAAAGGATAAAAATATCCTGCATCAGCATACCAGGGACTTCAAAACATAAAAGTTAGCTAGACGCAAAACAAAGCTCCAACAAAAAAAAAGCGCTTGTTCCTGCCAGAGCTGCAACCCACTGCACTGTATTATGCTCTTTGTTTGAGATGCAAATATGAGACCCTATAGTAAAAATTTGGGGGAGGGAAATCCGTATTGCCACTGAAACTGTTTCCGAGTAGCACTGGCCAGCCAAAACATATCAGCACTTCATAAAAAGTACACAGCTATAGTCTTGATATCACAGAATCACAGAATCACTAAGGTTGGAAGGGACCTCTGGAGATCATCTAGTCCAACCCCCTGCTCAAGCAGGGTCACCTAGAGCATGTTGCACAGGATTGCATCCAGGCGTGTTTTGAATATCTCCAGAGAAGGAGACTCCACAACCTCTCTGGGCAAGAGAGGGCAATATCCCTGTCCTAATCTGTATAAACTGCCTTACRTGTTTGCTGACCTTGTACAAATGCAAGAAATATGCTCAATAAGCTCTCAAGATCTCTATTTTCATCTGTTTCTCCATCAAAAGACTTTTTTTGTGTGGCAACAGCTATTTGGGCTAGCAGCTAGCTGAAGAGTAAAAGCGATTGGGAGTAAGATTTTTTTCCTCCATCTGATGGTCCCAAGAGGGAAAGAGCTTGTGAAATGGGGAGTTACTGCTTTGTGTACCTGTCTCCCTGTCAAACAAGTCCTGAGATGTTTTCCATGTAGAAGGCAGCAAAAGGAAAGTAGCATTCAACTAGCTCCAAAATAATCCTGCTATAGCTAAAATTACATTAACTAAATTATTAAATTACATAGCTAAATTACCACAATTACTGCAGAGATCAACACAGGACAGAATTGAAGGGGAAAAAGAAAGAATAGATGGCACAGAGCAAGAAAAGCATCAAAAGAAGGCATGAGATAAGGGCAACATATGTAGCTGTGAAAAACAACAAGCAGAACTCCAACATAATAAGCTCCTGAAGACAAAACTAATAAGTTTAGGGAAAAAAGGAAAAGACTGTTGAATTTATATAACCAGAAACAGTCAACAGCTCACAACCGAAAAAGAGCTAGAAGCACTACAAAATTCTGTATGTCTGGATTTAAAAACTCAATCTCCAAATACTGCTAGAGACCAAGATGGGACCTGACACRAGAATACACAACATATACCTACTGCTTGGCATTCTTACAGCTCTCTGAAGCAGCCAGTAGCAGTCACTGTCACAGAGAGAAAAAAAATCAAAAGGACAGTAGATTTAAGCCTATATGACAATTCCTGATAAAATGAGAATTCAGTCAAACCGGTGCTACAGTCCCACAAACTGCCCGAGAYACTATTGAGGCCTCTTGACCAGTCATGCAGTTGAGCGTTTATTTAACAATGGATCCCAACCAGAATTAAAACTGTTGCTGATGTAGCAGTAGCTGAATCAGTCAGAATTGGTTCTGAGCAAAGGGATTCTACCTTTGAGCCTCTGCTTGCAGTCAGCAGGTTGTAGAGTAGAGCAGAGCTTTTCCAGGTGCTCGCTCTCTGCACAGTGCATGACGAAGAAGAGCTTCCAAAGCATATTGCTGGACAAAGTTCCATAAGGCATCCCAGACATGAACAACCAGACTCCCAACCTGTTGGATTTGAAAAGACAGACAGTGTTTCGCCCTGATAAATCCCAAACACTTGAAAAGATGACACGTGCCCAAATTCCTAATTCTATAGTACGGCAGAGAATGTGAGAATGTGTCTTAGCACCTCTCATTCTGAGCTGAGCAAGTTCCCCTAGTCAGATCCTAGAAATCAAGGCTTAAAATTCCTGCCCGTCTTGATACTACCAGTGAGCAGAAAAATCCTGCATATTACAGACTTGTCTAAATCATTAAGAGTAAATATTAAAGCTATTGCAATTCACAGTTTCAAATATCTAACTCCCTCGAGCCAAAGCCAGTTTCCACTGAAAGGGGACATCAGGGTGAAGGAACCGATTCAGCGTGACCTTTTCTCACGACCCTCATTCCAGGATATTGGCTTTTTAATGCAGTATTTTGGTATCAATCACTGGACAACCTACCTTTTGGCCTTCAGAACATGCAGAACAGCTCTAAAAAACAGCTCATCAAACTCTAGTTGCAATTTCTCCACGGAGTAGGGATGCGCTATTGATCCATATTGTTTATTGCAGCTAACATATTGGGCCCAGTGGTCACTCACGTGACAAAGCGTCATCCTACACGGCAGAAACAGAAGAAACAAGTTGCAGAAAGATCATTAAGTATGTCATCACAGTATAAAAACAAAGAGACATGCAATTAGACCAGAGTCTAGTTACGAGATAAACAAGTTTAACCCTCTACCCTCTGGTTTCTAAGAGACTTCTGTATAAACACTATGTACTTTCCCCACCTCTTCGGACAAGTTGTCTATGAACTCCAGTGCTACCCCTTCTTGGTTTTGCAAGCAAAGGGTGCATACTGTTAGACCAAATTAGTTTTTTTTAATGAACTTCTAAGCCTTAAAGCAATCTTATCTTATGAACTTGCAATACACGCAAAAAGCCCAGACAGGAATAATTACCGCAGCACTAACTTACTCAGTATAGCACAAAGAAAAATATGGATTTTGTTTCAAGGAGGATACTATTAAGTCAGAAAACATAATTTAACAATAAAAATTTAACAATAAAGAGCAACTTTTCCAATTGCATTTTCTTACCGCCACAGCATTTAGACCCTGCAACTCCCCACTACATGCGCAGTTTTGGAGTCAAGGACTCCAGGGCTTCAGATTCCCAGATCAGCTAACCCTACTCTCAGTKCGAAGGCTACCCAGGAACTGACTTTTCTGTTTTATTAGCAGCTCTGAATTTTAAAACAGAAAGAGAAAGCATGAAGACAACATCTTACAAGAAATACATTTTCTTCTGCAATGGAAGACTCCACAGGAGCAGGGCAAAATTGGCACATACACACATCAAATTGCTACCTACTCTTTATAARCTGCTGCAGAAGGCAGTGCTAYGCAAATAGTCCACTCTGCCTTAAARCTTCAGCACTTCAAAAGACTTCATCATGCTGGCAAGCACCCGCTTGAACAGCGAAGTCACAGTAAGGATGACAGCACCACAATAATCCAAGTAACAGATTTTTGCAGCAGAAGCACAAGCTCATACACACGTCTTTAAATGTACTATATCACTTGTTACTAAGAATTCCCCACTTAACACAAAAGTAACAGAGTCTGTGCAGATCCAATCATAACATAGAGAAGATACGCTCTTACTTGATCAGCTGACCAATTCGTTTCACAAACTGCCTGTAGCGGGCTCTGTTAAATGTTTCCAACCCCACAGACAGAAGTTCTACTAAGGAGTTTGCAAAAGCAAAAATCTTCATCATCTCGTGGGGAGTTGTTTTCTCAGGAAAATAAGAACCTAAAAAAAAAAAAAAAAAAGGAAAGGAAAAAAAAAAGCAAGTATTCATTGTCAAGTGAAATATTTAAATATGAAAGTACAAATAATCTATGCAGATTATAAAGTCTCCATCAAGCAATATCTTCATGTACTTGTCCAGAGATCAGGGGGAGGAAAAAGGGGGGGGGGAAATCAAGTAATTGGAGAAAAATCACAGTAACATTACAGCTAACAGGCAAGGGGGAAAAGATTAGCTCTGAAAGCACATCTGTGAACACATCTCCTGAGCAGATCAAAACTAAAGGGAAGGACTCCAATATTTTGCCTGCTGGCATTGCTATGAACTTGCTAGTCCCCAAAATGTTCAACTTTAAGTTAAGTTATCTCATACACACAGCATGAACTGCCATCTCATCTATTTAGCCTGTGACCTGTTTGTGCAGGTTCATTAATTACTCGTTTTGAAGAGCATCTCTCACAACGCAGCAGCACTTTTAGCTGGTTTAGTCATTAATACATTTAGCATAACCAAAACAAAGAATACTTCTTCAGCAGCTGATTTACCTCCAGACTTAATTCCAAGGAACTGTTGAAACAGTTCATGAAAGGGGAACTGTGACAACAGGACAATCAAGTCATCTTCCAAAAGCAGGATCCAGCTTGTTTCAGGATCTTCATCCTGCAGACAAATTTAGCTTTTAATAACTTTCCCAATAAAAATCATGGTAGAAGGACTTAGCTATTATACCAATTCCAGTTTCCTTGTAAGGGGAAACAAAGAAAGCATGTAAGAAGGGACAACTGAACTCCCCTTCCCACACACACAGGCCCCTAAATTTGGGCCTGTTTGTGTTTTTACATAAYGGCACTCATCAGCTAGGAAACAGAACTAAACATAATGTAGCCTGTGGTAGTCCAACATAACCCCTAAAGGGAAGCACATACTCAAATGCATGTCTATTTTCGTATTGTATAAACATTTTGAAAGCCATTACGTTGCCTTAAATAAGCTGTATTTTTCCCCTCCTTTTGCATGCAATAGTTCCAATAAAGTTTAATTTATACCTGTTAATATTCATTACTGGAAACCTCCAGTTTCCAGTACTCCATAACTACCTACAGTCACACCACAGAGATACAAGGAGACAAAAATAGGTCAAAATTTAAAATGATGCTTTATAACTGAGTAAGAGTCAGCTTTACTTCCTCTAATTCACAAGATCAGTACAATAATCTTAAGCAAAAGCATTAAGGAAAAAAAATGTTGTTTGTTGTACCTCTTCTCCTCCTTCATCTACTARTGTCCAGTTTCCAGATTCTTTTCCAGATGAAGAGGAAGTTTTTCTTTCACTTGGTTTCATATGACACATAAAGTCCACCCGATTTCTGAGGACATAAATCCATTTAATGTGAAAACCAATTTTTGAAAAATTAAAAAAATAAAATTAAGAACTCTGAATTTAGTCAATTCTCAGTTAAAAGAAGATATTTTAAAACAGATAAAGGAAATCAGTAAGCACGTCAAATACCCTGACATCGTACAAAACTCGCACCAATCTGATGTCTGAATTCAGTTTTYGATCTTCCAAGCGATATTCTGAACAACGTAAGCGGCTAGCATCCCTGTACAGCATGTCACATTAACCATGCAAGAGATAATAACACTATTCTTTGTCCGTCTACACTAAAAATCCAGAAGTCAAATTAAAGGAAGTTATATTTCAAAGAAGAGGTACTTTACCGCAACCATTTAAGGCTATCATCTGGTGAATCAAAGACTAACAGGGTGAGTGCAGGCCAGCTCCACTCCACAACTTGTACAGCCACATTAGCTAGGCGTCATATCAAAATTAGTAAGGCTCATCTTAGGCACTCTGAGCTACCACAACTAAACAACTTCCAGAACAGAGCTGCCTCGTGTCAAGCCAGCTCCAAGAGCRGCACAGAGATTCAAGTTTGTCTGTCTGAATCCATTCTGGCACATGTTAAGAGCTGCCCTGTTCTAACACTCACTCATTTATTCTAGCATTCTTCAAATGGGAAAGCATATTTGTTTTAACTTTCAGTACTGCTAACTTGACAAAATGCAGAGAAAAAATTCCATATATCAGACCATCTTAAAGCTGGGATGCTAGTTTTAAGGCTGTACACCGTACAAATTCTTAGTTGTATAGACATACACCAGGAAATCAAATGAACATGCAAAAAAACTATATAAAAAAAGTTAAAATCATAATGTTTAACTTCCTATTATCTAGGAATTCCTATTATCTAGAAATATACTGCACATATTGCCACAAGACACTGGCAGAATGTCACCTCAGTGGTCACAGAGCGGAGGGGGAAAATAAATAAATAAATAAGGTCTCCCAGAACTCATACTCTGATAATAYGGACATTTTACAAATGCAACACAAGTTCTAAGATACCAGTTTCGCAAACCAAATTTAAAATTAAAACTTGTTCTTGACATGCAGCAACTGCATCAGACAAGAGTCCGAGACATGGGGAGAAGAGCCACAGTGGAAGCTCTGCATTCTTGTATCACCAGAGCTGGGAGAGCCACTCCMGACACCCCAGAAGAGTCCGTGTTCAAAGTGCAAGCACCAAAACATACCGGCAAGGTGCACATCCTCAACACACACTTGTTTCCCAAAAAGCTCTAGAGAGGAACTGGAAAACAAAACCCTTCAGGAACTAAAATAATAACCTGCAGTAAACAGAAATCAGACATAATTTAGGGTCAAACTATCAAGATCTGACCGACAACCCTAAGGATCAGCAGTTTGATTCTTTGAAAGTAACATTTCTACAAAAAATATCCGTCCACCAGTCTCAACAGGTACAACCTCAATGTGTCCAGGCCATGGACTTGCGACTTTCCTATTGCAGSGAGCATACACCAGTGAGCAATTATCTCCACGCACTAGTCTCTAGCGAGCAAATCAAAGAGAAAGGCTAACAACTAAAGAAGAACTCAAAGGGGGAACAGATTATGGTTTGGGGCAAGTTTTATGTTTTATCTGAAGCACATAACAGCAGTTTTCACTAATAAATGATTTCAATAACTAGCTTTTCCAAGCATCGCATCTTCCTTCCAGCTAAGAGGAAAAAAAAAAAAAAGTACGGAGAAAAAAAAAATTAAAGCACACAACCAATGTATACTCCAACTTTGCAAAACCCTTTACTCAGGCACTTTTGTTGCAGAAACACTATTCCCAGCAGGTAACTGTGGAAGCACGGTCTAGAATTTTATTGCAGAGTTCACAATAACAAACACGCAGCAATGTCAGCTATCACTAGCTATTTGACAGGTGAAAGCAAGTTCTATCATACTGTGTGCAGTAGCGTAACGTACTGTCAAGGCTGTAACCTGAGGTGAATAAAAAAAGATATGAAACTCTCAGTTGTGTCTGCTTTTACGACTTTGCCTGCAGTACGCTTTCAGGGTTGGATAAGTAGACCCTGTGTCATTACGTTTTCTACTATTAAATAATCAGAGTATGTTTATAAAATCACATTTTTCACACTTACTTGACAGGAGACATAAGCAAGGCAAGAGATTGCATGAAATGAAAGACACCTGATGGGTTATCCAAGACTTTGATCTGAAATAAAACACAAAATCTAGTCTAAGTTAAAACTAACTTGCCTTTTGTTTACCAGAGAAATTCATATTCCGAGTTTCATATTCCTCGCTACCAGCTTTTCATTCAGATGAAAAAGTACACATAAAAGACAACTTCGACCCTTTGGAGGAAACAGTGCTATGGCCCAAGATTGGGAGATTTGCTCGACAGAAGTAGGTAAAAAGGAATTTAAAGGAGAAAAAACTAAACCCCTTAAAAGCTCCACAAAAAGAAAACTTCTCTCTTCCCTTCGTGTCCATATGAGAACCAGGGGGGAAGTGAGGAGTTGAGTAAAAGGGAAATTAAAATGCTGCATTCAGTCTCCCTTTTATTCTATTGCTTGCCATTTCCCTGTTACTGTAATTGCAATCCTTTTCCCATAATTAGAGTTCCAACATAGTCCCCTCTTGAAGGGGCAAAAATGCTGCTTTGAAAAACGCTCTGCTGCCTATGGACATCTTCACTCCCTCCGATCTCTACAAAGTGAACACTTTCTGTTGCATCCCTAATTAGCCAGCTAATGAACTTTCCAAGGAAACAAGCCAACCCATTTCAATGTGCGACGTTTAGAAACTGCTCTCGCTCATCCCTTATATCTCACAGAGCTGCCTCCAGTCTCACTTGTCTCACATACAGTAACTGTTTCAAATCTAAATAGTCTCTTCCCTTTTCCTTAAGAGTTCTCCCAAAACCTGCTGCTGCATGAGGCCTTCTGAGTCGCACCTTAAATCCTCAATTCCCTTTTGAGTCTCTCTAGCCRAGAAGCAGCGAGAAGAGGTATTGTGTTTCCTGTCGCGGCTGAGATAACACGTGTACATGCACGCCYTGACAACCTCCTCACTGCTTTCTTRGCTCCACACACCCGGAAATGCGCAGCGATCACAGGGGATTGATTAGGTACCTGACATCCTCTTCTCCTACCCACCCCACTCCCACTCCAACTTTCCAAAAATAAAGAATTAAACATTCACACCTGAATGAACGGAACAGCCCATTCACTGATCCCAGCTGGGCACCGGAGGATGTGGTTCAAGAGGAAGAGATGGTCRCCTGGACAGCCAATTCTTTGCAACACTGACACCTAAAAGGAAAGTATACGGGAATCTTGTAAATAATTTCAAGGTTCATTCTTTTACAGTCTTGCYAAGCAGAATAATAACGCTTTTTCATTTCTCACACTTTCCAACGAGCCTTAGTTTTCAGAGCAAGCAATAKGAGAACAATATTGAAAAGCTGCTGTTTGGCTTATGAGCTACAGCACAAACCATTTTCTTCAGTGTAGAAAAAAAAAATGTAGTAAAATTTTAAAGTAATTAAAACTAATTTATTTCAAAGTCAGCAAGAAGTTTCCCAAAACTGATGGGTCTGAATACTCTTACTTCCGAGACAAGAACAGTAATGCTCAGCATCCATTAAAAYACTCAAGTCCACCTTGAGCCGTGTTGGCAGCTCACGTGACAGACCTCATTAAGACTGTTCATCTCCACCGACTTTATCAGACAAGGGAATTTGTTTTAAAGATTCAGCAACAGATTCTGTTCCCCAATTAGAAAAAAACCCAGGGACTGATTGCACATGGGACAAACTAACACTTTCAGAAAAGACTTCTGAATTGATCTCAGGTGCTCGATCACACAGCTATATCCATGCTCACTCCCTCACCAGTCTCCGCAACCAGGTGAGAAGGTCACTTTGAAACTGAGGGTCTTCGATAACTCTACGAGTGAAACCGAAAAGAACGCTGATACATTCTTTCAAGTGGCTCAAGTCTGAAGAAAGATTTTCTGATTGCTTTGAAACTGTAAATTAAAAACAGAATTAAGGAGCTTTGATGAGTGACTCTCACAGTAGTAGCACAAGCAGTGGTTTGGAGATTATATAGAAAACTTCTCTCTGTATCTATAGATATCAAGATATTTCAACACAGCAGCTCTCTAGAACTGAGAGAGAAGGTGACAAAGTATTTTATTTAATCTTAAGTACTGGACACCAATTACAAAAAGAATATACCATGGCTACTCTCATAAAAGGCCTCCCTTCAACATGAACTTTGTAAGAACCAGCACATGCATATAAACAACTGGGGCTGGCAGAGGACTAGGAAGAATAAAGATACAGTGGGAGGAATATTTTAGCTAAAAGATGATATTGCCACAAGCCCAAAATTGGTGACACGCTTCAGATGAAAACTGAAAAGATATCTAAGTATTAAAGCTGCGAGATTTCAAACAGTCTTCSAAGAGGCGTAAAGCAGCAAGACCACCCAACTGCTTTTAAAACTGTCTATAATCAATCCGGAAAAGGGATTGTATTGCATGTTGCCTTTGACAACAAGAGATTGGATTCAGGGTGTCCCATCCCACCCAGTATTCCTCCAGGCTGATCAGCGGCAGTAGACGGCCTAGACAGAAGGGGGCACTCCTGCATTCAGCTTCCACTCTACAGGAGACTAAGGTTAGAGAATTAGAGCTTTTCTGCAAGAGAAGAGTTTCCCTGATCACTATGTAAAAATCAACAGGTTTTAGCATCAGAGGAGAAACACTCAATATACAAATCCCACCACAAGAACTCCAAAACTCCAGGCAAACAAGGCGTTCAGCACCCTGCCAGCACAGGCAGCTGTCCAGACAAGCAACGCACCTTGTTCTTGCTGCTGAAGAGCCACCGATCTCAGCAGGGATGAGCTGTTGAGCAACCTGTAGATATAAGACTCCACTTGCAACCGGGACAACACTGAAGTGTACAGGTGCAGCGCCAGTGTCTGATGCACATGCTCTGCTTTGGCTTCAAACAGCTTTTTCAGTTCCCCCAACACACTTTCATTCATCTCTACCGTCTGATAGCGATGGTGACCTGACACTTTGCACTGATCTGCACAGACACCCTGAAAAGAAAGCAATTATTTTACGTAAGCGGTTTTTGTAATTTTGTTTGGTTAAGGGTGCTCACAGAAATTAACCCTGACATAACCCCCCACTCAACAGATTTCAAAGCTTTCATGAGAGTGGCCACTTTACAGATGGCAAAGACAAAAATCTGGGAGCATCCTACTTATTTTTCAGAGCTGCTGGCTGCTGCTGATGCAGCAGATCTCCGACTTCTAAAAAAAACTAGATTCTATAAACCCTCAATAAACCAGAATTAGCAGTTGACATCAAATGAAGTGACCTGTCTTTATCAGCAACAGATGTGAACAAAATCAGATCATTCTACTTCCAGCTGAGTTCAACTGCTTCTTAGTTTTTAGATTTTCATAAATATTCAGATCTGCTGTTTTAAAGCCAAAACATACACTGACACAAGCTAAAAGCTTTTACAGGCTCCTAGAACTCAATATTTATTAGTAATTCCCCAAAATACATTTAAAATTTCTTAAATTAATTGTACTCTAACTTTTTCCAAACTGGAATTCAAGCCTGAGAACAATCTTCCTCTGCCCCAGCTCTAATTCCTTAGCACAAGGAAACCACAACACATAGCATCCCTGTTATTCTTTTATGCAGCCACAAAATGTGCTTTGCAGGATGCATTTAGGAAGCTTGGCTTGCAAGTATTCTTGTTTTACATAAGTTATTAGAATAAAAGAGTTTTGAATTGGGAATAAAAGGACAATTATTTGCACGCACACACAATAAACAGTAAATTGGGAGGGAATAAAGCAAGCAGCACGCCAGCAAGCTTTGCTAACTGTACGTTGACCAGTGGAGATGTAAGAGTGAAGACAAAATTGTAGAACACAGATAAAGCAAAACTGGAAGTCTAATAATGTTCAGTGGTACAGATTCATCGCATTTTTATTCCCTAGTGAAAAAAGACTCAAATCTGTTCAGTGGAAGTCTCTCTACATCTTGTCAGCTCTAAGGAAATGCACTTGTAGGAACAACAGTGAAAGCCACCACCGACAACGGTCTTTAGCACTCTTCGCCATCATGTCATCAGAACTGGTTACAAACAGCATCAGAGGAACAGCTCCATCGCTCCCACAATCGCCAGTTCCAAAAACAAGTTACGCAGAACAAGTTCTGGGGAAGACTTCTCTGGCGCAYGTACCAGAAACCTCCCCAGGGCGCTCTGGTTTGCAGACAGCAACGCTACAGAGCACTACGGCCACCCTGGAGGTAGCTATAACCACAGTTATGGGAAGCGGATGCGTCTCATGCTCCCTGTGCTCCGAGTAACAGGGTCACCGGGAGCAGGACTCTAGCTCCACCGCACCCGCAGCCTCTGCCAGCAGGACAGGCAGGAATGACGTCAACGAAAATTATCACTATAGGCAGCAGTCCAGATGCAACATGCAGAAGCACCACTATGGTCATTTTGAAATCCTGGCTATAGTCCTATTCCACCACAGACCCCTTGTGCCTAGCCGAAGCACTGGGTGGCACAAATTTGACCCAACACAACAAGCAGAATTGGCTATACACATCTCATTCTGACTGACTACAGACAGGAGCTTGCCTCCAGAAGAGATCATTAACAGAGACTGCAATATCCTACGTTTGTCAAAGTCTAAATCAAGGAACAAACTGCCTTAAACATCAACAGGATGATATTCTTAAGTACTGGAGGGTGGGAGGGGGGTCACTGGGACAGTGGAGAGAAGGAAAAGCAAAGGTAACCATCTCTTTCACAGCAAACCAGCCTAAATACAGCGAGCTCGACAGCAAGCAAGATTGATGTCCGGAATCATGTCCAAATAGTTTTGGTTCAAAAGTAGTTTCAGTAACAGCACCTGCACAGTTTTCTGTTCTTCTTTAAAAGTCCATAATCTCCCCTTTGCATTTTGGCAGTCTGTCGTCATGGCCTGCAGCTCAGCCTCAGCCAGCAACAGCTGCTTCCTACAGCGCATGTAGTTCAGGAGCAGTTCGTGAAACTCATGCCTGTCCTGATGAGCAACACTTTCGAATTCTTCTGCATAGGAGTCAACATTCTCCAGCCATGAACACGGCTCAAAAATTTTCAGCTGCTCTCTGGTAAATGGCACCAGTTCTGGTTCGGTTGGGATTTCTGGATACAGCCTTTCGTTGTGTAAGAGCGGTTTGACCGCTACTATGGTTGGTCTCTCAAATGCCAATTCAGCTGACAAGTCTGGATAAACAGGTTTCAATCTCGAATGTTGAACATGCACTTTGGATTTCTCGCAGAGCTGTGACACGGTAACAGGAAGCTTCTCTAAAGAACGGACAAGAGGATTTTTAACATCTTGAACGCTTTCTGTTCCTTTTTCCTGTACAAAGTCCGCTCGTGTACGAGAGCCAGCAGCACTGGAATGAAAGGTACTACCTGATATGTCACAGCTTCCTGACTTACTGCCAAGAGCCTCCCCAGGGCTCTGGGTTCTGTCCAGCTTGCTTTTCCCACTCTTCTCAACATTCCCCCTATATTCCTCACTTAAGGGATGGGCTTTGCGCTCTTCTCCAGCAGCTGGAGGCCCTAAAGTCACTGCTGAAGATCCTTCATTTGCTAAGGTTAAAGTACTCGAGGGGATGTCACACACATCATTTACAGTTCTTCCATCCTCTGCTTCATCATTGAGCTGGATTTCTGCAAATCCTTCAGGATGTTCCACTTGCACTTTACTGGCTTGAGAAGACACTTCTGCCACAGGAGGGAGGAAGACATCATCAGACTCTTGGATCTGAGACTCTTCATTAGTTATTTTCTTTTTTTCCTAGAAATAAATTAACAGAGAGTCATTAACAAACGAATCGCTCTCCCATGCATCCCAAATCCAACTATCACCAAAAGCAGTGCTTGTCAACAGCACAACTCCAAAAGCCCCTCTTACCAGGTTAATTTTCATAATATTAAAGGTAAAAAGAAATGCACCAAACACAGATCCTTGTTCCTTAGTTCCTCTTTGAAGACTATCAATGTCTATCTTCTTGGTCAGTTCTGGAATGATGCTTCAGTGTTTCTCCATAAAAAGCTATAAACATCCCAGAACAGTCTGTCTTATTAACATGCAAAATAATCAAAGTACTAGGACCCTGACCTCTACGGAGAGTCACTAGATTTTACCACAGTAAATTACTTAGAAATTCCTCTTCAGTTTTATCAAAATATTTTAATGAACTGAAAAGAAAACAGTTTTCAAAAGTACTAATTTTGGAACAAAGAGAGGTCTCGAAAGCATCTGCAAATTACATTTAAGACCATCATGAAATCTGTACAATTACCAAAATACCTGTTTTCAATAGGTATTACATGCTAGAGACATAGAAAAACTTAAAAATGACAGACATTTAAAATGTAAAGAGATTATTTACTTTTAAACTAGGATCAGTTTTGCGTAAAGTGTCTCCATAACCCTAAAGTGTACATTTGTAGTCTCCTTCCAAAAGCACAGTTTGTGAAATAAAGTTACACAGAAAAATCAATAAAGACGTGATAAAGATGCACTTGTAAACAGCGCATACTTATCTGTTTCTAAAAAGCAAAACTGGGAAGAGTTGGGTTACGCCCCTCCAGTTTTGAACTGCCCACAAAATATAACAAAGAACAGAACCGAAACTTTAAAAAGCTTCAATATTCCTCCAGAAGTAGGGAAAAATTTTGGATACTTGCTGGCAATTTCACGCACACTTTCACTAAGCAGCTGACGTGATTTTGCCTTACGAGCGGGCATATACAAAACCAACTCTAAACATCAAGGCCTCAGCTAACCTTGATCTCAGCTGCCTACTTTTAATTAAAGCACATGCTCACAGCTCCCTTACAAAATGGCAATACACTGGCTTTCGCTTTCAGACTGCTTTCTACAGTGTATTAAAATCTGCAAATACTTTTGATCACAAAATGCAGCTGACACACTCCAGTTAGAGCTATAAGGGAAAAGTTAAAAATAGATCAGAACAATTCCTTGAACTAGAACTCGTAGTTATAATAAACATCTCCTGACAATTCGCTCAGAAAGTCAGCGTTTTTCACAGGGTACTGTATCACAGGGTTGTTGACAGTACCGTGATGTGCAGGCTTCACAACCATGCAACACCGCCGGTCCTTTCTTCTGCACAATCTCAAAGTTCCCTGTTGTAGCCCTCATCCAGATGAAATTCCCTTCATCTCCGAGTAGCGTTCTCCCGTCACTAGGGTATCCAAATGCTACTCTTAGACAAAAATAGTTTCTTGTAAAATTGATGACGTGTTTGTCAGTTCTCACTTTCTGAGGCAAAAAAAAGGTGTCATCTTAACAGGTATTTCATCTGAGAAGGGATGAGAGAAATCAGGCCCTGAATTAGCCTAAAAGCATAACTTGTCGTTCTCTCTTCTGAGGGCTTAGCCGTTAAGTCAACGATGACATCTGCTCATTAGGCTTGTCCAGGGCCTAACCACCCTCCTGTCCTAGCATTTAAGTGAACTAGTTCCAGTGAAAGACATGTATATAAGGATAACTAYCACTTTCAGGAAATGTATCTGTAGTAACTGCTACTCGCTTGAGACGCGTGCGCAGCCTAGCCTTCACCAGCGCCAGCTTCACTGGTTTTGCCGCCTCACTGCGTTTGAATCGCTGTTGTTACCGGTGTCGCAGAGGCTCAACTTTGGGCCCGCTGCTTTCAGAAAGTCCTGGGCTTCATTCCTCTGGGCAGCAGCTTCACAGCTGAGCCCGTCTGGGGCAAGTCAGCCCCTCTCCCAGCACTCAGGAATTTCACCTTTTCCAAAGACCTGGAAATCAGAATTTCACCTTTTCCAAAGACCTTTTCCAAACTGCTGCTTTGGGACACGGGAATGAAAAAGTTCTTACTGTGGCTGGGCCCCAAACTTCACCCTCAAACACTCCTGCACATAAAGGCAGAATAAGGGTACAGAGCACAACGACGACAACATCATCACCCAGAAAGGGAGCGGGTCGCATGCAGCACTGAGGCGCTTCTGGATTCTCACACGCGCCAATCTCCCAGGAATGCCCCCCAAATTGTTTCACAGTGAATTACACCCGGCAAGGACAGCCAAGGACCACAGCCGCCAGAGTCACCATGCACACGTAGTTAATGAACCAGCACAGTCACCTGTGAGTCACTGCCTTCCTGCAGGGAACTGATTCTCTTAAACAGCAGCCTTAAACGTCGACTGCCCTCACGCATACCGTGGGGCTGAATCAAAACAAAACCATGACACGCTTACTCTTCCGGCATGGGATTTTTTTCCCCACCAATCCTTACTTGCCTTGAATTCAGGAATCGCAGCTGTAGTTAGCACTTAGGTCTAACCCTTGTTTTACTAAACAGCGGTCAATTAATGCATTCATTTCTCTTCAGAGAGCTTTGACAGCCTTTGCTCTATGTGGTACAATTTATAACACGCAAGACAGAAAGACCTAAGCAACAAGGTAGATGCGTTTCCATTTAGACTCAACTCTGAGGCGAGATATTTGGGTTCCTCAGGTCATCTTCACGCATCGCCGAAGAGCTATACAGCGCAGCTGCAGGAAAAGCAAAGCCTTCGGGAAGCTGGTGGTATCGGCGCCCTGAACGGGGAACACACTCGCATCAAATCAAACCCTAGCAAGAGTTACACGTAGCACCTGAGGTACCAGCTGCCGAAGAAGATGCGCTGCCCGGCGCCACGCACGGCCTCGCTGCTGAACGATGCGCAGCCAGAGGCGCACGCACGAGGAGCATCGAGGCTGCAGCCCCGCGCTGGACCAACGCGCGGCTAAGAGCCCACGGGCACCTGCGCGGCCTCGCCTCAGCGGCGGCTCCGGGGCTCTCGCTGCGCAGAGCTACGCGAGAAGGGCGCGCACCATAAGCACAAAAGTTTTGTTTGCAGYAACGCAGAAGAAAGCCGCTCTACAACGCGAAAGCCGCCGCAGCTTTCCCTTAGCTGCCAGTTATTCTCAGCCTCCTCGCACCGCCTCAGAAAAGGCCCCACGCGCTCAAGGCCCCAGCACGAAAGTGCTGTTAAAACGCACCACCGCGGGGCCGCTGCCAGCGCACGGAGAACGATAAACAAGGAAACAAACACCGCCGCCCGCCCGCCTGCCGCCGAGGCCCCGGCGCCCGCCGCCCTCGCAGGGCCCCCGGGCTCCCCCCCCGATCCCGATCCCGGACCCCCGCGCCGCGTCCTACCTTGGCTCTGCCCTTGCTCCGGGCCTTGCGGGGGGGCCGCACGGCCGCGGCCTCCGCCATGGCCCCGCCGCGCCCCCTCCCGCCTACCCTGCTACCCGGGCGGCGGCGGCGGCGGCGGCGGAAGGGGCGGGGGGAGGCCCCGCGCGCGGCCAATCAGCAGCGCGGCGCCTACGGCGGGGGCGGAGGGACAAACCGCGGCGCGGCGGCGGCGGGCGCTCCGCAGCGCCCCCCCCCTCCATTCGAGTCGCGCACGGGTTTCACCGCACCAACGCCGCCGCCGCTATTGAGCCAACATGGAAAAGTGCCCGGGAAGCCCCGATAGGGACAAGCTGCGATGTGTTTCGGGGCAGAGGCCCTGCCCATCGCCGTGCCGAACTCCTCGCGGCGGCAGCCTGGAGGAAGCATTGCTGAGCGGGGCCAGAGCTCGGTTTTCCACCTCCGTCTCCTGCTCCGATGATACCCGCGTCTGGCGCCTGCTCTCCCGAGCCGAACTCAGCCACCTACGAGCCGCCAGCGGTACCGGCGGATGCTGAGTATATATTAACGTGTCTGATGAGTTGCAGATCCCACCAACCCTCAAAAAAAAAAAAGGCCAAACACCAGGCAATTTGGGGCAAACTGCCTTACACGTCCCAGGCCTGGCGGGTGAGATTACCTTTGGCAAAGAATTCCGCACCAAACCACAAGGTTTGTTCTCCTTTTAAAGGCCACTGAGATCGCAATAGGATATGAATTGGGAATGCAGTAGTGATTCCTGAAGGACTCCATGCTTAGGCAAGGTATAATTTGGGCGCTGTGGCATTGCGGTCTAAGGGACGTAACAGTTCGTGGCTAATCACGTTTATTTGTTGTCATGCTAACCTTCCCTGGTGCGCTCTCTCCCACAGCTCTCTCGGTACTTATAAAGAACAACTTCTGACCCAAGGGCTCAGAGAGGACATGCCCCTGGAGGCTTCCTTACAAGAGACGCTCACCCCACCTGATCACCCGAGGAYGCTTTGAAGGTGCATCAGACCCAGCCCGGATGGGAAATGAACAGCACAGAAAGCAACGCATCCAGCACACAAGTCTCAAAACTGTTATTTTAAAATTATATATTTAAAGAACTAAAACTACAGTAGACTCCTTCAGAAGAATATTAGGAGATTTGGTCTTCTAGAGAAAAATAGGACAAATTATTCCTTTACATGTGCACTCTGTACATTTCATTACAATGCAGCCAGACAGAATTTAAAGCTCACTGTGGCCTTTTCCACACAAGGAAATACAGCAAAGCTCCACAGACCGGCAGGTTTGGGTACACACTGAAGTCATGCAGATTCAACTTGATGAACATCATACAACTGGATGAAGAATCATTTTTGTTGCTTCAAAATGAGCAACGTGGCACCAGATTTAGACAAAATGCTGTCTTGATCCCTATGTCTAATTGACGTAAGGCACTGAAGGAGCTGTTAAGTCACACTGCACGTAGAGACTTCAGTGAGACTAACAGCCCTGAAAAATGTGTGCTTCTGAATCAAAGCAATCACCAGGCACGAGGTTACAAAAGGGGCACAAACTCTGAGGGGATCTGATTAGGAAAGAGTTTCATGGCTCTAAGCCAACATTAGTAGCCAAGTTTGTTTCTAATGGTGCATAGCCAGTCCCCAGTTGTAAATGAAAATTCTGCTATGGGCTTCAGAGGGAAACAGAACCAGATCCCAGCAGGATTAGTGCTGAGTATGCCTCTGGGAGACAGGGAAAGGTGGTCAGAAAAAATATTTCATTGTCAAGCTTATTAGAGTAGAAGAGGAAGGGATTAGGGTAGACAACTGACAATTTCCCTTTCATTTATGCCATCACTCCCCAAAAAAATGGGTTATGAGTATGGATCTATCACCAATATTTGTCCAAAGTATAGGGACTCCTAGAAGTTAGCCGAAGTGGGGTCTGCAGAGCTTGTCAGGGACAAGCTATCCCGTGAGCCTGAAAAAATGCAAGCCTTTCTACAGAGAGGGGTGGCTGGAAGAGCTGACCGACTTCCTTCAGATCCTCAACAGATCCTCACTTGTAGGGTGAGTGACTTCCCAGCAGCTCTGTAGCAGCACAGCCTTTCCCTAGGTAGCTGTGGTGAGGGCTGCTACACCAGGCAAGATACAAAACAACTTTCAGTATCAGTGCCTAAGCCCACAGCACCTGTACAGCGAAGCCAGACCCGTGTTTAGAGTTGTAACCTTTAGCGCTGCTCTAAATAAACTCCCTGAGAGACATCACTAAAATAAGTGCAGATTACAAACTTAATCACCATTAATGACAAACTTTAGAAATGGGCCAAAGTGCAACCTCAGCTTTGAATAATCTTAGATCTGAGTGGGATAAGTATGCTCTGAACACAAACCAGCGTGCCCAAAGTATCGCACAGAGCTCCTCTTGGCACATGTGACTTCTYGGTTATCTAGAGAGTAAAAGGCTCCAGACTCTTCCAGATCAGTGCACATTAAAAGAACTCCAAATAAAAACTTCTGCTGACACAGTAGATCCCCTTGCATCCAGGTCCAGTGCTTATATTCTTTTTCTTTCCCTGAGTGTGAAGATGAGATGTCTGTCGACAGAATTTGCTGATGAACAGATTTTTAGTAGCCACTTTCTGAATGTACAAATAATTATCAGAGTCCTCAATTACTTTCTTAAAATGGAGAAGCACTTCAGTTCTGTGTTGCTGGGAGTAACTAAAAACACCACCTCTGCCATGCTGATCAGACAGACAATGTCTTCTGCTCGGAAGTACTGCCCGGAGAACCTGCAGAACAGGATTGACGGTGTCAGCTCTGGACAAGTGTTGGGAGGGCTGACATGATTGTCACTCACAGCCGGTCACCTCAAAATGTCATCCCCTTTCTTTCTCAATGACCCTCCCTCTGTAGCTGCATCTCGCATTAAATCCTTTCTTCACTGAATTCCAGTACTTACTGTGGCTATTAATGATGTATCAAGCTGTAGCCATCGACTGTAACGTAATCAGGATCATCTAAAACACAGCAAAAAAATATTAGGTCTGCTCATGAGAAATGCTTGTAAGAGCTCAAGGGACTTTACAAAAGGACAAAAACATGATGTACTGCCCACTCACGTTAAAGGGATGGGAGGCAGGGATGAATGGAGGCTCAAAGAGTAGACTTGCCTAAGACCCAGAACAGAGTCCCACTACAGTATCCCATCACTAAAGCAGCACTGAAAATGATCTAGCTAGTGCTGTTTAAGCAGAGAAAGGCCCAACCTGCAGAGGCAGGCTGGATCAAAAGCCTAGACATCCTTAAGCTTCAGAAATGCTTATATACAAAGCTTTGATTAGAACATGTTCTTGGGTGAAATCTAGGCTCCAAAGTCAGTGGCAAACTTTGCAGCAATTTCTTTGRGGACTGGATTTCTTACAGGAGCTGGGCCTAAAGCAATCCTTTTAGAGAGCTAATGGTCATGATCCTATGGGGAACAGAGAGCAGAGAGATCTTCTGTGGTGGCAGAAGCCACATAAAACAAGGACTGACACCCACAAGTAACTCACCTGGCCCGCTTGTCGGGGTGGGTAAAGGTGCCCTCCTGCACAGAAAGAAGCACAAAGCTGAAGGTCTGCTACAGTATTCTCCCCCTTCCTAAAACATCTGTTCAGGCTGTTGCTGTGACTGTGTGACGCCCCACACTGCACTACCCAGAGCTTGTGAGAGGGCAAGAGGTTTGGCTGGCCTGGGTTTTACAGAGATCTGTTTCCAAGTCATTTCATGGTTCGTTAACCATCAATAGCCTGCTTGGCAAACACAGGAATCAAAGCTGATACAGCATGGGAGAGGAAAAAATAACCAAAAAGCAATGAGTTGGCAAAATATTCACATGGAAGCCTTGGGGTACAACATGTGCACTTGGCAACATTTTTACATGCAGACTGAGACACCAGAAAGTCATAACTGGGCATGACTCACATAGTGATTCAACAACCAAAGTGGGACACTCACCTTTAGCAACAATCTTTAGCCCTGAATCCTCCTCTTCCCTGTGGCAGAAGCATCCTTCACTTCACCCTCCCTGCCCAGCTTCTGCCCTGGAATAGTGTATCTTCTTGTCCTCTCCTCTCTCACTGCAGCTGATGCTGTTCTTCCCTCTACCCACACACGCTTTTAACTGATTCAGCCCTCCTCAGATAGACAGACAACAAGGCGGGGAGAGGAGAACCGTGCAAGGAAACCCAGAAGGTTTCGATCATTCTTGGTAGATTAGGAGTCAAAGGCTCGTTAAGGGATCTCTGATTGTTTCCAGAGACAGCAAGACACAATACTGAAAATTGCCCGGGCTGCCCTGCTTCTCTGCTGTCCAAGTACCGCAGCCTTTCACCTCAATCCAAAGGACCGCCAAAGAGGCTCAGTACAAGAACAAATGAGCATGCACTGTCCAAAAGCACTTTTAGAGTAATGTTCCCAGCCATGAAAAGGGAGAAATGACCCCAAAAGAGAAGTGGGAGCAAAAAACTCTACTCTGAGTGGACTTGAGGGAATCATAAAGCAGTTTACGATAGGTAGTACATTGGTATAAATCCTGCCGTAGAGAGCAATGGACTACATAACATGGCAAGTATTTCCTGCAACACTCCCAAATCAGGATTCCAACAGACTGAAAGCAAGAAAATACATTTTTTTGGAGAGCTTCATTTGCAATAGCTAGTTCATCATTTGAAATTGCACATTATGTCCCYTACCTTGATATAGGTACAGGAGCCTGACTTCTCGCAGGTGTTGCATTCCTCTGTGTGTTATAGTAGTTTTCATAAACAACAGGAGCTAGGAAAAATTCACAGTAGTAAAGTACAGACCTTTTGTAAGTATGAACTAATTGCCCATACCAACATTCAGCTGCTAAGTCTTTCCCCCTTCCCTGGGAAGATGTCTGATCAGCTTAAAAACTTTAAAAGTGCAGAAAGGGGAGATCTCTTCAGGGACTGGTGATAAGTGAGTGGCAGAGGCACTAGTGCTGCATGCCAGAGAATGAATGGAGGGACATTAAAAATGTTTTTTCACCCAAACTGATGCTGATCAGAGCAACAACACCATGAGGAGGACAAGCAAGTCAGTACTAATTTGGGAGTCTACACTGAGCTCTTACCTGGGGCCAAACTTCCAGTTTTGCGTAAATTTACAAAAAATTCAATATCCTTCTCAATGCTGCACATTTCTAAACTCTTGCGGATGTCCTCATATTTCTGCAAAGGGGAATTAAAAAGCATTGCTATACATCATGTTGAAAACCAAGCGTTGGGTTTTTTTAATCATTTATCATACCTAGGGGGAAAGCACAGTGCTCACCCCCAGACACAAGTTTCAATGGTAGAGGAGGCGAGGGGGGGAATTCCTGGAGGAATTCTCATCTGTAAAAGCTCTGGCCAAAATCCTCCTGCCTGGATGCTGCTGTTGCTGTCTGGTGGCTGATCAAAGGCCACAGGCCAACCTGGACGTAACACAGTCCAGCGCACAGGAAAGCAAATGAGGCTCTGCTTTCCCATTCCCAGCCTCACCAAGGAGTTCCTGCATAATCTTTGGCAAAGTCACTTCCTGCTACACTTCCATTGCCTCATCTTTTTCAGCCACAAGTTTCTTAAGCCAAGGAGAACAGTAATTGGGCTGAGGACACAGATCACAGCAATGAAGGTTGTTGTCTATGAAGTTCTAACTGTTATGCCAAGACGCTTGACCGAACTCTTGGAAACCCCCCTGGCTGTGCTGAGGTTAAAGCAGGTAGCCACGGCGAAAGCAGTGGAGGAGACCGTGCAGCAGCAGGTACAAAGAGCTGATGTGGGTGTCTGCACCATGCTGCCCAGCACTTAAGGAGAGTTTATTAGCCCACGTATAGAGCAGCATAGAGCCAGCCCACTGCTGGTGCCTGTCCTGAGTTGATTAATCTTCCCAGGTCTTGGAACCTGGGATACATGGTACAGAGAGAGCCAGGGTCTCTGCAGTGCTGATTCCTTACAAGTGGGTTCATTGCAGTGTGCTCCTTCAACACATCCAGCTCTACCTGTTTCTTCCTCACTATTCCGAGTGYTCCAGCCCATTTTGCATATCCCTGTATATGGAATAATGAAGAATTGGCTCTGTGTGCATGGATRTGCTCATAACCAACCTGCAAAACTTTTGAAAGTGAAACAATCASAGCTACATGCAGGAACACACATCAGCTCCTGGGAGACTTGATTTTATAGGAGCAATGCCTTCCTTCTGATTCATTTTCATTCATTTACTGCTATCTGTTTTCTCACTATTACTCCAACCACCAATACTCACAATAGCTTAGATTTAGAGGGTCACGATTGCTACTAGAGCCTGACAAAAAGCTGGGTAAAAAGAACCCAGATGGGTCAGCAGGAATTCAAAAGAAGACTTCTCCAGTCCAAAGCAGAAAAATGAAGGTTTGGAGAGCACTTGATTTGACTTACCTCGTCATTCTGGACACAGTCCTGAGAGAGCTGGTTGGCATGAAGCCACAGGGCATTGCGGAAGTAATTGATCCGTTCGCACTCCTGAGTCTCAAAGAACTGAAAGAACAAAGACAAAAAAGGACATAAGGGTCCTCTGTCAGCACGGTGAAAGGCCATGACTGCAGTGGGGACTGGTCCTCTGAGTCCAGCTGCCCACACATGTTCTAAGCAGCAGGGTGATTYGAGTTCACATTTCACCTCTTGATCATATTTTAGTCTTGCCTCTGCTGTCTGCCAGAGAACTTTACCTGACCCTGACGGGGTCAGTGGACGTGAGCAAAGGCACTTCTAACTGCTGTGATCCTACACTCTGTCATCCAGCAACATCTTTAAATGAGAGTGCATCTCTTTTTGCTGGATGGTTTGCATCCCCAAGTATCATTACAAAGAAATCTGTCCTCAGCAAGGAGCAGGTCAGGAGACAGTCCTCCAGAGGAGAAACCATGCCCTCTATGCAATGAGGTATTTATATCAGTTAAATATATTTTATATATATATATATAAATAAAATCAGTTATGACCTTTGCATTGTCACAGTGAAGTGACTATTCTAACCAGATGATGGCAGCACCAAACATGCAGGTAAGTAACACACAAAAAGGTCACTACTTAGTGCATTGACTCTCAATTTTAAAAGGTAGGGGAAGAAAAAAAAAAAAAAGCAGAAACCTTGAAGCAGTGGGACCTTAAATCCAGAAGACAAGCATTAGAAACATGCAGGGTTAGCTGCAACAAGTCCTGCTGTATTACTGTGGAGGGAATTACAAGCAGAGGGCAARTCTGCTCTATCCCTAGCCCTGGCAGTGAAGGGAAGGAAATCGGAGGACCACACCGCAGCAGGAAGGCCTTTCACAGCATTTACCTCACAAGCTTTGATGTGTTCTTTCTGCCACTCTTCCCGGATCTTCTCCAGTGCAGCAATATTCTGCTGATAACCCCTGTCTGTGATGGAAAGCAAATTGTCAATTCATTTTAAATCAATTAATTAAAAAAAAAAAGCTTACAGCTCTTTATGTGGAACATTCATGCGAACAGTTCTTAGCAATGCAATGCAAACATGTGGAGAGCTGTTGGTCATCTGCAGTACACAATGTGAAGGGGACATAGTTTGGCAAATGCATTCCCATTCATTCTGCTTCTCTGCAGTGTGCAAGAGAACTTGCTTGCATTCCTTCRAAGGCATAAAAGTGTCTACACTAGCTGAGCAAAGCCTGGATCTTCTCCCTCCCATGTGCAGCCTTATGGCCTTGATGTGCACGTGGGGCCCCCCACAGCCTGCCCCACGGCTCACCAGAAAGCTAGGGAGACATGACTCTTCATTGCAGTGCTTTGGCAGTGTTAAACCGTGYGACGCCAGGCCTTGAGCTACACATCTCCTGAGTTCACCCTCTGGACAGGGAGATCCAGGGCACAGGCACACAGCCAGAGCAGACGCAAGAGCTCCTACCCTCCCCTCCTGCCCCAGGCACTGGGTCTGGGTGCTGGCCTRGCACCGTTAGCACCCCCAGCCTCGGTGCCTTGCCCGCTTGCCCATACTGCCCAGGGGAAACGGAGAGAGCAGTCATGGTGGGGCCATGCAGGCAGGGTGGCAGAGGCCCCTCCAGGGCAAGCTCCTGCCTCATGTTATCTCTGGACCCGTGTTTCTGAGGAGCTGCAGCTAAACCAAGAGCCGGAGCTCACCCCAGYGTCCAAGTGCCTTATCACAGCTTCACGCCTCGCAGGGCGACCCTCTACGCTGCCTCCTGCCCCAGAAAACGCTCCACTCGCCCTCCAAACATAACCGATGCACTTCATTTTCACACTCACCAGAGTCTTCCAGAGCCGACTTTGTCTGAGCCAATTTCAGGAATAGCTGCCAAAAATAGGAGAGAGAAGAAAGGTATAAGACAGCCCTGGTGCATTGCCTACAGCAGTGCAGTTCAACTGGGGAACACTACCAGCCTTCCCATCTCACCGCAAACCCCAAAGCTGAGAGAAGAGACATGAGGCAAATTCTGACCATAAAGAGGTACCAGCTTGGCCAGCAGTGAGWCTCTCACGCAGCATAACACTGCATAGAGGTGTAGGTGCTTCCCAGTTTGGAGCAGGACCTTGAAATGGTGCAGCCTGCTGCTCCGCTTACTTCCCCTTCTGCCCCTTCCCCATGGCCACCTGCCTCCCTTTACCTTCTCCTGCTGCTTCTGCGTGACCAGATTTGCATTGCGGTGCACAGCCTGCTCTGCCTCGTCTTTATCCCTGCAGCGTTGTTCGTAGAGCCGCTTCGCCTAGGAGAGCCACCAAATGGAGCAGGAATGTGTCAGCAAGCAAAGAGATGGAAATACAGCTAATAAACTCTGGCATACAGGATACTTTAGAGGAAAGCACAGACTACAAATGAAAAGGCTGGTGCAGGCAGAGCAAGGGACAGCAATCAAGGTCCCAGATGTCTCAGCCCTACTGCCTGGGCAAAATGACAACACAAGCTACTCTTTGCTCAGGAAGAAAAGCTCACGTACTTGAGTCCCTGACATTTAAATCACCCTTATCTGAGCCTGAAAAACTGCCACCAGCTATTTCCCTTGCATACCCTTCAGTTCTGTTAAGTATGCTCTGCACACCATTTATGCAGACACAACACAGAGTTGAGACACAGAGGAAGGCTCTTGTGGTTAGCTCTGCCCCAGCTCCGTGTGCATGCATTTTAGCTGTGTTAACTCGTATGGCAAGAAACAACTGTACACAACACAGGTATAGTGCGTGCGCCTGCGAGTTCCAGGTGTGCAGCCGCAGGAAGCAGAGCAGCACATCTGCTTTACCTCCATGGTCTTCTTGTACTGCAAATTCCTGTTTTTGTGAATCGCCTCCATTATGAGCTCTATCTGTGAAGAGAACAGATCCTRTGTCAGCATGTCACTGACTGGAAAGCCCAAGGGTGGACTATGAAGAGGCAGGGACCAGATTATGAGATGGGTTTAGGCACCTTTCTCTACCTGGAGTTAGGCACTCCAATATTCAAAACCAGTCCAAAACATTCACCTTTCTTTGCTTCTGTGTAAGCCTCCATTTGTATGGAGCTTGCAAAGGAGCTCTACAAATGAAATACTAACAATATATAGTACTCTATGACCTCCATAGGGCCTGGCAAAATTGGCAAGCCCACATTCCCCTCTGCTGGGCCAAACCAGCCTCTGGTTCCAATAGTTTTCCCTCATTTTCAAGCCAAAAGAAGTTAAAAAGGTAGGCCCAAGTGCCCTCAAAATCACAGCTGGAGTCATGTTCCTGGCCCTCAGCCCGTAATGCAAACCAGCAGACACCAGCGCTCCCAGCCGTATTTCAGGAGCTCCCGTGGCCACGCTGAAGTCTCCATCACCCTGACAGCCTCTCACACCACTCCTGACATGCGAACCCCAGGCGTCAGCTCACACCACAGAGAGAAGGCACAAGCTCCATGAAAGGGAAGGCACCACATCACTAGGCTGCTACTAAGGAAAGTGTTTCCTGTTCTGGGAGAACGGAAGGGGGTCACATCCAATGCTCCTGACACGTCCCCAGCTGTCCTGAGCAAGGCACCTTCATGTGAAAAACCTTCCTTATGGGGGCTGGAGTCCGTGGAGCTAAGCTCCCTCTAGCTATCACTGGCCCTGGCAAAATGACAGCACGCAGCCACAAGGAGGAGGAAGTCGGAGGTTGCTGCACCAATGCGGTTGCAACATTTAGGAACAAACTCTGGACTTCCCAGAAGCCACAAGCCCCTGACAGCAGGGAGGGGGCTGGGGGACAGCAGCAAACACGAGCCAGGGCAGGAGCTCAGCATTCCTGCAAACTCTGGTACACCCTGTGGCAAAGGTGCTGGTTCCCGCGTCTGCCTCAACTCCTGACCTTTTTCCGATGCAGTTTTTGCTTTTCCCTGAAGTCCTCCATTTTCTTTGCTTCCTCACGAAGGGTTTGTGCCAGCTGGATGTGACTTTGCCCAACATTGTCTACCTCTGCAAAGAAAAAGAAAAACCAAATATATGCCTAAGAAGACTGTGTTGCTCAAGTCAACTGCTTTAGCTGACATCAAACTGACCCAGGAGACCCCTTCCATCCAGGGTCCCTTATCATCACAGGCCTCACCTCACACATCCCCTTGCAGAAACATATAAAAGCAGTGTCACTTTTAAAACATCTTTCAAACAGAGCCTGTCTATGTAAAGAGCTATTCAGGATCAGTCATGCCAGGGCCTGCACTTCCATTTAATAAAATTCATATTCAAGGAAAGTTATTCAAAAGAGCACACTCACATTTCCCCCTCATCCAGATTAATTCAGGCATGTTTCAACACATYGCACCCTAAAGCACTTGTCTGGAATAGGCATTGCCCTTGGCTAGCAGAGCAGCAACCTGGGGCACTGAAAAACTGATGCTAAAAGCTTCAGGCACATCTTCACTGCTGCACTGAGCTGACCTGGCCGAAGGAAGGCAGCCATACCACGAAACAGTAGCCCGTTTGCAGCTCATGAAGCTAAGCTCATTTAGAGCTAAACCAAACTGCAGCATGCCGCTAAGCCCTTTTTGCACTACTAGCTCACGATCCGCAGCTATTAATGTGTCAGCTACTGCAAGGACAGAGCACGCTACAGACATCAGCCAAGGTACGAGGCAGCAGCCAAATCCRGCTAGGGTGGGCAGCAGCAGAGCTCTAGCTGCACACATGAGTAGAGCACTGGCCCTCTGTGTGCAGATGTGGCTGCTTGCTTACATACTTCCACTGCTCTTATCCAGGCTAGCTAAATTAAAGCCAGCACATGTGCATTTACCCAGGCAGGCCATCTGGCTGACGCAGGCTCACAGCCAGGGCAGGAGGTGCCCTCACGAATGGGCATCTGCCAGGTTTGAGTGCCCAGCTGGAGATTCTTCGGGGAGAGGTTTTTAGACGCAGCAAGAGTTCACAGGACCCCAATTTCTGCTCAAAAGACAAGCTAGAGCAGAAGAGCAGGAAAGAGACAGGGCATCACCAAGGAGCCCTGGCAGGGTTTTGCAGGTCAAGCTAGAGCATTGCAGGTAGACAAGCAAAACTGCTGAGGGCAAAAGGATGTATTTTGCCTTTGAGATGAAGTGCTTGTCCCTTCACTTACTGCAGTTCAGCAATAAGGCACTGACAAAAGACCTCGTGAACCCATGGAAATGAATGGACTACATAACGTGGCCAAAGCACCATCTTTTAGATGCTCTGATTACTGAGTATCTGTGTGAAGAAGCCAGTAAGAGCTGGTCTGAGAAATTCCAGCTGAGCTTTCGATGTACAGCTTCTGATGTATAACCTAAGCACACTTCTGAGCTCCAGCCARCCTCAAAATCCCAAGAGAGCCCAGGAGGGACTCCCCACAGGTGGGCTTTCCTTCTCCCACCTTTGCCTGGAGCCCTCCATCCCCAACTCAATCTGCTGGGCTGCGGGTCTCCGAGGGGCTGAGCTAGKCCTGTAGGATACCCGTATGTAGTCCTAGGATGACCACTGACCTTTGGAGATTGTTTTACCACTTTCCCTTCTCCATGCATTTCTATGCACCTGACTGAGCAGACAGGTGAATTATCTACCCTGCTTCTGGTACCCAAACTACCTCTGTCCAAGCTCATTCAGGTATCTCAGCACTGCACTGTACACTGGAAAGCTGTGGTGGAAAGACGGACATCTCAAAAGCAGGGATAAATACTGGAGGTATTTGTGAGGATTATGAGCCTGCAGCTTCTGACACACCCGGATAGCTCTGCTGTGACACACTCTTCATACACTGCAGTTGTTAAACTCGCCTAGAAACCACGCAGCTGGAGGAAGCGCTGGGGAAACCTAAGGAGAGGAGAGGAGCAGCARGTTGCCTCCTTTGCCCTACAGTCTGATTTTACAGCCTATGACTGATCCAAGTATAATACAGTATAGTATTCTCTATATTTTCTCTTCTCTAGTATTTTCTTCCCAAACAGCTGCCTGTAGGCTTCAGTGCTGCCAAGTGTCTTGACAAACATGAAGAAGTTACTTACGTTGCTTAAAAACATCAAGAGATCTCTTCAGGGTGCTGAAAAACACAGGCACAATATTAAAAGAATAGGAAAGCACTGCCAGGCCCACTGTGCAGGCTTTACCAACAGTAACAGCAAAGCACTTCTAAACCGGCAAGTGAGTCCCTGACTGCACACTGGCCAAAGCAGCCTGAAGCAGGTTTATTTACCTTCTTTACACTTTCAGCTTTTTCCCTCTGAACRGGTATAATACAGCTCACTTGCTTAGATATCTACTCTTTATCTTTTTCCAAACACTGAATATTATTAAATATTCTGAGTTTCAAGACAAATGTTTCAAGCAGCCTMCCATAAGTATCTCTTGGACATATGAACATTTTTCTACATGTTTTATTGGCCAGTGGTTGGAAATGTAGGGAACTTTTCTTCCTGTAAATATACCATGATGGAGATTTCAGAAACATATTAAAAAATAGTCCAAAATAAAACTGTAAACAAATAATCAGAGGATATCAAACTGACCATGTGTGATGTACAGAAACAAAGCAGGCAACAGAAGCTGCCAAGGGTCATTGGGGAAATGGAGTTGGAGGACTGGGRACACCTTCGTTTTCTTCCATCTCCTCGTGGGGGATTTAGAGGTGAGATGCTCTAAGCTGTCCTCTTTCTTCCAAGGGCTTACTCAGGGAAAGCTGGCAACACCACGTGCTTCAGAGCTAAGTTCTGCTTACAGCTTGCCAGRTCCACTCTCAGAGCCAACCACAGTGGCAGCACTGCCCGCGGAGGATGGCAACGCAGTGCCTTTGAAGATCTGCACAGTTTGACTCAAGGAAGTAAAGGTACTTCCCTCTGGCTACAAAAAGTCAGGAGCAAAACCTAGGTCTCACGAGCTTCACCCCTCTGCCTAACCTCCAGGCCACATCTCGTCTGAGTGTTCACGAAGCAGTGCACTTTGGTTAGTCTATAACTGAAGGGAAGCTGGTGCAGTCCAGCTCGATTACTGGCAAAGGCCAGCCTAACTGTGCCCCTCTTCATTCACAAGACCAATTTCAGAACACCTTTGGTAACATTGCTATTGCATTTCCAGATTGTTTTGTCTCTCACCAGCCTCCTTCATTCTCCTCCTCCTTCATTGTTCCAACTAAGGACACCCATAAAAGTAAAACACACAAGTGACTGAACTTACTTCAGCTCTGTCTGCCCACAGGGCTTCTTCTTTGACAAGTTAATGAGCTCTTTGCCATATTTTTCTTCTATGATCGCCCTGTTGAGGAAAGAGGGAAGTTAGAGGCAATTCACATTTCAGAAACTGACTCTCATTTTCAGCAGAAATCAAGAACGGCAGGAGTTTCCCAAGAGATGTCCCCTGAGTACAGACAAGGGAATAGCGGATGAGCAGAACAACATCCCACGACTGCAGCCAGGGTTCTAGCACGGCCATTTCCCTCCCAGACCACCACAAACAGCCAGTGCTATATTCAGAATCCTGCCAACTTCCGACCTGGTAGAGGTTACACAGGAAGGGAACACAGTCACACTGCTTGGTCAGCCCACAAGGAGCTAAGATCCGCTCTTATTAGATACCTCATCCAATCTCCTGTCCTGCTACAA
Organism: Apteryx rowi; assembly: GCF_003343035.1. Lineage (NCBI taxonomy): Eukaryota > Metazoa > Chordata > Aves > Apterygiformes > Apterygidae > Apteryx > Apteryx rowi. The sequence continues at coordinate 2,661,938 of NW_020451171.1, forward strand.
ACAAACTGTGCACAGCTGGTTCAAGTAAGGCTGTTACTGGTAACTACCCAGCAGTCATTCTAATGAAAACACACTTTGCTTTGCTGCAGCTCTGGTAGCGATGTGTAGCCCTCCCCATCTCCCAGTAGCTGATGGTTGTAACAACCACCTCCACAGGTGATGGAGGATTAAGCAGGCTGTGCACTTGCTGGCTAAGTGCAGTCAGGCAAGTCGTCCGAGTAGTTTTTAGCTCGGTTTCCTAAGGGAACAAGGTTTGTGTGATCACACATTTTCTGCACCTTGGTCATCAGTGTCTGTCTGCACCTTCACAAAGATTGTTTTTCAATCCACTGGCTGATTTCAGCCCAATGTGATGGAAAGGATTAGGGGGTCTCAAAGACAATTCAATTGCCCTACACTCATCCCAAAACTCAGCTGGGCCATTTCAGTTGTTCAAGAATTGTACAGGACTTTTTAAAATGAGGCAATAGTTACCCTCTCCTCCCCTCTTCTCACCCTTACAGACAACTTATGAGGAAAAGCCTACTGTCCTCTCTTCTTTGAAGAGAGAGTTCAAACACAATACACAAAAAGATCACAAAAGAAAACATGTGGGTGTTGTTTTCGAACACCAACCARCCTTTTGCAATTGGTTTGAAATCTGTATGGACAATCAGGGCTGGACTTGCGTGATCAAATGTGGATATCTAAGTCTGAGCTAGCTGCCCTAGCTGGCAACAGACAGTCAGGGGAGAGAAACAAGTACTGCTACAGGCTTGCCCCAGAAGCTCTACTGGATAAAATAAATTGTTTCCTAAAATGCCTTTATCTCTAACTCAGAGGCAGATGGTTATATTGTTATTTCTACAGTTTGGGGGTGACGTTCACTTCATTTACCTTTTTAAAAGCTACAAAAGCTTGTAGAGGAATGGAAAAAATAAAGATTATAAATTGACTTTTTCCTCTATCTAACCATATTCTCATGAACTTCCATCTGAGACAAGGCATCAGCTCCAACAGGCATGTCCTCCATGGCTAGGACTGTGTAACAGCTGTGCTATACATGGAGAACTGTGCCATGTACAGAGAGGGATACCAGTAGCAAGCCCAGATTCAGGAGGAGAGCACTCTTGAGACAGCCTGAACTTCTGCAATCTTCTCCTGGYGAGACACATTGGTGAGGACCTACAGCACCTTCAACAGCAAACCTGAAAGGGGCACAAGGCGCAGAGCATGCATTTTGCACTCTCTCAGTTGTCACTGATGAGTGGGCTGTGGTTCTCATGGTTCAAGTACTCAGTGGATGGTTCCTTTGGCAGCTAGTAAGCCCACATTTTGCTGGGACATGGGGCTACAGACTATACAGATGTAGGTGCATTAGACAGGTTTTAATTGCAAGTCCTCCTGCTCTGCATCCCCGTTACATTTGTTTCAGGCTATTTTATCCCAAGTCTTGTATTCACAGTTTGTTTCCTTCAGTTCTGAACACCAAAATTACATTAATTCGGGGTTGTTCTGCAACAGTCTTCATATTTAGCCATTGCCAGCCAAGTGAACCATAAAGCCAAAAYACTTTACTAGACCAACTCAGAGATGCCTTTTTAGACACAGAACCTCCACTTAGGTCAAATCCTCTGATTAATAAACGTGCTATCTAATGCTACTATTTCTTTTTAACATAAAGGCTGTAMGCTGTCCACAATGCACAAAGACAGGAATAAGAAGTTCAGAACTTCTTGCAGATTTCGAGTTCTGTCTGCAACGTCTCCCATGCCAAGGTATTCAGCTGATCTTCTGCAGGCTGAACGGTGATTCTGTGGGGACACTCAGCACAGTGAACTTCATGGGAGAGCATGTGACCCAGGCAGGTTACCGACAGCTGCAAACACATCCCCTTCAGTAGGGATGCCTGGCAGCATGTAAGGCTGAAGTATTCAACTGCTCCTGACTCCTCTTTCTTTTTAACACAGATCATTCAAAACGTGAGCATCAGTGGAGCCCTGGGCTTTGTAACTAGCAGCATCAGTTGCTTAACAACTGAGGACTGCTGGGTACGGGACTTCATACCACAGTACCAGCCTTGTAAGGAAAGGACAGTGTAAAAAGACAAGTTCCTCATCAGTCAAAAATCAAAGATGTTTTACATAGTGAATAGTTAAACACAACAGAAAACAAACTGGGAATACAAGAAATAGAAGTGCGTGCAACTGCTTCACTTCCCAGGTTCAACCAAATCCATTTTCAGAGGCAACTCTGTACCTTTCCTTCAAAAAGTCTTCAAACTCTTTGCAGTTCTTCCTGCCGTCATTCAAATGTTGAACGATGTTGTCATAGCCAACTGTGCTCATCAAATCCGTACTCTGAAAACACAAGAACAGGAGTCACATCCCTATCAGTGCAATCCACGGCCATTGTCACCTCTGGCAGGATTTACACAAGAAATAGCTCAACCAGGAGCCAATGTGCCAGTGCCTGTTTCTGTTTCACCTAYAAACTACATAAAAGCATATAAACTTTTTGTTTTGGGCTACGAGACTGTTCCAGAATGACAAAGTCATGGCAATTCAGGACAAGGCTCTTTTATGGCTTTCAGAAAACAGAAGAACTCAGCTTCAGTCCTACAACATCCCAGAAACATGCTCTCCCCTGGCCTGAGCACGGCTGGCCCCAAGGCACACCAAAGCTGCTCCTTTAGCACTGTCTCCCCTCCAAAGCTGGCATAGCCCTTTCCATCCTGCCCCTTCACAATGCCCATCCCTGTTCTGCAGAGGAGGGACCGAGGCATAGCCCAACAGATTTAGATCTTGAAAAATATATTTGAGAACTTGTGTAGCTTTCAAAAGAAAATGGACCTACATGACTCACTTGGGTTTATACCACAAAATCACAAGGATTAAATCTAGATCTCCCATGGCCCACACAGCACGATGAGACATCTCCTCCTACGAGTTTCGCTGTCCGCTATAGCTTAGTGAAATAAAATGCTGAAAAAGCTCCACATCTCAAGATAAAGCCCATGTTACTACTGCTTCTCCCAGTTTCTGCAGACACCGAGACTGATCTTGATTATCATTCACTTGCACTACTCTGGGCATCACACTCACCTCTGGCCTCACTGTAGGACGCCCACATCCAGGCTGGAGGTGATCTTGCAGATCTTTCTGCCTGGGATGTCTATGCTGCARGCTGTCCTCACCACCCAAGCAGCAGTGTATGGAGGCATCCAATGACTGCTGCTGCAACAGCCTTTTCTTTGGCCTTGTGAAAAGTAATCCTGTTCCACTCACATCAGTTCAAAACACTACTGCAAAGACCATTTCCCCAAGTACCAGGTCCTCCCCTGCCACTGCTGTATGCCCTCCATGAACCCCCAACACCTCACACAGGGCCAGCGTCTTCAGTTCTCACGAAATATCAGAGCTACTGAAAGGTCCTGCATCCCACCACCTGTGGGGCCAACCCCCATCTTCCAACTAACAGGTCCCAGCTCTGCAGTGCCACTCACACCGGGGGAAGCTTCCCATAGACTTCTGAAGCATCACTGCTTTCCTTCAAATTATTTCTTAAAAACACATATTTTGCTGTGATGCTTACCAAAAAAAAAAAGATACATGTGACAATGATGTTGATGGGCTAGGATGAAGGTTGAATAACACAACCCCATTCTTTCCTCATAACTCTACCATCAGCTGTCTGAGGCCATATGCTCCATAGGACAAAAAGTGGATTTTTGTCCTACAATTGGTCAGGATTTACCACCYTGGGGGCCTGGGCCAAGAGCAGGACTCCTAAGTGCTATGATAATATAAAGAGGGATGCTCTGACCATGATCCCTCCTTCTCCAGAAAAAGCCCAAAGCAGATGCAGGGAGCTCAACAAAAGGTGCTACCCGTCATCTTCTGCAAAAAGGAGTGGTTAGTGTTGTACGTATAGGAGCAGAACACATAAGGAAACAGGCTGCAGAAAGGAAGCAATGGCAAAAGCAGATAGGAAGCTCAGAGAAAGGAAGCAAAAGCCACAAATAGTTATTAAGAAGCTTAAAAAGGAATAATGGCAGGATGGAGAGATTCAGGAAATGGTTCAAAGCCAAGATGACAGCATGCAGATAACTGGAGAGAAAGCGTGGGAGGCAGAGGGAAGGATTTCTCAGGAGTTTGTACCCAGTGTGAGAAGCAGGACTGGTATCTAGCAAATCAAACATTTCATCATTGTGGACTTCCCTAAGGGGTCAAGGATTTGAAAGTCAGTGGCCAGAAAGCAAGAGATGAAGCAGAGATCTGGTGAAGTAGGACCAGTTGGAAAGCCCCAGGTATATCACAGGTCAGCTTTGCTCTCTCTGTACCATGGACGGGCAAGAGGGGACTATGGAGCAGGATCTAAGGGACAAGCTGATCCCCAAACAGCTTCTGTTTGTCTAGTGAGCTCACACCTCCCCAAAGTGAGCTTACTACTGAAAACACGCAACTGGTTCGCAGCTTGTGTTGCGTCTTTGCTAATCAGCTATGTGAAAAAGGAAGCACRCTTACGCTGAAATCAATTCTCATGACCATTGCGAAATTCAAGAACATCCTAACTTGACTTCCTATCCCCCATTTAAAAGGAAATAAGACAGATGCAGAGAGCGACTGCATACATGCTGCTTCGTCAGTCTCAGCCTGGGCGCAGCACAGCAATCAGACGGGCAGCCCTCTGCGTGCGTGGAGCATGGGGGTACTGGTGTTAGTAGCAGAGAGAGCGCTAGTAAATGAAATAAACAGGGAAWGAGCTCTCAGGATCTGCACATACCACTCCGGAGGTGGTCAGGGATCCCCCTCCCAAAAAATCCCAAGACTTTCCCAATAAAATAGCAACACTGATCCAAAAAAGGCCCAAATTAACCCATCAGAAAAACCTCAGCTACAGTTCCCCAACTGCCCACCTCTCAACTTCTTTTTCAATCTGCAGATGCTCTGGACAAGTCAGAAGAGGCTGAGTGCAGGGTCTCTTCCTCCTGCCCAGGCCACCGTGTGGACAGACAAGCTGCCTGGCCTCCATCCCCCGAACCCCGGCGTCTGCCTCCTGCCCCAGAGAGCGGAAAAGGAAACCAACCTTCCAGCCTTGCAACCGGAAAGCTTAAAACCCACCACTTCAATTGTCTTAAGATGTGTGGGGGGGGGGGGGTTACCCCCACCCTAAGAAAAATGGCCATTTGCCTTTCCAACCGATTCAGATACATTTTTGCCTTCTATTTTGGGGAATGAGCCATTTTTTCCCTCCTTCCTCCACRGACAAGATGCAGAAGATGATCTCCAATCTCCCACACAAGTTGGGGCTGAGTGGCTTGTTTGGAGAACAGGAACAAGCCAGAATAACCCTGCCCTTATCAACTGCTCTTTTTGGAGAGAAATGTTCACAAAAATGTGTTTTGTATTTTCACAATCTCCTTAGCTCACAGAAGGATGGAGATAGAGAAATAGYTACCCTCAGCTCTACATCCAAACAGCTCCTACGCAGTGCTTTGCTGCCTGGGACTGGCAGCTCGCTATGCCGGACAGAAGTGCTCAAGGATGATATGACATGTCAGCACAAGTGGGAACATCTGGTTCACCTGGCCCCAGTACTCAGAAAAATTGTGAGGGCATCCATCACCAAATGGATGCCCTCACAATTTTGTTTTATAGTCCTTCCTCCTCCGTGAGAAGGATTTAACTTCAGCATGCATGTATTTCCTAAGCGCCTTCAAGCCCAAGCCTGGACACTGTGCAACGTGTTATACAAAACACAGAACATAACCAACCCCAGCACCAGCAGTAGTATAAAACCAGCATAAAACAGGTGGATGCTGGCCCGTGGGAAGAGGCTCCTTGCCCAGCAGGAACTGAGCRAGGCAGAGTAATAAGCCAGGAAAACAACCTTCACAGCACCGTTCTGGGCAGAGGTCAGAATGAAAGAATAAAAAGGAACAATGTGACAGCTCACGGGATCTCCCAAAGGCAGGGCTGGGAGGTAGCAATGGAAGAGGAAGGGGAATAGGGAGAATACAGAGCCATGGATGCTGAGGGAAGGCATGAAGAGTAGGATGGAGTCCTCAGTCAGGGATTTAGCTGAAGGAAGGACACTGCAGATTTTAGGAACTGCTGCTAAAGGATTTTGTGTATTTTAAGTCAATTCTCCATTCTCCACTAACACAACAGCTGAGCAGGAAGAAAACTCGCTGGTAAAGAGAGACCTGGCCGCATTTCAGGCATATGGCTGCTTTCTGACAAGCACCAAGCCGGCAATCCGAGCCGCGCAGCACCTGGTCCTCCTGGTCGTCCTGTGGGCTGGTAAACCCGCTGCACCACGAACACGGCACGGTCYCGCTGTCGCGGCGCACAGCGAGCAGAACGACTTCAAGGCCACGCTGGTGTGCTACGAGCCCCGGGCTGGCGGCACAGCAGCCATCCCAGGTTGCACCAAGCTCTCCCCCTGCAAACAAGGCTTAAATGTCCCCTCACTCCCTGGTGATTTCTTTTCTTTTGAGTATTTAGCAGGAATAACACAGAAGGTTATATGAGAGCAGAGGTTCTCCTTGGAAAAGGGAAAAAAGAAACGGCTGCTCTGCTGTTGCACCTTAAGAGAATAAAAGTTATCCAAAAATTGCTGCCAACCTCAACTTCGCTCTGCCAAAACCGACAGCTTTCTTCCCTTACAGATTAGAGACTCATTTSCAGCAGGGCTCTAGGTTTCACAAAACCAGTTCTCCTCTGTCCCCTGCTGCCATGAACACAGCACGAYTGCCAGGCTTTTCATTGGAAACCACTACGCTGGCACGCGTTTAAAACGCCTGCTGTTGGAAAGGTGAACTGAAAGGATCTGATGCCTCATTTCCTGAACTCATGCTAGGTTTATCAAAGCACATTTGGCCCAAAAGGGGGTAAATGACCTCGGTGAATTACATCAGTAGGGAAGTTTCTACCTAAAAGCACCAAATCAGATCCCACCTCCGATATAGGTCATCAGGGAGACACACAGCAATGGCGGTGATCTGAAAAGCACAGATGTGAACTCTTCTCCAGTCTCAAATAGTCTCTGGCACCTCAAACATCTGCTAAAATTGCCATGTTTTCCCCCATGAGGAGCCTATGGCATGGCTGAGCTGGACTGATCTGCACCAAGGAGATGCAACAGTCCTGTCCCCTACGTGCAGCACTGCCCTGCCCGCGGCAAGACCCTCGGGTGGCAGGGAGCATGCTGTTGGCATCCACCAGCCCTGCGCAGCTGCCCGAGCCACCCAAACCAAGCTCAGGGCAGAGCTCGAGACAAGCATGGCACACGCAGGACGTCCCCGCAGGTTCGGCTGCAGGAAAAGACCCATCAGCGCCCAGGGAAGGGGGAAGCAGCTGGAATAAAATCAGATTGGCTCCTTCAGTCTGCTCTTCCCCATCAACAGCAGGGCTGGGTGTCATCAATAAAGTACCCGATAAGAGAGGGATTTAAAAAAATCATCCCAGGCCCATTTCACAGCTGGGAAACTGAAGCACGGCGAAACGATTCATCGCCAGCGTGCAGTGATTCAGTGCAGAGCCAGTGAGGGAAGCTAGGTCTCCGGCTCCCAGAACAGTGCCCTGCAAGCCGCTTCCCTTATCCGGGGCAAAGCGTCCTCAAACTCCTTTTTTTATGAGCTGGACATAAAGTTTTGCAGAAGCGGAGAAGATGAGCAATGACAAACTGACATAGTTTCACAGCAGACTCGACGCAAAGGCCAGAAGGATTTTCCTCCTCTTTCGAGGGGCTCCTTCTGAATAACGTCTCTTTAGCACTGAGCTCAGCCCATTGCCACCAGCCTGAATTTGGCTTTGGGTGCTGAAGAATTGGCAGAGCCCTTACTGGAAAGGCTGACGCATGTTGGATATGCAAACCGGAGGGAAGCAGGGAGGGTATCGTGACTGGCACGAATCAAGCTGTGGTTTCGGACACAGTCCAGCGCAGGCTGGAGCACTGGCAAGCGATGGCCCCGTTTCCTCTCTCGCAGGCTATTTTGGCTGGGTCTGAACTAAATGGTGCTGGGGGAGGAGTAAAGAAGCCAAAACTCATTTAAAAAAAAACAAAGGAAAAGGCAGGATCTAGGAGCCTCCAGGAGGGTTTGGACCCAGCACATGCAAGCTGGAACGCAACGCATGGAAAACCAGAGGGACATCAAAGAAAGAGTGAGCCACGACTGCGCTGCTGCAGCAAGGTCAGCACTCAGGGCTGTCTTTGCTCCTTCGGCCCCTTCCTCCTCGCCAGCCAGCCTCTCACCCCCTGCTTGTGCAGCACGAGACCGTCACGGTCCTCACCACTTCTCGGGCTCCCTTGGTGGAGCTATTAACGGACWTGCTATTTAGGGTATTGTCCACGGAAACTGTAAATAGATGATTTTAGGTGACAAAGCAGCAGCTGATGTTTCCAGAGAACGCAGAACGGATGTAAAACTCCAAATGAATGGAAACTCCCATTTCAAGCTTTTCAAAAGCGCTCCAGGGCTCAGCACGGCACGGCACCACTTACCAATAGAAGCAGATACTGCCTGCTGCCCCGGTTTGCTCTATTTCACCCTTATAGACTCCTATAGACTCCCTATAGGAGAAGGAATTTATCTGCTAATGAATAACTCTGGCAAGATGAAATAATTTGAAGTTTCACAGAACAAAAAAGTAAATAAGGGATTCAAATCCACACCACAGGCGAAAAAGTGCCATTTCTGTTCTGAAGTTCGGTACTTCAAATTGGCATAAAATTACTGTCTGAGATTTTGCTTGCATTTTTAGCAAGAGGGGCTAAAACGCTGTAACATGGCATTTGAAGCCATGTTACGACCTTGTGTGAGTCACAGTTGAAAGGAAAAATGTTTGATTTGACCTTCCAATTTTCTGCCCTGCTTTTTAGTGAAGTCTCCCTGCAGATCCATACCGTACAAAGACAACAGTGTGGGATAACAAGATGTTTGTCCTAACCTCCCCAGAAATAAAAGGTTTTGGGCACAAAAAGATTTGGTGAGTACTGCAGTTTACTATTTGGTCCTGGCATTTTTTAACCATGCCTGTATATACACCCATGCTCGATACTTAGCTCTTCAGCTTGAGCTGCCAAGTAAAATCTGAGCTGGGCAGCTGGGGCCAACAAGCCAAAACACTCAGCAAGGGGCACTGCGCTGCTCACTGAGTCCTGCCTATTACTTGAAAGATCTTTATTTATGCACAGCTTTTAGTATCTCTTCTCAGCCTTACGTGCTTAGAAAAACACAGCAGCAGAGGGATGTCTATTTTAGTATTCAGAAACACTGCACAGAGATAAATGGCTGTGCTATTCTGGCTCACAAGCAACCTGGTCTAGTCTCAAAGTTTCTCAAGGTCCTGCAGAGGTTACTGGGACCAGAAAAAAATCTTTACACAGATTTCTCCAGGGCACAGAAGTAGCCCCAACACTTTTTAAGGTATCCCTTTCCCACAGGAGAATAAAAAAAAAAACAGATAGCAAAGCCCAAACCAAGAGGACGGACCCAGTTAACTGCAGGTTGAAGCTGCTCTTTGCTCTCGTTCAGTGCAGGTGCCATAACAGAAGAAATGAGTGTGATTCCCAGGGCAGTGAAGGACCCCAGAGCAACATCCTGCAGCCACGCACAATGCGATACCTGCCCCGGAGCAGCACTGACTGCACGGCAAAGTCTGCCAAATTTGCTGTGACGGGAGAAGGGGGAGCAGTTTGTATCATCCAGTTGTGCATTTTCTCCCGCAGATCGACAGCCCGCTCGGACACGTGTCTAAATTCAAGGGCTTGCTGAATTGTGGCCACTTGGCTCTATAGGGATAAGAGTGCAGGAGATGGTGCAAGAAGCTGCAGTTCCTCCCCATGACGTAACCAGGTGGGTACAACATACCAGACAAAACTAACTGGGAGGGAGGAACAGGACTCTTTGTATATCCGGCCACCTTAGAACAGCATCCTATGAAAACCAACATTTCAATTCATAATTTTCCATGCAAACTTGTAAGAACTGTCCTCGCCCTATGTCAACAAACATGCATCCTGACATGCATGTCCCAAATCCCAAATATGTATGTTAAAAAAAGAATAACAGGCCATCAAACTCTGTGCAATTAGATCTGCCCATAAATCCCACCTTGTTCCTTTTAAATGACAACCGGAGGATTTAATAACACTGCTGATAAACTCTACAGTACAAAGCCAGTCCTATTTTAGAGAAAGACAAGCGGAGGTAGAGGGAAGTGAAATGGCACACCCAATGTCACGCTGTGAGTCAGCAAGCAGGGAAAGAATGCAGGAGTCTGGGCTCCCAGCTCCCCCGCAACCACCCACCACGCTCTCCTCTCATCCTACCCCAGGGCAGCGTGCAAATAGGAGCCGCTGAGAAAGGAGACAGACTTTACCCCAGACCAGCCTCACGAGGCCCTGTGGGTGCTGCACAGCTAGAAAAAGCACAGCAATGAAGAGGAAATAAAGTCCAGGTCACTGTTTCAACGTGAACGACCTGAGCTGCTGGAGCACTGGGTTCACCTCCCTGGCGGTGCGACCCAATCAACCAGGCTGAATTTCCCAGGGTGCAAACAAAACATGCTGTGCTAGCCACCCGCTACACCTTCCCCCTTGCAAAATATCAGATACAGCTAGTGATAACAGGGGCCCACAGCGAGGAACCACTGGTTCCTTTTCAGACTCTGCATCTCCCTTGCTCTGCCTTTTGGGGCAAACCATTTCTTTTCCTCTGCACTTCATTTTTGCTGAAAGAAATGCAAGAACTCTTTGCTATGTACTGGGGGGATAAGCAAGTGTCTTGCAGAAACTTTGCCATGTACTTTGTTAGAAAATGAAATACATAAGAGCATCTTTTACTCCAGACAACTTGACTGAGCCATGGACTGTTTTACTAGGATCACTTTTTCTGGATGCGAAAAGTAAGTATTTGTGAGTGCCTAAAAGACTTACACACCTAAATCTCATTTTCAGAAGTCATTTCAACTGACCAACCTCAGTGAAAGTTAGCAAGTCTCAGTCTTCAACATCATTTGGGCATCTTTCTAATGTTTTACCAAATACTTCTTTTTAATGAATCCTGCCACACAATCTGCAGATAGCAGGGCGTTGTTTCTTACACGATTCTAAGCACGATGACAAAGAACCTGCTCTCCAGGCTGTGAGTTGTTAGCCAGCAGATCAGACTTAAAGTCCATTTTAGCATTACCATCATCTCTATTTTTCCACTTAGTTTTACAGGTAACTACAACGACCACTATATTCTGATCAGACCAAATGCCTTGCTGGTGAGTTACCTGAAATACTCTGCAAGAACAGGTTTGGGGAGAACCAGGCGGAGATATCCGGGAAAAGAACTAAATGAAAGAAGAGACCCCATATAATGAAAGAAGAACAACAGGTTGCAAAAACAGATGGAAAAAACACCCCATGCTTGCTCAACTCACAGCAATTGCTGCAGGCTGGGCAAGAGGAAACAAACAAGATCTTAGGCATATTTTTATTTTTGGTGCAGCTGTCAAGCTATCTGCAAAAGAGCTCTGTTAGCGCAGGCTGCGGAAGGCAGCGTCGCTCAAGCTGGGGCTGTTTGGGGGCAACACCGGCCTACGGCACTGCTGCTCCCCACTGCTGCCAGAGCCCCCCTACATACAGCTTTGGGCGTCTTCCAACCTCAACTCCCAAGTGAGCCAGAGCTTTAGTTGGATGCAAAAGAGCAAGACTTCTTCACTCAAGGTGGTTTATGAGCTTATGCTGAGACCTAATAGGATAAGCAAAAAAAAACAAGCAAGGGAACGGAGGTTACAGCAGCAAGACCCCATGGTTTTCAAACAATTCCCATGCAACATGTCGAGCAGCAGAGAGCGAACTCAAAGCATGCTTTCTCAAAGCTATGCTTCTGCTCGCTCAATGGCGAGGCCACGCCATGAACCAGGTCAGGGAACAGGTTCCAGTACAGGAAAAAATAGACACATGCAAACCACCAAAGAAACGAGAACAGCCAGGGTTTAATGCTACCTCTGCCCTCAGAGGAGGTTCACAGCACAGCCCCACTGCCTGCTGCTCCAGCAAAGCAGAGGGGCTGCAGTCCACAATGGGGGGCTCGAAACGAGCCAGGGAGATGGGGCTACTGTTGCTTTTTAAGTCCCCAGAATGTGRAACCACAGCCTACGGTCCGTTCATACTTGTGATGGGACCAAGGTCCCAGCAGCCAAACAAAACAGGTCACTTCTGCTCTCGCAGAAAAACTCAGACATTTATCTTCATTCAGCAAAGTCTGAACTTGTCCCCACAAATAAACTTGGTAGTCATGATTCACGATTCGCAGCATTTCAAAGCCGCAAGCCGCAATGATGAAAACTGCTCTGTGTTTGGGGGGTTTTGTTATATTTAGACTTTATCCCATCAATTGCAGGGTTGAAATCCTCTCCCTGTGTCCCCAGCCCATGCCTAGCTCACAGGGGAGGAGAAACACAGTGTAAGGCTTCCTGGAACAGACRTGGCCCTCCAGAAATCCTCCCTTTCCCATGGAGAAGTCCTGGCCACTGCAAAGTCATTTGGTTCAAAAAGTAGAGTTCTCCTTCTCCTTCTTCTTCCCTTTTTGGTTTAGATGAAGTGAATAACGGGGAAAAATTGCAGCAGGAAGTCAGCACTCTTTCACTGTACATACAGCATGCTAAAGCCGTAAAAGCCATAATAAAACTCAGATGTTTCTGTTCATCTCTCATTCCCCTTCCCTCCCAAGCACCTGCAGCTGATACACTGTCCCTTGTAATTTGTCTGTAGACAATTTGGGATAGTATCTGCCTTTTCCATATATGAAACTAACACAGCAGGGCCTTGAGCTCTCCACTGAGTCAATATTTGTCACACTCTCATCCACCCTCAGCCCCGCTGGCCTGACCTAGTCATGTTTCGTCAGGCAAGATGGCAGAGCGCAGGGGACGTTCGGAAGGCAAAATCCATGGCAGCATCGACAGTTTTGCCTRAATAGGAACTGCAGAGCATTTAGCRAAGAGCTGAGAAACAGCCGCTAGATACAAAGCCAGCTTTATTCTCCCAACCTTGTTTGAACCATATCTGTGATTTACGCACTGAYGGCGCTGCACTAGATAATAAGCTAACGGTGTTGGAGATGGCATGACCACAGCGCTATGCACTTAGACCTCATGTTCCAGGAGTACGCGGCAAGGATCGATCCAGCCCACACTTCTCAGAGCACTGGAACAGGTTGCCCAGAGAAGTTGTGGAGTCTCCTTCTCCGGAGATATTCAAAACCCACCTGGACACAATCCTRTGCAACGTGCTCTAGGTGACCCTGCTTGAGCAGGGGGGTGGACTAGATCTCCAGAGGTCCCTGCCAACCTCAACCATTCTGCRATTCGGTGATTCTCCCGGGCCGATTGCCCATCGCACCTTCCCCCTCCTGGCTCAAGCACCCCAAACCTTTAACCTGCCTCCCAATTTCAGGTACCTTGAGGAGAAGGCATGCGCACCAAGAGGAACCGAATAACCGCAGCTCCCATGCCCTGCAGCAGACGGGCGGCTATTCGGCACTTCTGCGTCCCRAGAAGCAGGGTTCAAACTCAAAACAGCGAACAGCAACTTTCCCTGAACCTTGACTTTTCCTTCACAGCCAGTCGAACAGGAGCAAACCGAGGAGAGACGAGCTCCCACCCCGAGGATTCGCTCGCCATCAAAGCAGCCTTTCCGGCCACGGTAACCCCGAGTAGTTCACAAGGAACCGGTTTTTCACATCGAAGCCTCAGCCCAGCGCCGACTTGGGGGGCAGGTRGCAAAGCCGAGGGGCTCACCGTGTCCCAGGGGAAACCCTCCCTCGGTGCCCGGCCCGCTCACCCAGAAGTTGTCCCTGAACCGAGCCTCCCTCATGCTGCTGCTGCTGCTGCYGCCGYCGYYGCYGCCGCYGCTGCTGCCGCYGCTGCYGCCGCCGCCGCCGCCGCCACGCTCTGGGCGCGCCCCGCCCCGCCCCGCCCCCAACGGCCCTAACGGCCCCCAACGGTCCCCAGCGGCTCCGCGCAGCCCCCAGCGCCCCAGCGCGGCTCCGTGGCCGGCCCGCCGCGTCCCCGCCGGGGGCGAATTCACGCAATATTCTGTGGCAAACTTAAGGGGGGTTTTTTTGTTTGTTTTGTTTCTGGGTCTGTGAGGGTTCGGAGGAGCGGGGCGCGCTGCTGAAGGCGGGCGGCGTTTCCCCTTCGCCTGTTGGACAGACGGAGAGCTGCGGGCGTGGGAGACGCGTCGAATCACCACGAGAAGAAATATTTTAGCGACAGCCCAAACTCAAGTTCGCTGCACACCGTTTACTCATCCGGAGGAGAAGGACACCCACCTCCGTCCCATCAGGCTTCGGCCACGGCGTTGCAAGCGGTGACGCCGTTTGCGCCCCGCAGCACGTGGGGCCCCAGAGGAGCCCGGGCTGGGCTCGCGAAGGAAACGCTGCCTGCCCCAGGCCAAGGGGAACCAAACAGAGCCAGTCTGCTGGGATGGAAAGCCTCCAACTGTGGTAGGATGGAGCTTAGCTCGGCTCTTACCGCTTACAGACTGTGCCGTGCATGGGCCTGTCTCTGCTCTGGGGCTGGTTGGCCCCTTGCACTGAGTATTAAAGAACTGAGCTCCCCCAGCGTGAGGAAAACGGGTGGTTGGACAGAGAAGACGTCCTCCGGCTGAGATATGGGCAGCGGTGTGAACTCGCAYGTTGTTAGACACCAAAACATCCTCACAGGATGAGGCCCTTACAAATGCCTCGACCTTCGGTAAAGTCCTGAACTTGCTGCGTCACAGACGCCAAATTCAGCACACCGAGAAACGTGTCCGCAGGGAGCCAAGCATCACTCGTGCCAGCGCTTTTGCAACAAGCTCCACAAATGACATGTTTTTCTGAGAACGCATTAATTATCATAAACACAGAGCGCATCACTGGGTGCTCGGAGGCATCACCTTGCACAGCAGCACACGATGCAGCCAGCACTGCGCAGAACAGYAGCTTGTAGGAGCACCCTGCAGCACGTAGCCCCCAAGGAGAGCAGGCAGCAAGGGCAGCTGGATACTAGAGGGGGATTTCAGCAGGACAAATGAATCACTTGCACTGAGGAGGTTTGCAGAGAGGTGCTTTCTTTGCTCTGTGTTCCCCAGCCTCACCACAGGAAGGTACGGGCTCAGTGAGATAAATTCACCGGGGGGGGTGTGGAAACAGGCAGCACCTCTGGCTTAGGAGCTGCACTACAACTCAACGGAGTTTGGAGRAATGGTTTGGGAAAGTTTCACAATGCATGCATCCCATTCTTATCTCTGCCTTAGGAGTTCGTGGTATGTTTGTTGTATGTTGTTTGTTTTTGTATCTGCGTGTGGTTTCACTCAAGGCTTTGAAGAGGTTATAGCAATTTCATCTAAAAATATATCGGTTGTAGTGCAATCTGATCAGCTGCAAATATACAAAAACCTCTGAAGTGTGAATTCTGAATAAATTTTCAGTCACATTCACTAGCACATCAGGGCTGGGTTTGTATTTGATGCGTTATCAGGGACGGACAAGACCACAGGAACTTCTCATGAGATTAATGACATTTCTTGCTGATATCAGTTTCTTGCTAAGAACTGTTAGCCCATTTTGGACAAGGGCTCCATGAAGTTTCATGTGTGAAAGCTCTGTATGAGCAGAGTCTCTCATTATTTCTCCTACATACACTCTCCCTCTGATCTGATCTCACGGGAAGGGCACACTATAAGAGAGGCAAATAAGACCAAACAGGGTTGAGAAAGAAATAAAGCAGGACAAAATAGCGTGGCTCAAGGCGCAGCAGCTTAGAGCAGCATACGCAGCTGTTGTCATAAATATCACAACGCAACCACACATCACAGCTTTGGTAGTGATCACACATAGATTGGGCATTCTTGCAGCGTTATGTGTCACCGTACAAACAGAGCATGCAAAAACAGACACCGCAAGCCCGGAGGAAAAAAATGTAACAGACACAAAGCAAATGGTGCTGGAGCAGCACAGCAGGTTGATTCAGGAGTATGGGGCTCATCTGAAACCTCACAAGTGTTTCCTTGTTTTAGAAATTTTCCTCCATTCTGGGTGTTTCTGTGATCTCCTCCCTTGCTATCTGTTCTTAAGATGATTTATTTCGACCTAGCCCATACATACACCCAACAGAAGAGGACACAAAGCCCCCCAGTGGTTACCAAGAAGCAAAAGTATAACACCCCCACACACACATCCCTTTCTCTGCTTTTCAGCACCACCCCGCGGCCAGAACATCCCACAGCACCTCACAGGACTTCCCAACTCATCTCACTTGGTTGGACTTACCAACCTTGAGCTTGCTGCTTTCTAACTACAGCAGCACAGAAGTAAAATGTGACACAGCTTCGCGCTAACCAACAAGTAATTTGGGTTCAGTCACTGTGCAAAAAGAACAAAGAGAGCAACAAGCTATAAAGGCCATCTTGAAAGCAGTTTGGAGGGCAGGTTTGTTCCAAATTTTTATTGTCATACAGCAATGAACCATGAGGTCAGGTCAGCGCTCTTCAAATGGGAACATACGTAGCAGCCTTAGAGTCATACAGCAAGAGTTAATGCATGAGGTACTTCAAAGACAGTGTCTGATAATAACAACTATTGCCACCTTCAGCATCCCCGTTACATTTAAGTACCACTTTCCTGACACAGAGAACTCTTAGACTATACAAGTAATTTAGGGCAGTCTAAGCAAAAAGGCTCAACCACAATATTCTCATGCTTATGAAGCTTCCCAGCCACGTTCTAGTCACGTGTACAGAGATGGGATTGTGAAAGAGAAAAGCAATTCAGTCGGAAGCCCGCCCCCAGAAACACAGTGCTATTTTAACTTGCCAGCTCTTCCTAGAAAGATGTGACACTACCGGACTAAAAATAAGTCAGCTTTCCTCAGAATTTCTTAAACATTTTAGTGATATATTCCATAGCTTACATAATTTGCTTCTGAAAAATGCAACATTAAAAGATAACAGCTTCACCTTAGCATGTCTATGCTGTGTGTACATAGGTGTTATCTGTAGTAGAGCAGCGTTTGCTCCTGAAAAATTTTTTCCTTTCCTACAAGGGCAAAAGGAAAGGATGCTGACTGAGGTGATCCCAAGACAGGAACCTGGGTTGCCCCATGCAAAGCAGTTATGCTCTGCTTTGGCAGTATTTATAGCACTTTCACTTAATCAGATCTTGCAGAAGGCCCATAACTGTGCTTAGTGTCCCATATTGCCTGATGGCAATGAGACACTGCATGGGACCTACACAATAGTGTTGAGGGATAAGTGGGATTTGGTAACTGCCAAAGGGGGGAGAGGGTGGGGTGACTGTCTAGAGMGCTGTTGCAGAGGCAAGTGCTCACAGCCTCAAAGCACTCAAGCTGATACTACAGAAGCTTGTTAGCCTGTAACTGTGTAAAAGACTGAGATGAATTGCTTTCTGCTACTTGTAATAGCAACACAGGTTTGAACCCTCAGGGGCAGGAGGCTTCTATGAAGGGAATAAACTGGGGTTAGGATAAAATAGCCCCACCAGAGGCCCTGAATAGTCACAGATGCTACACAGTATAATGTTCACCTAGGGTGAAGGGCAGGGTTCCAGCGTACCAGATGAAGTGTGAATACACCACAAGAACTGGGATGACAACCTGAATTAACTGGCAAGTACTCTGCTTAGTGTCAGAGTCAAGGCAGAACTACAACATTTTAATTTAAGGACAGAACTGAACATTTTTTCCACACACACACACCCCCCAGATACATGCTCCAACACCATAAGGCCACCAAGTGTAGCATGCAGAAAGTCAGGCATAAAATAGATGCTCAGGTATGTAACTCCCCCTGCCAAGCCATTAGGGATTGCAAGGAGTTTACTGACAGGACTGGAGTGTTACTGACAGAAAATGATGGCATTTAAATCTGTAGCAGTTCCTGAAACAGCTAAATGTGCAGCTGTCCTAAGATACCAGGAGAGACAGTTCTGAAAGAACCAGTTCTCCAAAAGCAAGTACAGTAATAGTTTCAAGATTGGCTTATACTAACAGCTTACTATTCAACTGGCCAGGGTTTCCCCCTCCCCCTTTCACCTACTACAGCTTCTCAAACGCCATGCTCCAGCTGCATGTTTTATGTTTAACACAAATCTAACCTTACCTGTGCCTTACTTTGTAGCAGGAGACAACTTCAGAAGCAGCTTAATTTCTGCCAGGCACACTTCTATTGAGCTTCCTTTGACAGGCATAACTTCAGGAAACTCAAGGCACCCAGAAAACKAATTACACAGCAACTTTGAGAAATAGTTTGTTACAGTATCGGACTTGTGGCTGCTAGAAGATAAAGAATACTATGAGGTCCAGATCAGTTGTCTAGCAAAAAGAATAAAAGCTGCAAGAATGACCCTTAGTTCTGTCACTAGAGAARCTGCCTAAAACACAAAATCCAACTGCTCCCCCTACAATAAGTACTGGTRTGGTTAAGTTTGATCCACTCAACAGTAAACATGCCCTGACTTTTCTGAGTTCCTTTAGCAAGCCTGTGTCCAAGTTTGCTTAATTCCTTGTTCTCCTAGGCATGTGTTGCTAAAGCAGCCAATGGGAAAGCCAATAATTAGAAGAGTCAGAATAACCAAGCCTTTTTACATGGAAACTTTTATTCTCAGTGAGATCTGTACATTCAAGTCGCACATACTTTTATGTCTTTGATGGAGCCGGAGCACGGGATCATGACAAGAGCCTGGTCTGTGTGAACGGTTAAGAGTTTATGCCTCAAAAGTAGACAGGAAACTTGTGACTATTTCCTTCAACTTAGCTTCTGTCTGGTCAGAGATCTTCCCTTCAGTCCTGTTGAGACAATTTAGTTAAAACTTCTGACCCAGGAGTATGATCAATCTCTCACTAAGGCAAGAAAACTTTACAATGAACCTTCCAATTTCTAATAAAATTAAAAAATGAATTAACACACTTCTGCTTGATGCATGAAGCTTTACCACTGAAACTAGTATTAAAGCTCCCTTCTCCCCAAGAAGGGTTAGCACTGTAAAGGAACTAATGTTTGTCAACAAATACTTTGAAAATAGCTGTACCTAGTGTTCAACAAGGCTCTGTCTTCCAGAGAGGACTCAGTTTTAGACACAGATGAAAGGTGCGTGATCTGACTCAGAGGAACACAAGCTAAAACCATTTGACAGGATAGGACTGTGGAAATACTCAAGCTTCCAATAGCCAACTCAGTGGCAAGGAAGGCAGCGAGCAGCACTCAATCCACAGAACTGCAATAGTTTACAGCTATCAAAAATATGGGAACTGACTAGGCAAAGTGATTTCAACACCAAATTACAGGAGAGGCATGCAAGCAGGTTTATTTTAAGCATCAGGTGGATTTCTTAATTAAAAACTGCAGATGAGAAACTGAACTCTGAAATGCAATTGAAGAGCAGTAGGCAGGTTCATTTAACTTCTGTAGTTCTAGAGATCGGCATAAGGCCTGATGTTTTAGGATACATTACATTAACAGTTCAGTGATCAGTATTTAGGCTCTAGTTTTCAGGTCACTACCCTCAGAATGAAGTAAGATAACAAATTAACATACCTGATAGTAGAGAGGAGTGCCTGGTGCTGGCTCAGAACATGAGCTAGGAAAGCACTCTCAAATTTAGTGATTTTGCTGGGCTCCAGCTTGTCCAAGTGACCTCTTACTCCAGCATAGATGACTGCAACTTGTTCCTCAATAGCCATGGGAACTGCATAAAAGAAAGCACTGATACCATTGGTACGTCTTATATCAGGATACGCCAGTACTACACATACTCCTTTCTTTGAAGACTGACTGCATATATAGAAAATATGGTTCAAATAAGCCTTCATTTAGCATGTCCACAGAACTCTGCTCTTAGTGCAGGCACAGAAACCCACCTAATTAGYGCACAAGATTCGTAGGAAATGCAGACTCGACTCGTTACAGCCAAGACACCCACCGTACTGTCCCTGCTTGAGGAGCTCCGTCAGGCGCACGCCACGATTCAGCAGCTGTTGTGTGGCAGCATCCAGATCAGAACCAAACTGAGCAAAGGCAGCTACTTCACGATACTGAGCTAATTCCAGCTTCATGGTACCTGCCACCTACAATACAAGACACAGGTCAGACTGAGTTTGACCAGCTTTGAAATTAATCCACTAGTTAGCAGATTATCTTCAGCTGACAGTTGTCACAAATCAGATTTGCCTTGCATACCAATCAAGTGAATTTTGAACATATCATTATGTGATTATGTGAATCTTGAACAGATCATTATTTCCCAAAAAATCACAGTCTGTTTAGCTTTGTAACTTGTGCTACAATTCATGCTTCAGACCTTTCCCTTGACATCTGATCATTTCCACTTCAGAGCAATCATCTGAAACACTTCCCAGGCTTACTAAAAAGACAAGGAGGATCTCAGAGTAGGTAAGGAAAAAAATCAGTAAGCTGGATACCAAGAGCAGAGTCTGTAGAAGGCATGCTATTCCAGTTGATATTAAACCTCTGCAGTTTCATATGTAGATTAAAAGTAGCATGGGGTTAAGCAAGCATTCTCCRTATCTAGGTAGATCAGTACCCAGTGAAGCATAATGAAAAACTTACTAGTCCTGCATCTTTAAGCAGATGATCATTCCCTTCCCACCTCTCAGCAGGAGAGGGAAATACCAAAAGAGATCACACAGATTTGCTCTTATAGAGCTTCAGAAATTATTTCAGAATGCTAAGGAATTCGTGCTGTTTCCTCTGTATTCACTACATGTTAGAGTGAAATGGGTTAGACAGACTCATTTCTAATGAGAGAGTGAGTAGCAGTTTCATGCTTACCTGCTTCATAGCCCTGGTCTGAGCAGCAGAGCCTACACGGGATACAGACAGACCAACGTTGATGGCTGGACGGATACCTTTGTAGAACAGCTCAGTTTCCAAGAAGATCTAGAGGAGAAAATTGTTTTATTATCTTGGTCAGAAGCCTGAAAACTTACTTTAGAGACCTGCCACTAAGTTACACAGAAATACRGACATGTAGAGCAAATCCTACCTGCCCATCAGTGATGGAGATGACATTAGTTGGAATGTAAGCAGACACATCACCAGCCTGAGTTTCAATGACAGGCAAGGCAGTCAGAGAGCCACCTCCAAAGGAATCGTTCATTTTGGCTGCTCTCTCCAGCAGACGAGAGTGCAAGTAGAACACATCACCCGGGTAGGCCTCACGACCGGGTGGACGACGCAGCAGCAGAGACATCTGACGATAGGCAACAGCCTGCACAGCATAAAGGCAGCTCTCAGACTTCAATACTTCACTTGACAGCTTGCCTACCTACACCTGAGGTGATCTTACAGCTACAGACACCAACACTAGAATATGAAGTCTACAAGCGATGTTTCCTGACCTGCTTGGATAAGTCATCATAGATGATAAGAGCATGTTTTCCATTGTCTCTGAAGTATTCCCCCATGGAGCAGCCCGAGTAGGGAGCCAGATACTGAAGGGGTGCAGCATCAGATGCTGTGGCAGAAACCACAATAGTATACTTCATGGCATCTGGAAAGAATTGTAGACACACGACACCATAAGTATATTACATTATCATGCCAATAATTAGCAAATGCAACATGCATGTGAAGTACTAGTTACAAGGCAGACAAAACTATCTGCTGAAGTGAGAGCAGGCAGCATCACTATACAGTTCCAGAAAGAATGTTTTGACACGCCAAGGTAGCATTTCTATCTGATTAACTCCAGGAGTTTTAAGAACAAAGTTATGGCAGCTAATTTTTAATACTTAAAGACTTCTTTCCCATTTAAAATGAATTTTAGACTTTGATTAAACACACTTAAGCTCTAGAAGTCAGAGGCCCAAAAGTCCATGATTTCCTGGAAACCACGGTTTCCTGGCTTCTGCAAGGAACTACCTTACTTAAGTACCTTTTGTTTCACAGTTCCAAGCAAATTAGTGTCATTAAAACATGTTTCTTCTGCTAAGTATGACTCTACTTGACCAGTAGGCAAGAGGTAAGGTGCCTGATCTCTTGCAAGTTTTGTTACATATGCAGCCTTGGTCAACAAGATCAGTGTTTCTGGAAAGATGCCATCACTTAATCCCTTACACATGGGGTAACGAAGTCTCTCCACTTAAATTCCAACTGTCATTCACACCAATTTACCTACATTTGAAACAAATGCTACATCAATACTTATAGATTATAACTGTAACCAGGCTTGCCTGACTGCCAGGAGGAAGCTCTCTAAACTCCACTGAAAAAAATGGAGACTTCAAGAAGCAATTCAGTAGTTTTGGAAGGCTTATGTTAGAATTCTAATGTTCTGTGGTGAAAGCATTCCCCCCCCGCCCCAGATACCTAGAAGGATTTCTTGTCCAGAGAAACAAGTGGTTCTCACAGAATTCTGTCTACACTTGCAACTAGGAGAGTTCATAGTAGTGTTCAGCATTTCAGTCGATTAGCCAGTACTTCCAATTTAGTACACGTTATAATAATAATGAGAACAGGGTACCACTAGCTCCCACCATGATCAGCCTTCTTCAAGCCCGTACCTGCATCAGTGAGCCTCTTCACCAGCTGAGCAACAGTAGATCTCTTCTGCCCAATTGCAACATAGATACAGTACAGCTTCTTTTTCTCATCTGTTCCATCATTAAACCGCTTCTGGTTGATTATTGTGTCAATTGCAATTGAAGTTTTCCTGTGCAACACAAATAGAGATTACTGAGTTAAGCTGCCTATGGTTCTCCCAACCTCCACCTAGTTTTGTGTTTAGCTTTGTACATTCAAACACACTGTACAGTACTGAAGTTTCTGTATATGGAAACAATTTTAGCTTAGACATTTAACTTACCCAGTCTGCCTGTCACCAATGATCAGCTCACGCTGGCCACGGCCAATGGGCACCAAGCTATCCACAGCTTTAATACCAGTCTGCATAGGTTCACGCACAGAGATCCTGGGAATGATCCCAGGAGCCTTTAAGCCAACTCTCCTACGTGTCTTAGAAGTAATAGGACCCTTAAAAAGGGAAAAGAAAAAAACCTGTTGCAGTCTATATCACATAGAAGCAAAGAGAGGCAGTAGACACCTAGTTACACTTACCTTCCCATCAATGGGATTGCCCAGGGCATCTACAACACGGCCCAGCAGCTCTTCCCCAACTGGAACATCCACAATGGCACCAGTCCTCTTCACAACATCCCCTTCTTTGATCAGTCTGTCATTACCAAACACGACAACACCAACATTGTCGGGCTCCAAGTTCAAGGACATACCCTAGGACAAAGATCATGCCATCCTGAGAAAACCCATACCAACGTTTCCAGTGAATTCTTGCCAGTTTACCACTTATGCGATTATTCTACAATGTGCATTAATGGACAGAGGCTACCTCAATCTTATTTGTAACAACACAATATTCAGTATTCTGCTTTTATGTCCAATGCATCTATCTTTTCCCATACTGATGAGAGAATCTGCCTAATTCTTCAGCTTATTAAATAATTTATTACATTTGCAACAGTCTAGCATGAAGTCACTTCTCTCCCTAAAGAAAACAGAAATAAGCAGGGCTCAAATAGGAATTGGACAAGGGAAAAAAGATCTGGTTTCTTATCTGCTTCACTTAATTAAAAAGCAAGTTAGCTCATTAAAAATGCTGGAAGATGTCTGACTTTTAGGGAACAGTCTAAGCCTTTTTAACTCTGGCCTGTTCTTTAGACTGTAAGAAGTCATACTGTATTGGAGCTTAGAGGCCATTCAGCAGCAGTAAACAGAAAAGCCAGCCTGAAACTAAAGAAAGTAAAATCCTACAGCAGATTAGCTCTTAATACTTCCCAGGTAAAGGCAAATAAAGCTCAAATGTTGGCCAAGAACCAGATACTGATATTGAAAGCAACGCATTATAAATAAAAAGAACATTTCTTTTTTTGCAGTGTTATTTCAACTAGTTACTCCATATTTAAGTTATAATGAAGTCAGTAAGAGTCCCATGTGGGTAATTCCAAGCATCATCTCAGACTCCTTAGAAAAGTCTTCTTTATATTTGCAAGCTAAACAAGGGGATTTAGTGAAAGCTTACCTTCAGTCCAGAAGAGAATTCAACCATTTCTTCTGCTTGGACATTTCTTAGGCCGTACACACGGGCAATACCATCACCAATCGAGAGCACACGGCCAGTCTCCTCAAGTTCAGCAGAGGTATCAGCTCCCAAAATGCGTTCCTCAAGAATAGAGGATACCTCAGCAGTGCCTGGAAAGAAACATTTCAAATAAGATCCAGCATATTAAGGTGTAGTATGAAATCAGCAAGCTCATCTTGAGCTGACTGTTTCAGGTATTCCACAAGACCCAGCAAGCATCACTCTTCCTTAGACATAACGCACAAGTGACATTCTTCATGCTCACAGTCAATAAAAGCAGTTTCATCTTATCATTATGAACCATCGTTAATGACTATATTAAACAGACACCTAAGTCCTTCAATACGTT
This sequence comes from Apteryx rowi, assembly GCF_003343035.1. NCBI lineage: Eukaryota > Metazoa > Chordata > Aves > Apterygiformes > Apterygidae > Apteryx > Apteryx rowi. The sequence continues at coordinate 2,686,444 of NW_020451171.1, forward strand.
CTACGCTATTAGCAACCTCTCTCCCTGGAAAGCCATTAGACTAGATAGGTTAGACCTAGATCAGAAAGTACAGAACCGCAGGCAGAGCACATACTTTGACTGTAGGCATCAAAATACATTCTCAACTCATTTTTAATCCAAGATCCAAATACATTTAAATATTTAATACATTTAAGGAATGAGTTGTTCAATATAACCTATAAGAAATATTCCTCATCTTCTTCCAATTTCTATTTGGCAGCATGTCTCCAACAAGTTGTGATTCCCTCAGTTGGGAAGCAGTAACCAAGGAACACTGAAACTCCCATTTCCTAATAATACCTTTAGTGACCTAAACCCTTTCAAAAACTGTACATGAACAACTACCAAAAACAGAGCTATTTGGTGCCAACACCTTCTTTAAACACCAAGATGCTGGCAGTGGAAAAGTTATACTCAAGGACACAAGGTCAAACCCAAGCACACTTGGGAAAGTCATCCACTCCCTTCTACTATTATAAAGCAGATACAAAACTGGAACTTGAGGCTTTTTCAGACAATTCTGCAGGAGTTAAAGACAGAACTGAACCACTGTGAAGCAGTTAAACTGAGTAAGCCAGGTTTGACATGGGACCACTCCCTTGAACAGCCAGTTCACTATCAATCGCTGCCCTTAAGGGTTTTGTCAACTGATGTGCACACCTCATGTTCTAAATTCAAATTCTTATTTGCTGTTAACTATTTCACTAAGTTAACAAGTTTGAAAAAGCAAATTCTTAAAGAGTACTCTTATGTGCATACATTTTTAGACTCACCAGTTTTCTGGAAACATGTTTTGGAGGCATGGATGTTTCTTGTAGCAACAAATGCTGCACCCAGGGTGTTTCTGGAAATCTAACATAAGCAATTGTTTCAGCAAGAGTAAAGTTTCCTTGATTAATCAAAAAAAGCACTATTTTAAGAGATATCACAGTGAAACTTCTTATCATGCTTAAAATGTCTCAGTTTTGAATTATGCACCACAGAGCTCCATTCACAAGGTGTAGCTCTGGAAGCAGGTCTAACATTATTAAAGTAGGACAAATAATATAGGAAACTGTTCTAAATTATTTGCTGCATTTTTTGCATGGCCTTCATACCGCACTAGTGTCACCACTGCAGCACTGCGGCAGCTTCCACAGCAACACCTCCTCTAATCAGCCCCTTTTGCTCAAAACATCAAAAGCTTGAGGCACAGAGAAATCAGTGCCTCCCTTACAGTTCTGCACAAAGGAAAATAAGATTTAGCCTTCTAAGGGCTGGCTTCTCYCAGAAAAAAAAAAAATCTAACTGCAGAACTGCTGAAAAACAGCTAGAATATAGAGAGTTTTAGGGGAAAAAAATGATGATTAATGATCTAAATGGTTATGGCAATCTCACGTCTYAGAGAGAGCTCCCAGTGCAGTCCTGCAGGAGCGCTAATGACGCTTCCCTGAAAGGCCGGGAAGGCCTCTCCGTTCACCTTCACGGGGACGGTGACAGGGAGCRGATCGTGACAGATCTCTGCACCCCACCAACACCGAAACACACCCGCAACGAGGCCAGGCTTTGCAGCTCGGATGCCCAGGCCCCGCCAAGGCCTCGCAGCTTCGGGGCCACTGAACGGGACCCGGCAACACCGCCTCCAACCTTGAGGGAAGGGCGCGGCGCCCCCCGCACCCCCTCCCCGGGGGGCGCCCGCTCCCCCGCGGCTCCTGCCGGCCGGGCGCCGCCGGTAGCAGCGCTGCCGAGACGAGGGTCCCGGCACAGCCGCGCT